>NC_071538.1:7857131-8168862 GCF_026979565.1 Vidua chalybeata
CAAAAAACACGTCCTGGCTGGAAACGGCTGCCAGGGCACTGAAAGGAACTGCAGATTATGGATCCTTGGGGCTCTTGTGCCAACAAAATGTTTGTCCCGTGGATTTGAGCTGGATCCAATGAGTCCAAAAAGTGCTGGGAGTGACTGTTTAACCCATCCTGTAGGAAAAAGGTGGAAAGAAAACCCCAGCAGAATAAATAAACAAAAAAAAAAAAAACCAAACCAAAACAAAACAAGAAACAACAGCAAGAAAACACCTAATAATAATAATAATAATAATAATAGTAGTAATAATAATAGTGGGACATTGGACAGGAAAAAGAAAATTCATAAGGTCAAAGGCTAAACCTCCACCTGAATTTTAAACTAAATTGGAAAGGAAAGAAAATTAAATTCAGTTGTAAACTGGGCGTAAAAAAAAGTTTCCAAGGACAACAGCAGCAACAAACTCTGAATTTTCAGTCAGAGAGGGCACCTTGAGGTACCAGGCAAAGAGGAAAAGGATTGTATAAAACATTACTGATTCTGTATTTCTTATATCCTGTATTTCACTGAGCTCTACAAAAGTAAAAACCATATTTGCATATTTCAAACTTGTGTCAATATCATGAAAAATGTTTTGTGTTCACAGTCTCCACAGGAAAATAATTTTTAGTGGGAATATTTTTTTTTTTAAAGTTGTTCGAAACTAGATGAAATCTAACAGTAAAAAAAAATCTCCAGAGCAAGACTAGGACAAAATTATCACAAAATGGAACAAAATAAGGAGTGTACCCACACGCTGGCATAACAGAAGCATTAATTACTGGAAAAGGCTACCAGAAATAGTTAAAGAAATGTCATCTTTAACAAAGTGGTGCTTTTCTGCTGTATCCCAGGCAAGCAAATATATGAGTCAACATCTGAAATGTGATGCAGAAAAAACATTGCAACTGCTTGGTTGGTGTCAGGTGCATATTATATTTATAAAAACAGAAGTTTCATCCTTAATTTTTTAAAAAAACATTGTCTCTTTGAGATCTTTGATTTCCCTTACCTAATTTCTAGATTCAGAAAACAAATTATTTTTAAATTATTTTACTGTATTTTATTTTCAGCTACAAAGTCAGCCTCCTTGGGCTTGCAATAATTTTATGTGCATCCATCTTAATTGAAGCTGATTCATTTCAACCTTGGCAGCACATTGATAATAAACAAGAACCAAACACCATTTGGCAAATTTCATTCTACCAGCAAAACCAGGGAAAAAGCAGAAAACCTGGAGCCATCTCCTGGAATCAGTTCCTGGGCTGCAGCTCAGTCTTTGTATATCTATGATTTTATTTTTTATAGCCAAGCAGTTATCATCATAATTGTATTTGTAATTTCAAAGGTACATTATCATATTAATGGATGATGAGCACTCAACAGTCACGAGAAATATTAATTAAAGAAGTTTTCCTGTCCTAGAAGGGACAGTGTTCCCTAACCCCCATTATGGAAATTGGTTAAACCAAGAGAATATTTCCTTCATAGTTTCAGCTCTTCAGAAAGCCTTTGATATCCTAAGCCAAAGCAACTGCCCATCAGAAACAGAAAGATGTACTTTGGTCCCCCATGCCAGCTTTTTACTTATGTCTGCCATTTCATTTCCCCTGTAATATAGGGGTAAGTCTTAGCCAACATCTTCATTTTCATTCATTAATGAAATCATGGTAATATCCCACTTTTCACTTAGCTGTCTCCCCGGCACTTTGGACGTGTCTGTCACCATGGTATGTGTGTGTGTATATATAGAGAGAGCACACTGCCCAAAAATGACCAGTCACTGAAGTTTCTCAATATAAAAAAGGTCAAAGTACTACAGGACTCTATTATTATCACTTTAAACTCCATAAAGCATTAAAATCATGACTGTGGGAAAGCTGGAAAACACAACTTGATATAACTGTGTCTGTCGATGGGTTCTGCACTCCCTCGCTGCCCCACGCTTAGCAGTCATGCTTCTCACCCAAACCTCATTTTTTCCTGAAATAAAAGGTCACTTTATGCCATGCCAGAAGATGCTTTGCTCATCCACTGTTCTGCTGTCCTTCTCAGCTTTAATCAGCATAGGTAAACTGCATCCCTAAATAATTTGAAAGGCAATAAAAACAAGCACACGCAAAAATTACCGCAGCTTCTACGTTCTTGAAGAGGGGGGAAAAATGTCCTGAAAAGCTCTCTTTATTAATATGAGATGGCAAATATTTTTTGCTGTTTATTAAATCATATGAAAGGTTAATTATGGTTAGCGACTGTGGGTAGAAAACAATTCTTGGAAGATGCTTTTGTAACAACAGGTTGGCAGTATGCAGAAGCCATCTGCTTCCTGCAAATGTTAAGGTACAATCTCAAACTTGTGAGGTTAAAAATTACAGATTGCAGAGTAGTTTGGTAGAAGGAAAATCCATGTTGTGTTGATGTAAAGTTGCTCAGTCTCCTTGACACACAGCCTGGAAGGAATGCCAAGTTCCCTAAAGGACGGTGTTTGGCTGGAGAGGACCCTCGCTCGGGGTATTCTGTGCTCACACTGGCTGTCTACACAGCTAATTAAGTCATTTTTGTGCTATGATTCATCTTTTTTAATACAAGAATTGGTTTCAAATCCTGACCCGTGAATAGGAGTGGATTGTGGCTATAATATTCTCTTTCAAGTGAGGAATTCAGCTTCTTCCATGAAGGAGAATAGATAAAATCACTATCAAGTAGATGCACTCCTGAAACTTGTTGCTTCAATCCACAATGTGTGGACTTCACCATGGCTGCAAACTCCTCATGGGCAGCACTATCAGTGAGAAGAGTTCTCAACCCCATTTTATGAATAGTGATCTGGGCAAAAAGATAGGAAGAGATTTGTCTGTGAGCACACAGGGAGGTTGTGGCTAATGGAATCAAACCCAGATTTTTCAGATGGCAGTGAAGTGCCTTAACCACAAAACCATTCTTCCTCTCTGTGGGTCAGCTACGGTGACTTCAGCATTTGGGCTGGGCATTTAAAGATGTTTATCTTTTTCCAAGGATCAAATTTAATTCTGCTGGATTTTCCACTTCTGGAAAACATCACCCACTTGATCCTTCCCCTCTAGAGATAAAACATTGCCCAACTTTGCCTGCTCCCCACCAAGGAAAGACAAATTGAACCACCTGTAAGAGAAGGGATGGGATGGGGAACTGCCCCCTTCACTTTTCAGTCAAATAGGGAGAAACTATTTTGGGTTTTTTCAGACATTCTGACCTGAAGTGATGTCAGGCAACCTTCAGCCCCCTTTGCTGCTCCCCTGACTTACTTACAACCTCTCCCCACACTAGTCTCTAGGAGCTGAGTGCCAGCCAGCTGCTGTGCAAAAGAGCTCATTTAGGAAAAAAATCTGGGGCTTTGTTTCCAGTTACTCTACCCTAAACAATTCTGTCAAGGCTAAGAATGTCTGCGGGGTTTTCTTCTCCAAGACTGCCTTTTTTTCTAACAGAGACTTTCCAGCTAGATGACTATTTTTTAAAGCATCCTGTAAAGTGGTTTTATCTCCTCCTTTTGGGCTGGAGTTGGTGATCCACCCCTATTATCAGCACCTCCTGCCAGGAAGGACATCCAAACATTAAAATCCCCCTATATGGAGGAGAGAGGGGCAGACCTGACCCCTGGGCTGTGCTACAGAACTCTCAGTCATTCATCACAGCCTTGCTCCCCAGGGCTGGCAGCATCCCTGGTTAGCAGCAGCAGGACCTGCCCTGCCCTGCATTGTCCCCTTGTGCTGCCAGCCCTGCTGCTGAATCATTGCCTGTGAAACCCTGAGCTAGGGGCTGCTGGTGGGCTGCAGGTGATGGGATCTTCTATTTCTGGGCTGAAACCACCGATGGGGATGAAGGAACCAGCTCTATTCATCTTTCTGACATTTTGTCAACAGACCTGGACCTTTCTTTCTCTTCTTCTTGGTCTGATCTCTTCAATGAAACTGAAGATCATTATGGGTAATACCAGAAACACTTCCATCAGGCTTCCTGGAGTGCCCTGCAGGAGTTGGCTGCGTGTGAGGGACTGAAACACATAGAAATTAGGGATGAGATGTTTCAATGCCACCGAAGGGATTTGGATGCCCAGCATCCATTAAAATGAGTAACAATTCCTGTCCTGCCCTAAATGGCCGGAGCCCAAATTGCTCCATGAGATGGAAACCATCTTGGTTAATGCATGGACACTTAAGCCCTCAGCATCTGACTTCACTTATATTTTATTTCCAGCAAACTTGGTTGATGATGTCCAATGAAACACTTGCACACTCCTTACCCTCTCCCCAGCAGCTCATTGCGCTGTCACTTGCCAGCTCCACTATCAGGGGAAGGTGATGAAGGTACCTAATTTGTTTGCAAGTTGGAGAATGATGTAAAAGGTTTCTCGTCCATCATGATAAAGGCTTTCAAAAAAAAACCCCAGACAAATGTTCCTTCCTCTCCTTTCGCCCGCGCTCCGTGAGGACGTTTGAAACAGAGGGAAAGTTCAGCATAGCCATATGTACAGAGGGGCTGCACACAAATCACAGCTACTGCTAATTGGATCCAGAGATCTAATTGGTCCCTCGTGGTGGCACCCTGGGCTGCTCCTGCCTCCCCTGACCTGCCAAGGGGCTCAGCCACTCAGAGCATCATCACTAAGCAGAGCAGGCATTCAGGGCCTTGCCCAGCCTGAGGGGAAGATGAAGATGTAAAATAATATATAATAATGTAAAATAGCATAATATAAAATAACTCCAGGTGCTTGCTCTGAGACTAGTGCCTCATCCCTACACCAAAGCATTGAGAAACCCCACTAAAATTGCCAGAAATAGGACATTTCCCACATCCCCTTCCTGCCCTAAGTGCAAAGCAACATGCCTGTCTATGTTAGGGACTATTGGTCTTTTTTAACCCTTTTTAGGACCATTATCACCCCATCCAATTCCACACGTGAGCCCAACCATGAACTCTGGACTTGGATGCTCCCAAGTTACATGGGGGAGCAAAGTCCTGGGGAAGTGGGGAGGAAATTCCCAAAGTTTGATGTCAGGTCCATTTTAGTCCTGGAAAAGGCTCTGAGTCTTTTATTATGCAAACCTCCTCAGCCAATCCTGATTTTAATAAAGTTGATTAATGATTGTGCTGCGGACAAGGACAGTTATTCCCTGACTTATGCTACGCCGTTTATGGAAGCTGTAGCCTTAAATGAATTACTGCAGGGATCATTAAATTTTGACTTAAATTGGACATAGTAAGCTCATTTGAAAAAATAAAAAGCTTAGCAAGTTATATATAAACTAGAGGAAAAATGAATCTCCTCAAGCTGTCTCCCATCTCCTTCTCAAGCAGGAACCTAAAGGGCAGATTTGCAAAGGGAGGTTTAAATTTGCAGGGCAAATCTTCATGAGGGCACTTTGAAGCTGCATTTGTGCAAGTCCTAATTGAATGATGAGCTCAGAATTTGGACCTTTATCCTCATTCAGTTTAACAGGTCCCCAGATTTGGTGTTGGCAGTAGAAATATTGTTACCCTGGAGAAGGAAGGTGAAAACTGCCACCCTCTCCCTGTGTGGTGTCAAAGGGGCTGGTGGGAAGTGGGTGCTGCTCCCGTGCCCTGCACTGTGGCAGCTGGGGGGACAGAGACTCAGAGAAGAGGCACACCGTTTTTTAATGGGATTGCCTTTAAAAGTCACATTAAAAAAATGTTTGATGAGTTTAGGATTTGAGTACTTCTTCGCTGACCATTTTTAGAAGGAGGATGGAGATGCTGGACATTGATTTTTTTTCTGCTTTGCAAGCATTTGAAAACAGTTCAATTTTTGTTTGGTTCCCCTTGTGAAAAACTGCCAACTTTACTCCTTGATGCTGAGAATAATCACAGGAACGACCACAGGGCCTTGTGAGGGTGGTCACAGACTGGGAAACATTGCTCAGAAAATCTGTGGCAGCCTCTGGATCCCTGGAAGTGTCCAAAGCCAGGGTGGACAGGGCTTGGAGCAACCTGGGGAAGTGGAAGGTGTCCCTGGCCATGGCAAGGGTGGAACTGAATGAGCTTTAAGGTCCCCTTCAACCCAAATCATTTTATGAATATTCATTCATTAAATAAAAAGGACTGCACCTTTGCCTATGGATAGGCAGTAGGGGGGAAAGACTATAAGCAAAAATAAGTTGATAAAGTAGGGGAGGGTTAAGTAACAATATTCAGACCCTTCTTTCATTCAGACTGTAAACTCCAGTCACACTTATTCATCCCACCTTCCAAATCCCAGTCACACCATCCTGTGAGAAGGGGTGAGCTCAGAGGGTAAAGGGATTGCAACTACCTGGTCCCCATTTCCCATGCCTCTCTGTGTTTTAATTAAAAATCTTAATTAATTAATTTTTCACTTTGTGTCAAAATTCCCTTCAGTGGGCTGATCAATGATGAACATACCTCTTGGGAAATGGAACTGGAGAAAGGAAAGATACATTTTTTAATTATTCTTACACAGCAAACTCTAAAAGCCTGCAGTTTACTGCCCCTTCATGGTGACTTGATTTGTCATAGTAGGATTAAGTTTCTGCTCTAATCTAGGAGATTTTAAAGTATGTAGTAATCTTTAAAAAAAATATTGAAGAAGAAAAAAAGGAGAAACTGGGCTATGCTTCAGATATTTGATAAATACAGAACCAGTATATATGCTTTACCCAAAAAAGAGATGCAAAATAATGTAAAATTTCAACACCTCCCTGCTTTTTACTTTCTGGCAGAGGGCTCAGCGTGCACGGGGTTCAGTCCTTTCTTCGTAACCCAGAACTGCTTTTCCTCTGGACGGAAATTTCTATTCCATCGCCATCTCGTGGTTCCCTGCAAAAACTGCTGGCTCTGCAGAACGTCTCCTCGCGTTGCTGATGCTGAATTGCACGAAGGCACCTTTTAAAATGCAACATCCACTGGACATGAGGCACGCGGGGGAGGGGGACTAAAATGAATATTGTGTAGCTGGGCCAGCAACAGGGGAGTTGGGAGGGGGAAATGGGGGCTTCAGTTCCAACACTCTGGAACTCACGTGGCTTTAAGCAGCCACACACATCTCTGGACACAGAGATCATTGCCCAGCGGATTTGGGGTTTTTTTGGTGGGTATGGGATGGAATTTAATCCATGAGAAGGACTAGGAGGAAACTCTCCTCCAAATTATGAAAGACACCAAAGCTGTTATTTAGAGTGGAATATCTGGCATGCTTATCATAGAAAGTTTGGTTTGGAAGGGACTTTTTAAAGATCCTCTAGTCCAACCCCTCTGCAGTGAACAGGGACATTTTTAACTAGACCTGGCTGCTCCAAGCCTCATCCAACCTGACCTTAAATGTTCCCAGGGGTGGAGTATCTTATGTCTAAGAAATTATTTTATTATTTCATTGATTTTTACAATATGTTACTTCTTTGACTAGCTTGAGCTGCACTGAAACAATGAAGAGCAAATCCCAGATTTATGATGGTTTTTATATTATTATTGTGGCATTGACACTGTTTTGGGAATGTCACTTACTTCAACATGTGCAAGAGCCCCCTGTGCATATTGCAAATGGGGACTGCTGTGATCATGGGGTTGTGATTGCAGGGAGGGAGGAGGATGGAGGAAGAGCTGCAGAAATTAACATCAGTCTGAAAAATCTCTACTCCAAGCATGCCAGCACCAGCTCTCCAGCCCAGTCCACTCTGTTGAACTTGTTAAAATTCCCTCACCTTGATTTCATCCTGCTGAAAAAGGAGTCTTTGCAGGAGGCTGCATGTATGCCCCTGGTTTTCCTCAGTAAGGCAAAGAGAGAGGGAATGTTGAAACTCAGCCGGTGGTTGGGAAATTGCCCCCCTCTAATACAAGCCAGACCCGTGGAAACCCTCCAGGTCTCAAAATCCCTCCTCGGCCCAAGCAGGACTTTGATGAAGAAAAGCAGAATAAAAGTGAACAGGAAGAAAGAGAGTTTAAATAAGCCCAAACAAGTAATAGCAGGTTTTGAGAAAGCAAAGTGAGCAGCTGTGGGCAGCCCCAGCTGTTTCACTGCCCCAGAAAAAGCCAAGAAACCATGGAAAATGCCCTCTTGTGGGGAATGGCACGGACACCCCCAGGTCTCTCTGTAGCCATGTGCATGTGGGCACGAGCATGATGAACAAGGGAGGACAATGAGTAAATCTGTAAGCAATTTTGCCAGTGAAAAGTTCTAATGAAGTCAGTGTTTTGCTCAGCTTTGGGGCTTTTTGAGGGCAGATTTCCCATTTTCCTGGGAAGAATCCTGCTGAAGATGTTGGCTGGTGGACTCTCACTTCAATCTCCAGGGCACATCAGCTCTGCTGTCCCATCTTCATCCCTGCTGGTCTCCTTCACACCCACTGTTTGCAGCCAGTTGGAGCAAAACACACAGTCCTGTCCCCCCTTGCCTCCCCTCACCATGTTAAGACACAAACAGGGTTTTCCTTCTTTTCCAGCATGGTGCCACGGGCTTTTGTGCTGCTTCTCTCCAGCCCAAGGAACGTCAGGAACAAAGCACTGCAGAGCTCATTTGGGCAACGTACTGAAAGGGACATTGCTGCCACATTTGGGACCTACTCTTATGGCAGAGAAAAGGCAATTTCAGGACATAAAGAGGAAGGAGCAGTGGTTGGCACAAAGAACCTCTGGAGAGTACCTAATATACATTATTACCAAGCATTTAAAAGTATTTGCAGGAGGTAGTTCCCAGCTTACTTTTCATTCCACCATGAAGCAAATCTAGAAACAAATGAGGAGCTTGTTCATTTGGACCTTGCTGAAATGAATGGCTTCCTTTATATCAGCTGCCTCTCAGAAATGTTGAGATTTAATTAATCCCCAGCTGAAAATAATGTGTAATATCACCTAATCTCTAATTCAGATATCAATGCTAATGCCCAGCATAAAGAATGAGGCTTGTTGAATGTACAGCTGGAAAATTGACCACAATCCCACTCGTCTGGTGCCGTTCACTGAGCGGCCACGGTGCTGCTGCTCGGGGAGAGGAATCATTTGCTGATGGTTGAATTTAGGACTGTATTATTGTGCTGAAGCTTTGCTACAAGCCAAAAGAACGCTACAGCAGTGTGAATTCCAGCTTCTCCACCCTCCATTTCACTCCTGGCCATGTAACCAGTCCAGCTCTTGGTGCCACATTACCAAAGCCATCCAAGGAGGACAAGTCTCTACAGGCATTGAAGAGCAACAGATCCATATAATCTTCCTTTCATAAAACCTTCAGAGAAAACTTCAGGTACTGGTTACCCCCTCCCAGCCCCTCCCTGGGAGTCAGGTGCCCGTGCCAAGGTGCTGGAGCTCCTCAGAGGGGAGTGAGGCAGCTCCTGCTCTCGGGAATGTTGGAGCAGGGTGGCCAGCACGTGTGTGCTCAGCCAGCTTTGCACTGTAAGAGGATTGCCTCCTTTTCTGGAGCAATCAGCTGGCCTGTGTCTCTTGGGTCACTTTGGTAGCATTTATTCCTGAGCATCTCCAGCACCCCTGAGCTCCATCTGCCAGCTCTCCCCTGGCTCTCACACACACAGAGGGATGCCAAGCTCTGCCCTGGCCTCATCTGCTCTGCCCTTAGACCACACCTACTGGAAGCCACTCTTCTTCCTCACCCTTTGCCCTAAGCTATGTTTAAAGGGCTAATCCCAAAGCTGGACCTACAAAGACTTTGGCTGCAGGCTTCAGGGTGGATTTTTTAACAAATGATTAAATAACCAGAGGAGAACAGCACAGTGTCATCACTGAGCCGCTCCAAATTCTCTAAGTGATTTCTTCCCCCCACCAGGAGGATGCGAACTGTGAGGAGCTGGGATAGGTTGATGCTTGCCAGTGTCCTTTGACAGGTTTTATCTTCATTTGCATTTTCATAGGTGAGATGAGAAACACTGGCTGGGTTTTGAATGAAAACTGTGGCAGCTTCAGTACAGAACATCCAGATACGTGCTCTGCGTTGTCATGTGCAGACTCCAACTGGAGAGGATCAAAGGAAAAGGGTCTATTTTTGGTTTTGCATCTAGTAATTACTCTGAACAAATGAGCAATGCATCTGAGAAGTAATCAGCAATCTTTTTTCAGGTTTCCATCTGGTAAAATTCTTGTAGGTGCTGTAACTTCAGAATAATTTCAGGCCTGTACTTCTCACTGAAGACTCTGAAGTTGGAGTCAACCAGTGAGTGGAAGAACACAGATTTGCTGTTTTGTCACTCATGACCATTCAGAAAACTACTAAAACAACACTCCTCAGGGCTGTGAACACCTACACCCAGTAGTGCTGGATGCAGTGAGTTTTATAGAGTTCTAGAATATCCAGATTAGAAAGGACTCACAGGATTCTAGGAATCTAACTCCTGGGAAAGTAAAAAGTAAAGAAAGAATAAAGGACAACTGAAAGAACAGAAGAAAGAAGAAGAAATGAAGAAATGAAGAAATGAAGAAATAATGAAGAAATTAAGAAATTAAGAAATTAAGAAATTAAGAAATTAAGAAATTAAGAAATTAAGAAATGAAAAAGAAAAAGGAGGAAAGAAAAAATATTAAAGGAGTCCAACTCAAAGAGATATTTCCTCTTTATAACTTGTAAAGTTACACCCAGGGTGAGAGTTCCCTTTGCCTCTAAATCTTGTTCTGCAGTGAGAGTGAAACAGCACAGTGGGAATGGGGAGGGTTGTGAGGATGGAGGGAAGGATGCAGGAGTCAGAGTTACACTCTGGACTTACTACAGTTTGAGTCCTACATGAAGGCTGGAGCCTTGCCATCTTACAGAGTGCAACAGCACTTGAAGAGTGAAAATCCCACCACTTCTCCATGTAGGATGAATTAGCACAGATTTGCAGGCTGGTTCCTTGGGAGGCCAGTGGTGAATTTTCCAGCTTCCTGTGAAACTCAGGTTTCACATCATTCATGAGCAAGTTCCAACCACTGAATAGGGGTGTCACAGACCCATGGAAAGGAGTGGGAGCAGAACAGGAGACTTTGGAGCTGTCACTTCTTAGACACTGGTTATTGCAGAGTATTCTGTGCATCATTCTGAATTTAGGCTTGTTTTTGTATGAAAGCAATTGGCTGGCAAGATTGCTGTAAGTATTCCCAGTGGAGTTGTGTTGGGGGAAAAAAGATTCCTTTTCTTAATGGAAAATTTTGACTTTATAACTCAAAACTTGAAAATTTTAGCTGAAAACTGTGAGAGCCTTCCCCAGTGTGACTTCTTGTTTTCCAACAAAAATAAAATAGCAGAGATGGAAGTGGAAAGTTTCTGTTTTCAATCAAAAGGAAATTTTCCTTTCCTACCAGTTCAAATAGCTGGTAGTCTCTAGTCTAGCCTCTCTGCCAGCCTCCAGCTTCCCTGTTGCTCATGGATCAGTGTTTCCCAGGAGGCAGAGGAAGCTTTGCAGAGCTGAGAAAGGTCTGTGCTTGGCCACAGCTCTCTCTGAGCATGGACAATGTCACTGGAGCATTTGCAGCCCCATTGCCAGGGATCTCCTGGACACTGGTGGAGAAGAGACACCTGCAGCTGTTGAAAAACAAAAATCTCTTTCCAGGCTGTGATCAGCAACAATCTGATTTTCCACGAGAAGGTGGCTTTTAGGTCGAGAAATATGGAAATGTAAACTGTTTAACCCTGTGTTGTGGAGAGATTTGAGCAGCAGAAGGGGTGAGGTGGTGGCAGAGCTCAGCTCACCACAGGCACCTCTCAGAGCTGGGTGCCTTTGCCTTAAGGAACCATTTGCATTTGGGATTTGGGGGTGGAAATAGGGACTGTGCAGGGACTGACTGAGGAAAGCTCACCCTGACTTCAGAGCAGAACTGATGGATTTGGTGGGGATGCTAAAGGAGCCCCCAGCAGTGGCCATCCCCTCCTGGCAGTGCCACCACCACCACCTGTGTGTGGTGTCACCGTGGGGCAAGGCACATCCAGTGACCTTCAAGGAAATAACTGTATTAGTTGGGGATAAGCTGTTCCCCCCCATATCCCATCTCTGGTGAAAGCCTGGCCTGTTAAATTAAACCCATTTTGTTAAGGGCTTTAAATGCTGCTTGCCCATATGCAGAATTATGTCTTTAAAGATTAAAAAATCCAATATAAACAAAATAAATCCAGGGAGCTGAATGCATGAATCATTATTTTAGTACATATTGTCCATTCTAATCTGCAGTCCAATTGTGAAGTCATTCAAAACGCTGCTTCTCAGTAATTAGCAGGAATCTAACTCGGAGCCAATTTCTGATTAAATGTGCTTAAAATCAATAAAACATCATGAGTGATTAGAGTCACGTGTGATTAGCCCTGTCGAACAAAGCAGAATAAGTTATGGCCTCACTTTAACTTGTCAAAAAACAGAACTGGGGGTGGGAATGAGGAGGAACAGCTGATATTTCTATAAAGGGTTTTTCCAGTTCTCTGCCTCTCTCTTCGCTCCTTTAGAAAAGTGAAAGGATTGGTTTGTTGTCTGAAAATTACAGGCTGAAGGGGAAAGTTTGGGGTGGCTTTGGCTTCTCTCATGGGTTTGTTTAAGGATGTGCTGGGAACGTTGTTTTAATCCTGCATCACAGCTATGAAGAGTTACCTGCTCCTGGCCTCACCTGTTCCCCTGCTCAGTCCTGACTATTTGCAAAAGGAAATGGCTGTATGACTTTATTTATTTCTCTTTTCTAGAAGAGGCACAAAGAGCTCTTCCCTCTCCCTATGAAGGGAGCAATGCAATGAGATATCCCCTGTCAGTAATGAAAGTAAAGAGCAACAGCTCAAGCCCAGATGTTGATTGAGAAGCACTAGAGGGTGAAGCAGCTGCTGAGATGGTTTCTCTCCATCCCGCTGCCACGAACCCGGGGACTCACAACACCTCGGATACAAAACCACCTGGATACAAACCACCATCTCCTCCCCCAGCCTGGGGTCCGGCACGAGGTGCTGCTGACGGAAAGTGGCTTTCTGGGCAAGCAGCTTTTTGGCAGCACGTCCCCCCATCCCGGCAGCTCGGGGCCGGGGGTGGAGGCGGTGCCTGCACCCGGCTGGGAGGGAGACGGCTGAGATCTCACGTGGGGGCTGTGTGGGGTGGGAGAGCTTCTCTGGAGCCTGGAGCTTGGCAGGGCTCGCCAGCAAAGCTTCCCTTGACGTCAAGAGATGGAGAACAACACTCATTTATAGCTACAGCTTCTTCCCTCACAGCTGTGTGGCTGCATCCCCACCGGCTGGACCCTCGGAGGAAAATCCAGCTCTGTGCTGCCTCTGGATCCAGCCCTAAGAGTGATGCTGCTGGGGTTGCTCTCTTCCTATCTCAGTCAGCACAGCAAAACCCACATCCACAACGTGCTCAGGGTGCTGGGTGCAGAGGGGAGGCACGGGAGCCATTGTCCCAAGTGTATTTCTGCTGGCAGACTGTGTTTAATTGTCTTGCTTTGTGGCCTATTTGAGAGGACATTGGGTTTTTTCAAGAGTACATCCACATGCTCATCTCCTGCTCTTGGCAAGGTTCTGGTCTTCCACCTCTGAAGCTAGATTATTTTTTTTATTATTATTATTACTATTATTATTATTATTAGTTCCCAGGAAACTCCCACATTTGCCTGTCTCATGGGACAAGGGCTTGTGACTCCATGTCACACCTGGGAGATGCAATGAGCCATCAGGGAAGGCCTGGGAAAGACCTACAGGTACAGGGAACCTTCTTCTAAGAGGAGTCTGCTGTGGGCAGCCCCACCATCTCCAAACATCATGCTGAGCTTTGGGTTGGGGTTGGTGTGTCTTCCAAAGGAAATGGTCTTGGAAGCCTCCAGTTGAAATGAAAATGAAAGGAAAGTTTATTAAATGGTGACTTCAGTCAAAATTATTAATACAGAGTCAGCAAGGGTAGGTTGTGCACCATGATGTGCTGGTGATGGGTCAGCACTGCTAACAGGGACAATGCACCTGGTTTGCCCTACATAAATTTCCTCTCTTTTACAGTTTTTCTTACTGCTTTTCTTGTAAGCTGCTGGTCTTTAATGGCAAAAAACGTGCTGAAACAGAGGGGCAGATCCTCAGCAGATATCCATGGCAGTAGCTGATTTTCCCCCAAATTACAGCAGCTGAGTCCCAGGGTCTGCTGTGCTCCAAGGGATAAATCACCCTGCACTGACCTCCTGGACGCCGCCTCAACGTGGGACCATCTGTGCTCATCCCTGGTGCCACAGTGTGTGTGGGGAGATCTGCTGCTTGAGGTGATGGGATTCAGGATCATCCAACACAGGCTGCTGAACAAAACCCAGGGCTGGGTGTGGGAAATACATAAATCAGCTAATTATTCCTCTCCCTGAGCCCCCTGTGCATAGTTTGGTGTCTGAGCTGGGGTTTTTTGCTTTTCTCCAAAGCAGCTGGAGATGGGATGTTGAACATGGTGTGTTATTGCTCCTAATGGTATTAAAGAAAAACATCTCAAGTGCTGGTTGGCATGTTTTGATTGTATGTGAGGGTAAAATGAGTGCCAGATTTGGAGTGGAGAAGACTTTCCTCCAGATCAGATTAGCAGGAATTGTTGGGGGAGAGAAGCAGGGAAGCAGGGATTTGGGAGAACACTGGATAGAATCTCTCTCTTGGAGTTAATTTGGCTTTTTCACTGAACAGCTCCCTGCTACAGAAGACCAGAGCCCTTGGTGGTTCCTTTTCTCTCTTCCTTTGGTGTTACTATTTGTGGCTTTATTTATTTGTACTAAAAGCCTTAAGCTCGTTATGGCATTTTTGCATGTGTTTCTGTGGCTTGTGTTGAGTGAGTGTGTGCAGAGCAGTTGTTCCCTGGACTTTTGGATTAATGTTTGTCATATGATTGCCTGTGATTTCATGACCTCTGTGGCTGAAGTGAGCCCTGTGGGGTTTTTTATGTATGTGCAATTTAGCTTTTAATTAAGGCCTTGTTATCCAGGGAGTTGCAGCTTGGTTGGTTCTCATGCCCCAAGGTTCTCCTGGCTTGATACTGAAGTAAGGTAGCCCATATTTGGAAATATTCAGCTGATTTCTCTTGTTTCAGTTTTCCAAGCTGTTTGAATTAATCTTCAGTCTTCTCTTCCAATGTTTACTGAAGAACAACAGTTTTTTTTAACACTCCCTTGTATCACACAGTGTGATCAGCCCAGCTCAGACAATGTGCATTCATGCTGGGGTCTGTTGCTCATTTAGCAGTCTACAAACTCCTAATGAAGTGCAGATGCACTGGGGAAGATCCTCCCTCCACGGATGAACCCTGGATCGGGATGCGTCGAGGAGCCGTGGCGAAAAATTCACAGAAGCCCCTCACAGGCATTGCAGAGAGAGTAGTTTTATTTGTCTTCCTCTTGACTCCTTCTTTTCTTTGCTAAATGGCTCATCAGGTCCCTGTGTATAAATCTTAAAATGTTTATTATACCTGGGTGTAAAATCTGTCTTTTTGCGGGAACAGGAGTGGTTTCTGTTGGTGCAGGTTTTGGGTGCTCAGGCTGCCTCGTGTGCACAGAAGTGATTTCCAGAGTGGACTTCCTTTGCATGCACTGTCTCCCTCAACTGCCTCTAGGATACCCAAAGAATCTGGGAGCTTTGACAGATGCCTGGCTGTAGATTAATTCCAGATGACCAGAGCAGATAGGTACCAGACCCTTTCCCTCTTGCTCCTGCTGCTCCCCAAATCAGGAATTTACTTAACAGCAAGTTCCCAAAGATTCCACCACAATCAGCTGTTTTGCTAAAGTAGCCTAAAGATTACTATTGGCAGATTTTCACACATCTGTGCTGGAGTCATTTAGCATAAGGGCAACTCAGGCTGGATTTTATGGCTGTGGTTCAGTAGGTAATTCTGGATAATCTCTATGAAGAAGTAGTAGAGGTGCCTCACACATCTCAACTTCCATCCCAGGCCAAGTTTTGACAAGCAGGAGGTGTTGAGATATTTGTAGCCAATGTTTTTATTGACAAAATGCACGTTTGTAAAATCAGGATCGAGTTCTGAGCTCAGATTTGGTGCATATTTCAATTTCCTTGTATGTTAGGTGGGCTCCAGCATCTCCATCCTGGCCCAGTTTTAATAGTTTAGTGTCTTGTTCTTGGAGAGTGCTTTTTACTGATGCCTGTGATTTAATACTGTTGATTTCAGTCTCTCATTATTCCATGAGCTCAGTGGTGAGATGTTGACCTGAGTGCTGCACTAATCTAATAATCTTTAGAAATCGTTCTGGGATGTTTAATATTCGCGTGGTGGCCAAACTCTGAGTTCAGTCAGTCGTAATCATCACACTGGAGCATGGTCAAGATGCAAAGTTTGGCCTGGACCCTGTGGCCATCTGGTTGCAGGGAAACCAGCTGCCTCTTGAGCTAAAAATGCCCTTCATCCATCATGATAAATCTCCTTTTCTACTAAATAACCTTCATTCTGTAGCCTGCCTCCCTGTGTGTAAATGGCCATACTCTTCAAACAGGGTTGTTGATGGTATTTTAGGTTTCATGTGGCCTCTTGGGGAAAAGTCACACCAGATACCCTGGCAATAAGTGGAGATGGATCAGCCAGACCTTGCAGAAATCTGTGACCAGGTCCATGAACCTTGGTGGCATCACCTGGGAAGGCAGGTGCATGTGAATTGTTTGAGCCAAGGGGTGTAGAAAGGCACCTGTGAAGGGACAGGACTCTCCCAAAGGAAAGGCATATTCAGAGCACTTCAAATTTTTTTTTTTCTTTTTTTTTTTTTGTGATACAGGACAGGAGTCGTGCCTCCCAACATTGACTTCTCCATTGGTTGCTAACTTAGTGAAAGAGATGCTGGTGATGCAGAAATTATCCCCCACTAAGTTCAGATGCCTCAAGTAGCTCAGATAAATCATGGCTTAGTCACTCATTTCTCTCCAGTGATGCTAAAGGGAATCCAGAGCAGCAGCTCCAATGTAGACATCAACCCTGGAGACATCTAACATCCCTGGAGATGCGAATCTCAGCTGGGCTGCCTCTGCCTGTAAGCTTGAATATGAGAAAAGGGAAGCCAGGCTGAAAGCAAAGGCAGTTAGAGACATAATACAGATGCAAAATGTCAAGAAAGATAAAAGGCATTAGGTGGCCCACGATCCTGGGAAGCCAAGGGCACCCATCTGAAAATGAAGCAGCAAAACAAGAAAGCAGCAGAGAAAAAGGCAGACTTGGACCAGCGCAGGAGGAGAAAAATTTCCTTTCAACACTGAAAGTAACAGTTTCTAAAATCCACCTTCTCTGTCCCTCCCAAAATGTAAATGCTAGTAGTTACCCCTGTGAAAATCTGGAGCAGTTTTTGTGGTAGTAAGTAGCAGATTCTTGGCTACTGAAGCCTCAGTGTGGCAGATGGGTTTTTTGGAAAATGACACTTGCGCAGCCCAGCTGGTAACCACAGCTGAGATCTCCCTATTGGAGATCTTAGAAGTCAACGGCTGCATGGGCTTTGATTTCACTGGAAGCAGTGGCTGGGCTGCTGGAAATTGCACCCAGGTGTGAGGTGGAGAGGTCAGACTTGGCCAGCAGCTCCCGGGGTGATAACTGACCCATTTCAGGCAATCCAGGCAATTCCCCCTGTTTACCAGGAGAAATGGCTGTGTTAACTGTGATACTGCTGGAACCTCTGGCAAATATTTTTTGCCTTTTTAGGTGAGCCATTAAAAATGTTTCCTGCCCTGGGTTTGGGTGATATTTTTGGCTGATGGTTGGGCACGTCTGCCTGTCGCTGCCCAAGCCCCCTGCTTTGGAAAGGCCAATCTGCTGCCATCCTGCAGCTGAACCAAGCCATGAGCAGGCGTTTTCCACCCCCCAGCAGGAGACGTTGGCACTAGGAAACAGTTCCCTTCTGAATCACACGAGAAACTTGGAATATTAAACAATTTTATGGAATAAAAGGATAACGGATTGTTTTGTCTCACATGTGGCAAAATGGAAAGCAGTCAACGATTTCCTCAAAAGTAAACAACACAACGTAGGGCAGCTCTGCTGAGGCTCTTGTTGAAATCTTCATGCTCCCAGAAAATTTGGAAGCGGTGTTATTTTCAGCTGGAGGGGGAGAAGTGTGTGGCACATCTGACCAGTTGTACTTGCCTCTGACTCAGAAACATCAGCTGAGTTTTGACTTTTTCTCTGCTCAGGGCTGCATATTGTTCCCCCAGTACAAATGACTTTGTATTCCAAATGTTTCTTGCACCAGGTCTCGCTGTACCCAACAATAAATGTAGGGACCTCCAAAGTGTTTTCAGCATCACCTGCAAACAGGTTTTTTGTATTTTAACTTTCCTTGAGATGAAGAAGGCACAGCTTGCTTTGTGCCATCTGATCTGACTGCTATTTAACCCTCCTTTTCCAATAGTTTCTGTGTTCTCAAACTTTGTCTCTAAAACTTACTTTTTGTGCCCATGCCATATGCACACCCACCTGGATGTGTTATGTGCTATGTTATGTTTTATGCTGTGCTAAGTGCTATGCACACACACCTAACCATGATGTGTTATAAGTAGAGATAGCTGTGGATTTTCCATCCTGTCATTTTCCAACTGAAAAAGTACATTCGAAAACATCATGTTTTGCTGTTGAAAAATAGAAATCCTTTCCCTCTGGATGTACAGCCCCCGAATAAAGCCATCGTTGGGAAAATTGAAATTAAATATTTCGTTTGGAGATGGATTCATTGTAATTAGAGTATATATAATGTTTCACCTAAAAGTTTTCTTTTTCATCAATTCAACCAAGTGTTGAACTTCTCTTGGCAGTGGTGAAACCAGGGAAACTGAGAGCCCTGGTTCAATCCTGAACTTTCTCAAGGGAGATGAACTCTCCCTTCATGTGGGGTGCAGGGGTCATTGTACCATTAGGAGTGATGGAAGTGGCATTTGGCTGAGGCCACAGACCTATGGGAAAGGAAAAATCCTGATTTTGAGACTGGGATTTGGTGATTCACATCATTGCTGCCAGAGAAAGAGGCAGTGCTGGGCTGCTTCTGAGGGTTTGGGTCCATGAGATACTTCCCATTGCCCATGGGAACACTGGAGGTGGTCTTTGGTTTGCCAAAATAGCCTTTGTGAGCGTTTCTTTAGAGGGGATGTGTTGCAGGGGGAATTGTCATTTTCTGCTTTAGGAGGAACTAAAGAAGTGACTTTGGATAACTTCCACTGTCGGAGTCAAGCTGTTGATGAAGAAGTTGTTTGGTACGTGTCTAGTCTCACTTTATATTGATCTCTACAAAAAAAGCAAGGGAAGGACTTGTTCTTTTAAAATGTAATTACAGAAATCATTGCTGTCCAGTAAGAAACTGGAGGTCAGCACTGGTGATTCTGCTTTGCCTTCAGAGCCCTAAAGCACTTTGAAGCACAGAGTGATCCTCCTTCTACCTGTAGGAGTTCACAGTTATCCTCCAGGGCAGGAGTTATTTAGATTATTTCATTTTCATGGAGGAGATTAATTGATTGGTTTGGGGGCAGGGGTGTTTGTTTTGTTGATTTGTTTTCCCCCTATAATTTTTTTTTCATCTAGGCATGCTGGAAAAGGAAAAATACCAATTCCATAGCTACAGGCTTGTCTATGATCTAGTTATGTCCCCTGAAAATTGCCTCAGCTTTCAGAAATATCTGTTTTAGAGAAAACATAACATTACAGCTGTTTTGCAGTATTTAAAGGGCAGAAGCACCTAAGCTATTGTTCCCCTGACTTCTGTTTCCAATGAGTGAAAATTATCTTACAGACAGAATATTGCTGATCACCAAACAGTGCAGAACTGTTGTTTGATTCCTATTCTCTAACAGTGATACACCAAAAATAGAAACAGCTGCATCTTTCAATTGAGTGAAATTTGAATAATGTTGCTGTGCTGGAAATAAAATGGAAAAAGCCACATGGAGTGAGGGGTTTGATCTGGTAGGTCCAAATGAGACCAAATTTCAGTTTTCTGTAGCAGATCTAGTTCTAGATTTTCTGTGACCCAAAACTCACAAACATTTTAATCTGGGTTCTAGTTTCATATAAAGACTGCAACACTGGTACAAAAGTTTACCTTGCACTGCTCAAGGAATGTTCTCACCAGCAGATGCTGGCAGTGGACAGGTGTACAGACCAGTGATTACCAGATGATCTCAGCGAGATGTTTGATCAAGAAATTAAGACAGCTGCTTTTCTTCCTTAATCCTGTTCATTTTACAGCTTTTAATAAATTTACTGAAATTAGTGGAATTTTTCCTAAAGTTACAGTTTTTAAAATGACAGCCATTCAAGAACACCTGCAAGCTGTAATGCTGGGGGTTTACACATCTCTCTTACATAGGAATAGAAGGAAAGTAGCCCCAAAACCCAGGTCCCTCCATGATGCTGCTCTGTGCTGTCCTTGCCTGTAAGGCTGAGCCTGCAGGTGTTACTTTGCATGGATGTTGGACCAGCTACAGGTCCCTGGCACGCAGCAAAGCTGTTATTTGGTAAACAAGTTCTTCTGAAACAGTAGAGCTGAAAGCAATTTCTGCACATGAAATTGATAAACCAAGTGGTTTGGATCTTACAGTACCTAAATATCTTCAAAGCTCCGGGTCCTGGTGTAGGACAGATTATGGTGATGGCCCAGCACGTGGCCGTGACACCGGTGCTCCTTGCTGTGCTCCACAGGACACAACAGACAGGGAAACAGCTTTCCATCCTGCTGCAGTGCCTGCCAGAGTGAGTTTGTTCCTCCAAGTCTGCCTAGGACTGCTTGGAAAGCTTTGGAGGGCCCTCCTTACTTGGTTTGTTGTCTCCCCACAGGATCACACCTGTGTTGCTCCCACCCTCCTGCTCCTCTCGGTTTCTGTGGGTCCCCGGGACATCCCAAAGGTTGTCCCTCTGCAACATTTACAGCTTTCACATACTTGGGCTCATTTGTCATGTCCCTTGCTTTACTCACTGCACGGTGATGCATATTTACTAATTCTAACATTTCCTCGTTAGTCATTCCCTCCAGGCCCATTAATCACTATAAATTCCCAAACGAGAGGCTGCAGTACATCGTTCCTTCCAACAGACAGCTGACACGTAGTAATTAGGCAGCTGAACATAAAAATAATGAGGCTGAGGCTCCCGCAGATCTCCTTCCCCCTCTCGGCACCTCGGGGGCAGCCTCTCCGCAGCCACCACTGCACAAGCTGCTCCCCAGCACGGATGTGCCTCTTTCCCTCTCTTTACCCCCCAAACCTGCTCTCTGATCCATTGGAGAGGTACCCAGGCATTTAGCTTTGTGACTTCTGGTGGTATTTTTCCATGCATCACATCAACACACACTGAATTATTTAATCTCTCTGCCTCCCCTGTTTCCCCATCGTGCAGGGACTGGTCCAGCTCCCGTTGTTCATCTCTACCTGCTGCTCCAGAAAATCCTCATGCCAAGCTGCCCTGCCAGCTTGCTGCAGCCTCTCTAACTCAGAGCACTCTTGGAAATAAATGCATCTTCTCACAACGGCTTCGCTCCCTGAAATAAAGAGCGTGATTCAGGCAGGGGTTTGACTGCCATGTGCAACGCAGAAATGGTCTGAGCGACCAAAAGGCTCTTTGTGTCCAGACTAATTTCCCTGTTTTCTTGTATTCTCCCTCCTCTGCACAGTTAGGGAGCACTTTTAAGGAGCAGTTCTGCAGTCTTTTTTCCTTTCTTTTTTTCCCCCATGGTGATCACTTTTGTTTGCCACAGAAATACCTTGGAAATTGAGTGCCCATGGAGAGGGACACAGCACCATCCCCTCCAAATTACACTGCAGCATCCAGCATCACTGGCCAAACTGGAGTTAATGAGAATTAGGAAGAAACTTCCCCTGCAGCTCTTTTCTCCTCTCCTGCTCCTTTCTCAAGCAATGTGTCTTGGCTGCATTTGGCTTAAAAAGACCCTTGATCTGCTTTGTTTATGGTAATTTCTTTATTCCTGAGAGAGAGAGATGGAAGGCAGCACCGAACTGATATTGTTCTGGGACTGCAGATGGGCAGATGGTTTGAAAAAACGATTGCAAGATTTCACTTGCACTCTGGGCCTGTCTTTCACATTTGGGTGAAAGACCAAGTTTTGTCTTCTGTCACGGGAAGCCTAATTTAGATTGCCTAAAACTTGAAATCAGTTTGAAGACAAATCCCCAAGGTCAACAACTCCACAGATTTGGAGGTTAAAGAATTGAGGTTAAGAACTGACAAACGAGGAAGCCAAGGCAAGATTATGGAAATGAGGATCTGTAGCAAATTCTCTCCTGTTTCCCCCTTGTAACCTCCTAATGACATTAGTGCCTGTCTTTGACAGTCCCTTCTCAAAGGGGAACTTACTTGAGCACTAAAGACGCTTTTATGAGTCCCAGAGACACACACAGGAAAACATGTGGGCAAATCTGCTAAGACCCAGATATGGGACGCAGTCCTTAAAAGCCCTGCGCCAACTTTAAAAAAATGACCTGAAATAAGGGAGGCAACAAAACACATTTGGCAGCTGGGTCCCCACCCCTGTATCCCCATCCCAGACCCCGTGCTGAAAGCAAACATCCTTTTTTACCTCCACGCTGCTGAATGCACTCAGTTAAAAATTCAATCTTCGCATCTCCCCAGTGAGCTGGAGCACTTCTACTGTCCCTTCTCACAGCTGTGAAGCTGTGATTCAGAGGGATTGGAGCCAACACCATAAACCAGCACCTGTTAACACTGTCCAGCCCAAACCACCATCCCCCTAGTCCTAGCAGCAACTTAGCCTTTTTGTAATGCAGTTTTTGTTGCTTATCCCAGCACTGCTTGGAGGTTACTGAATTCATTTACTCCAGAGAGAGTTTCTGCACATCTGGTCCATGGCTGGAAATTTTTTTTCTGTAAGCATCTCACCGTTCTTCACCAAGGAACACCATGCGAAGCTTGGGCTGGATTTGTCTCTGCAGGTGGTGGTTCTTTGACTAAAACACAAGACACACATTTTCCTGCAAGGCTGTCTCACCCCAAGCATTGCAGCTTGGTTGCTGCAAGAGAAGTTTCCCCCCTGGAATCAGTGTAACATCAAACCTTTTCTCCCACTTTTTCTCTTGATCATCCCCTCTAAAACAACTCAGAGGGCTGCTCAAGAACAGCTGGGTGGATAGGAGGCATTTAATGAAGATGCCTTTACTTCCCCATCAAGTTGGAGAGCTGAGCCATGGTGCTCACTTCTTCTCCCCTTCTTGTCTATAAGACTTTTCTAACAGTGCTGGTGGGCTCTTTTCCCCCTGTGATTAGATAGCAGAAAGCAGAAAACAAGGTGAACTTGCTCCTTTTCTTTTAATATATTAGCCAGCTATGGTTAATGAAAAGCTGAAAGGTAATTTTTAACTGTAGAGTGAGTAAGATATAGCCTTAAAGGGGAGCAAGGATGGTGGCAATAAGTATGGATAAATAATGTACATGGCTGTTTGGGAATCACCTTACTCACCTGTCTAAAAGATCTGCCATCCTACTGATCTCAGATGGATGAATTTATAGCCTTGTTATAAATTTCCTGATGCCTCAGCTTCCTAACCTTGAAACATTCATTCCAAGTAGCTATAGCTTTACAAATAGATTTTTTTTTTTTCAGAAATAGAGTTTTTCCATCTGTTTGTTCCATTTTCCCATCTGTTCCTCCAGCCTCATAGTCTTGTTCAACCTGTTTACAAAGATTGCCTTTAAGTGAATATATATATAAAACTCTTTTTTCTATTCCAGGACAATTGTTTCTTTCACAGTGGTTTGGTTTGCTCTTAAACTGCCTCTCTGAACTTCTCTGCTGGGCACTTTTTTTGCTAATCCACTTACCTTTCCAATATGCATTGTGATCCTTCAATGAGCTCATTAGGCTTTGAGGCCACCAGGAATTCTTGCCAGCTGCAGGGTGATCACTGTGGCAGGGCCAGACCATGAGCTGCAGCCACATCCCAGTGAGAAAGCCAGCATATCCCAATGGATGTGGCATTCTGGTGTCCAGCTGGGTGCCATGAAGGTGAGTGACACCAGGGAGTTCCAGCAGACAGCCCAACCCTTGTGCCCTCCCCCACAATGTCAGTCAGTACCTGCTCAGGAGCATTTTCTGCTCTCATAACCCGGGTGAAGATGGTCTTGTCACAGCTCCCAAGGCTCTGCTTTCACCGGAGAACCTCTAGTATCTCCTGAGTAGTGACTAGGTAGAGATTAAGGTACCTAATGCATTCGTCAGCCTGACCAATCTGGAAAAAATTCCCTGGAATCAGCAGGCAATATTGTATTACAATTAGATCAGAAGCTGGACTGGATTTCTATCTGTTATTTGTCTGAGAGGAACAAGTAAGCACCCTCTGAGAAGGGATCATTTCTGCTATAGAGAAAGAGCAAATCTGAGTCTCTCCAGGCCACCCAAAAAGTGATTTTTGATTTGTCAAAATAATCCTTTAAACAGAGGAATTGAGAGCTTGGAAGATATCCAAAAATGTGTTAATCTACACTTTTTTATTTTCTCTTTTTATGTAAGGAAGGGGGGAAACTAATAATGAGCTTGTAAATCATGTGGTTAAGTTTAAAGAAAAATGCTTTGGGAAAGTTTTCTAGCCTCCTGCAAGACATTTAGTTTTTCTTCCTTCTGTCTCCACAAGACTTTTGCCTTCTACCATTTGCCAGCAGGATTGGAAAAATTCTACTGGTCCTGTCATCGCAAGGGACACTTGTGGAATTGTTTTATTGTTACCCTTCTCCTTCTGGTAGGATGAGATCAGTCCCTTCACTTAGCTGAAGTCAAGGCATCCTCTCTCTCGTTCCAGATGTGCCAAGCTGCTTGTAAACAACGTGGGCCTTTGTTAAATTGTCGGGTGTTTGTGAGCCTTTGAAGATTGCTGTGCTCCATCTTTCAGGTAAAAAGGCTCACAGGAAGCCTTTGGGGCAGAGGAGACCCCAATTCCACTTTCCACGCAGGAGGATTTTCCCAGCAGGACGCACAGCACTGGCCTTCCAGACTACAGACAACATTGATGTCTTTTAAAGGTCTATCAAGAGCGTCTTGCTAATGTTGGGGAGGGGGCAGCAGCCTTCTGCAGCAACCTCTCCTCTTGGTCTTGGCTTTATTTTAGGGTGGTCTTGTGGCCACTAAGCAGACATGAGCTATAAATTTACCTCCACTGGCTGCTGTTTTGGGCCATGGGATTTTAGGCACAAGAAGCTGGTCCTGCGTGTTTTATATCAAGCCCAAGGCTTCACCTACCAGCTCAGCATAGAAAGTTTACCCATTACCAACCTGTGGTTGGGTTCCCTTTGTTCCCAGAAAACAAAGGCTCTGTGTTCACAGCTAAATCCCTCCATCCAAGTGTTTCCTGTAACAAAACAAAAGCCTGCTCCCTCTGGGAAACGATGCATTCCCTCACGTTCACGGTATGCAGTGTTCCCTTAGTTCACTGATTTTGTTACTTTTTACAGTTCAGTTTCCATACGCCGCTGCTCGTGTGTGGTGCCAATGCTGCTGGTGATGAATTTCTCGCAGAGCTGACTTGAGCAATGTCTCTGTAGTAATCATTTTCTGTCTCCCCAGCGTTTAGCTGAGTACATCGTCTCCAAGACCTTTCACCAAGCATCCATCAGGAAGGAGTTCAAGCTAAGCAAGACATTACCCCGTTCCAGAGGCTGAGCAAATCACATGCCTACCCTGTAACTAATTATTTCTATTGGCTGATTGGTTTTTAATGTATCTGTTTTACAGGTAAACAGATTTATCTTAGGAAGGCATAGGTAATAATGATGCTGGGGTTTTTTTTATTCATTGCCTTCCATCAGAGACTTAAGGGCTCGATGCTGAAATAGGTGTCATTTAGTTGTACAGTCCCTTGATTTTTGTACCTAGGCAGAATGGGCATCTGGGACTGCTGGGCAAGAATGGGAAAGCCTGAAAAACTTGTGGAGTCTTCTAACAAAACTCCATAAACAGATGACATTAACCGTGTGGTCTCCAACCCCAGCTCCTCATGAACCTCCCCTTTATAAAATAGAACTTTTTGACATTGTCAGAGTCCCTGGAGAAGCCAATTTCTGGTGTAAGGAGCCCACAACACGGATCTCACATGCAGACAGCTCAAGAGCATCAGCCATTTGTGATGTTCCACTCACCCTCCTGATCCCAGGTGCAAATCTGATCATGGATATCTTGCAGACATCTCAGCAACCACTCTGGCAACTGTGATGCTCCTTGTACAGTGGTTGTATTGCAGAAACACTCAGAAATGTCCCAGAGCACACAACCCCTGGATCAAGGAGACCCAAAAACCAGTGCTTGACCCAAAGTACTTAAGATTGAAACATCAGAAGGGTAGATGGAAGCACTGGAGTCAGAAAAGCTCTGCTCACTGGTATAATTTAGATACCATCAGGGGACTGCAGTGAGGGAATGGATCCTGAATATCCAGTTCAGACTTACAAATTAGGGAAAGGGAAGAAATTCACCAAGTTAAAATTCTTGGCAGGAGATGTCAGATATGTACATGGTAAGGTAAAGCCATGGGCAGAGAGCACTGCCTTGGTGATGTCCTCATCCACACCACTCCTGCATGTGTTTTTAACTTGTTTTCAAAGAAATGTGGGTCTTAAAACCAAAAATCTATTCTAGGGGTACTCAAGAGTGGCAGTGGCTGCTTCAATCTATCATGACCAGCTTTGGAGACCTGAGCCACAGTGAACCCAAGAAGAACTCACCAGTGTCCACATGTAACAGACCTGCTTAGGTGAAAATGGCTCCCCCATTCCTGGACTTTTCTGCTTTGGAAAGACCCTTCTTTTTCTTTCCCCCATAGCAAAAAAAAAAAAAAAAAAAAAAAAAAAAAAAAAAAAAAAAAGAAAAGAAAAAAAAAAGAAGGGCTTTAGGGCTTTCAGGGTAAATTTTACCAGGGCCAGGTTTTCCTGCCTGCCCTCCCAGGGCTGAGGGAAGGAGGAAGACCTTTACCTGCTGCTGGCTGCGGGGCAGGGGGCACCACGCAGGAAACAGGACCCAGCCGTCTGGCGGCAGCTTTTTTCGGCTGGATTTCGGCTCGCCTGCCGGGCTGGGGTTGCAGCTGGCTGGCCTGATCTCCTTCCCTCCCACCGGCTCTCACTGGGAGCAGAACATGCCTTCTCCTGCTGATTTCTGCTTGCCATATTGATTGCAGCAGGGTATAATGGAGACAAGTCAGGCAGAAAGCCAGCCACCCTTGGGAATGATTAAAGAGCAAGCAGAAAAGGATAGAAGTGAAGAAAAACAGGCTGACACTTAGGACGTGGTGGATTTGGAGCAAATTATGCCCTTTTCCCCACCTCACCCTTGCGAGGTGCCTGGGATGGTTCAGCGGCACCTCTATTTCAGCTCTGCCCAAAAGAAGCATCATATCGACCCCCATGAACGCGGGTAACAAAATCCCCAGAACGTGTACAATATCCCTATTGTGCATGGATTTGCAGCCTGATTATTCAGAGCATAGCCAAGGAAAGGTAAGGCTATGACCCATTGTTTTCCTGCGATCAATTGAATACTGTCATTTGCATTTAAAATGCTCTAAATTCGCACTGTCAATATGCCAAACAGCTGCTCGAGCTTTTCAGCATTCCATGGTGACAATCACACTATCATACATCATTGGCACCAGGATTTGCAATACTCTCAGTGTCAAAATTTTGTGGGTTTTTTTTAAGAGGGAAAAAAAAAAAAAAATCCTCCCCTCCCCCCAAAATACCCAAACCTGTGAAAAATCCACTTTTAAAATGATGGCGTTGGATGCTGCTAAGCAGGCCTTCACAGATGCCAACATATCAAAATTCATCTCTTTTCTTCCTCTCCTACAATTAAAAGGTAGTTAAGAAAGAGGCTGTTCCTGATAGACCCACCTTCTGTTTTCTCCTTTGTATGCGTATTATTCATTAGCAGTCTAATAAGAGTTTCAAAATGCTCTGTGCCTCTGCCAGCAGGGCATATGTATGTAGACATGTGCTTGTGACAGATAAGTACATAAACAGCATATTGGCACCAGAAAGACATCTGTGCCTAGAAAAACGCTTGTGATATGTACATAAATGACATTTTAGCTCTAGTCAAGTCCTTGTGGCTTTGAGAGGAATATGTGACTGTACTCTTCTCTGTGAATACTGAAAAGGTGCGCCTTAGACGGGAGAGTTTTCCCGAGGTTTACGGGGAGCCGGAGGATGCGGAGCAGCCCGGGTTGCAGCCCCGGCGCTGCCAGGTTGCGGCAGACGGTGGGAGAGCCGTGCCAGGGGAGGGTGGGCGCTGCCTCTGGCGCTGCCGCGGGCGCGGCCCCCGGGGGGAAGCACCCGGCACCCCCAAATCTGACTCGGTGCATCCGGACGGGATGTGCCCGCGGGGCGGCGCTGGCAACGGCGGCGCAGCTCCCGGGTGCGAAGGGAATAAAATCTTGGACCAAAAAGCCAGGGGTGATCCAGGGTCAGGAGGCATAGGGAGGGCTCCCTGCAGCACTTTCTGCTAACTGCATTTAATTATCTGGCTGAAGTCTGAATGTAATCCCTTCACAACTGGCTTCTACAGCAGAAAAGGGACATTTTGGACTCTAACAGAAGGGGACTGAGCATCCCATCTTCTGGGATCCTTCCCAGATGGCACAGGCAGACACTGTAGGTCTGCTCACACCACTTGGTTTAGGCTTCTAATGCCTCAGTTTGCCCATTCCTGGTGACAGCTCCCTGACTTGGAGCTCTAATGAGCACCGGAAATGTTGTGGCTGGGAGGTTACAGGTGAGAGGTCTACAGTCCCAGGAAAACCTAGACATTACTTGCACCTAGTCTGGGTGAGGGAGGAGAGAGAGAAGATGCAAAATTGGCAGCACTTTAGTATTCACCACACACACAGAGCAGTAAATATGGACTTGGCTTCCAATGCCCTGATTCAGGGCATTGAAGCCAAAGTCTGGGATATATGGGAGCCCTTATGCCTCAGTGGAATCACCCCAAGTGGGGAACTTCATCCTAGGAAGTGAGTTCAACCATGTCTTTCCTGAGTTTACCCCAGGAGGTTTGGGTGCTCCAGCACTCTCCATTCCTGGCTTTCTGAAATCTACAAATCCCCTGTAGATTTTATTTGATCCAGTAAAGTAAATCCTGAAAGGAAATGAGTGTCCTAATCTGTTATTGACTCCAGGTTCATGAAGACTCACCTGTTCTGGACCATGAAACAGCAGCTGCACCTGTGTGAAAACCTTCTGGGATGTGGCATTAAGACAGACATCGGGGTGGTCGCTGCTGTTCAAGAGCTTGTCCGTGGTGAAAATGGCCTCACTTCCTTGGGTCTGACATGAAGAGGAGAGAAACAGCAAAATATTCTTTGCTGGAAATCAGGATGGGTCCTTGGACTTTGCTGAGCCTGTTTGTTGACGTGACCTGAGCTCACGGCTCCCTGGGTGGATGGGAGTCTCACACCTCCAACGTGATGGATGGAACAACAGTGGTGGATGAGCTGTTATTTGCCTGAAAAAAAGTGTTTTGGGGGAAAATTGTCTTCAGTCATTCTCATTTTGCATGTGATTTTTCCTACATATGTTTCTAATCATTAAGAAATTCTGTAGCTTAAATAATGCTCTGAAAGTACGGTAACTGTTGGACTACATTCTGTTGTAACCTTATTGAATTTCACTTCTCTGGAAAAAATAATGGGATACTATATCTTGAAAAACAAATGGTAATTGCATTTTTAACAGAATGTTTCTCTTTGTGTTTCAAAACCTTCTGCACACAGTTAGACATCTAGCCAGGGAAGAAGGTACAAAGCATATGGGCCAATTTCTGTCTCTTGGCTGTTCAAGATGCCTTAATATTCAGGCAGTGATGTGTGTGTGTCCACGCAATATGGCACAATTTATCTACGTGGTATCCTTGAGCTCAGGTGAGGTGGTCAAAAGCTGTGTACTGGCATCAGCGGAGGTATTGGAGGAGAAATTGGGGGAAGGTGGGTCTACATCCTGTTCCCTACTAGACGTGTGGGTGCACATCCTCTTATGAATTCAAATTTGCGTTATTTGATCTGCAGAAGACCAGTGTTCCAGCATTCATGGTGCTGGCCAGAGGAACAGGTTCATCCTGCAAGTGACCACAATCTTACAGATAAGGATCTTGTCACTGCAGAGATTGGCATTGTCCAACAACCTTTGCACTGCCCACGTGCCACAGCGACGTGACTTCCTCAGTGCTTTGGGGATTTACACATCAGCATGTGCTGAGAACTGGGTTGATTAAAGCCTAGGACCCAAAATAGAATTGCCACAGTTTGATAACATGTTGATGTTATTGTCTGCCAAGGTTAGGAGAGCCCTGGTAATACTGGAAGGCTCTTCCATAATTCTTTGTAAATCTGGCGTGTTAAGAACTTTGTGAGGGGATGCATTTGGACATGTGAAGTTTCAAGGCAAAGGAATAGACTTGAGGTTTCTGACTGACAAGACACATGTGAGTACATGCAGAATGTGCTCCTCCTGCTAAAAATAACATTTCTCCTGTCAACCACGATGCACCCACCCCCACAACACCACCCAGAAGAACACATTAACACCTTGGCTTTGCACGTAGCCCGATTCACAGCAGCCACAAGTGGTAGAGGGATCTGCACTCTGTGCATGCTGACAAATCATATGGCACAGCGAGGAACAGAGGAGTGAAACTGGGCTAGCAGAAGTTGACGCCTTATCATCACAGTCCCTCTGAGCATGCTGTAGGCTGACACCTCCACCAACCGAGTCATCTCCCTGGTGCCAGGATGAGGAGCACGAGCCTGCTATCCTGATTTAGCCTCTGGTAAGCCAGGCTTGGCTTGCCACACCAGGAAGGCTGGAGCGGCTGCGCGTTACTTTTCCCGCCCCGGCCGGCTCCCCAGAACGCAGCTTGGCGCCTCGGCTCCTCGTCAGGGTCGGTGCTGCTGCTACTTCTGGGCGCTTCTGCGGCTGCACCCGGGGTGGGCTGGCTGCATGTCGCCGTCGGCGTGAGGGAAGAAACGAAGAGGCAGGGAATTGTCCAAATCCATCCGTGTGGCGGCCGGATGCTTCATTGGTCACAGGAGCCGCGATGGAGAAGCCGCGGCCACTCCCAACCTCGCATGGACAGATCTGGCCCCGAGGCTGGGGTGCCACGGAGGGATGTAGGGGTGGGACAGGGGAGGATGGGAGCTCTCCGCCCAATGAGCGCAGACGCCGTGGCGGTGACGTTGCCACGACGGCCAATGGGGACACGACGAGGACAGACACGGGGGTTCAGGGCCAGTGGGATCGCGGGAATGAGGTGACGAGCAGAGAACTGCTGGGGACTGGACGGGGAGTGGGCACAGGAGTGGCAGGGGAGAAAACCCAATGGCAGGCAGCCCGGGGCTAACTTCCGTGGGGGGGAAAAACACGGACGATAAACGAAGATACACGAGGATACACGAGGATACATGGAACCGATAAGCTAACAAAGACCAGAACCCCTAATCTGAACCTAAAACCCAGGATGCAACAGGCTGGAAGAGGTGCATGGATGCAAATGGTGCAGGAGCACCGTGGGCGTGCCGGCATGAGGAGAAGCAAAGCACATCCAACCACTGCTGCTCACAGCTGTGCTATGGGGACATGCAAAATGTGCTTTATACACAAGGGATGTGAGATGTTTCTCCCATTGCTGTTCCCCGTTTGCTGCCTAATCACATCTAGGAAGCTGCAAATAATATTTCAAAGCAAGAAGGGCTGAGTGGCAGATAACTTTTGCCCGTAAAAAAGACTCCTGCCATAGCCAAGGTGCAGGTCTGTCAGATAGCCTGCTTCTAAGATAAGGAAAGACAGAGACAGCAAAGCTTTTTAAAATGGTGAGACTAGAAAATCCCAGATTTTTTTTTTCCCAATTATTGTTTCTGATGAAAAGCTGCACTTTTTTTTTCCTTAAAAATTAAAGCTTTCTTTAAAGCTGAAGACACAGCATCCCTGCCCATGGCAGGAGGTTGGAACCAGAGGATCTTTAAGTTCCCATTCAACCCAAACCATCATAGGATTCTATGGCAGCAAAAAATGACCATCCTTCAGAATTTTTCATATTAAATTCCCATTCAACCCAAACCATCATAGGATTCTGTGGCAGTAAAAACGGACCATCCTACAGAATTTCTCACATTAAGTTGTTCTAGGCAATTAATTTGAAAACTCATTCTTTATAGTTTTGCTTTAGTACAAATTTAGATTGTTTGTAAAAGCAAATTTTGTAAAAGGAGAAAAAAAAAAAAAAAAAGAAAGACAGAGCTGAGACCAAGTTGTAGCTAAATATCAGCAGGTGACACAAGATTAATTCCAAGTCATAGAGGTCACTGTCAGTCCCCTGCAGCCTTCCCCCAGGACAGTGTGAAGCTTTATTCAAAGGAGATTTTCGGAAAACCCAGGAGATTTAAATGCATAAGTTCCAATCCCATGGTGTCATAGTTCGACATGGAAGTGATTTGTTTTTTTCAGGAAGTTGGGTCAAACCAATCAGTGTCAGGTTTGGATATTGGCACCTGGAGTGGCCACTGAAAGTATGGACACGCCTCTGAGAACACAGGGGGTTAAAAGCAAAAACTCCCAGGGGAACTGTCTCTTTGGTTCCGGTCGTCAGAGAGTGCAGACTCTCACCTGCCCAGCCATGGGCTGGGTGAGGGAGGGGAAGGCACGCGGCCTTGTCCAGGTAGGCCGAGGGCTGAAGGACTGGAACCGAGCCAGCTCCTGCGGACGGAAGGGTGGAGAGAAGCGGAGATGCCTTTGTTCCCATGCCCAGAGGGAAAGTGACAGAGAGCCTGAATACACCTGGAAATTTGCTGGCAGAGGAGAAGGAGAAAGGCGGGGGATGATGCCCATCATAAGAGTCAGGAATGCTGGGCAGAAATTTCAGCCCTTCAGGGAGTCTGAACTTTTAACCCTTTCCAGGAAATGAAGGCTTATCCTCAATTTGTAGTAGAAGAGAGACAGTCCGGGACCTAAGATGTTAGAAAAAGAAATGTTTAAGTGGGAAGAGATGATGGAGTAGCTTTTGGCTGGACTTTTCTTGTTAGCCATAGACTGAACCAAATTCTCCTGCAATAGAGACTGCATTTTAAGGGATGCAGTGGTGACCCAAGGAGACCTGCTTCAGCAACCACCAGCGCAGGAATGGCAAGAACAGAGGAAAGCTGAGGAGGGAATGGTGATGCCCTCTGTCTTCAAGAAGAAGATGATCTCTGTTCCTAGACCCTTGGCCCAAGGGGAAAAGTGGGGGGACTGTAGTCCCAAGATGAGAAGCTGAACTGTTATATCTTTGGGTCCGTGGCAAAGCATCCTTAAAGGAGCCCTATGAGCAGTCTGTCCATGCACGGTGGTGAGAGCACTGTGACATGGAAAGGAGAGTGTCACACTGGCAGATTTTCTCCGGGCGGTTGCCATGTGTGACAGGGAAACACAGGCGGTGGCAACTGTGTTTCCTGGGGGGTCTGTGGTACAAGAGAGACTTCTCTCTCCCTTGATAGATTGAGTATTGATTATCTGAAGGGTGGTAGCTTGATCAGGAATCCCGGGTAATGTTTCATGGTGGGTGTTTTAGAAATGAAGAAGAGGAGGGGTGTTTTAGAGGGTCTTCATCCTGAATTTAGTGTGTGTGTCCTTTGTAGTAGTAGGTTAATAAGGTTTTTTTTTCCTTTGTTATTAAGCTTGGGCCTGCTCTGCTCTGTTCCTGGTAACATCTCACAGCATTTATTTAGAAAAGGTGCATTTTCCTGGGGGCGCTGGCATTGCGCCAGTGTCAAACCATGACATTTTTGGTTCCCTGACTGGGAAATCGAATTCTAGGCAAGATGAAATGAAGATAAGATGAAAACTGTGAGATAGGATCAAAAGGAATAAGAGCAAAGCATGTATTAGGTTATGGTGCAAATAAAGAGGTAGAGGGCTAGTGTAAGTTATTGTTTTATGTAAAAGTGTGTTGAATGTAATTTTGATAATAATTTTAGAAAGGTGTGTTCTCAGAAGCGAAGGGTAGAGTGTTGTAGTTTGACATGGAAGTGAATTCTTTTTTTCAGGAAGTTGAGTCAAACCAATCAGTGTCAGGTTTGGATATTGGCACCTGGAGTGGCCACTGAAAGTATGGACACGCCTCTGAGAACACAGGGGGTTAAAAGCAAGAACTCCAAGGAGAATTCTCTCTTTGGTTCCGGTCGTCAGAGAGTGCAGACTCTCACCTGCCCAGCCATGGGCTGGGTGAGGGAGGGGAAGCCACGCGGCCTAGTCCAGGTAAGCCAAGGAGGCTGAAAGTCTAGAACCGAGCCAGCTCCTGCGGACGGAAGGGTGGAGAAAAGTGGAGATGCCTTTGTTCCCACGCCCAGAGGGAAAGTGACAGAGAGCCTGACGCACCCGGAGATTTGCCGGCAGAGGAGAAGGAGAAAGGGGGGGGGATGATGCCCATCGTAAGAGTCAGGAATGCTGGGCAGAAATTTCAGCCCTCCAGGGAGTCTGAAGTTTTAATCCTTTCCGGGAAATGAAGGCTTTATATAATATTACTCCTCCTTAATTTGTAGTAGAAGAGAGACACTCTGGGACCTGAGATGTTAGAAAAAGCAATTTTTAAGTGGGAAGAGATGATGGAGTAGCTTTTGGCTGGACTTTTCTTGTTAGCCATAGACTGAACCAAATTCTCCTGCAATAGAGACTGCATTTTAAGGGATGCAGTGGTGACCCAAGGAGACCTGCTTCAGCAACCACCAGCGCAGGAATGGCAAGAACAGAGGAAAGCTGAGGAGGGAATGGTGATGCCCTCTGTCTTCAAGAAGAAGATGATCTCTGTTCCTAGACCCTTGGCCCAAGGGGAAAAGCGGGGGGACTGTAGTCCCAAGATGAGAAGCTGAACTGTTATATCTTTGGGTCCGTAGCAAAGCATCCTTAAAGGAGCCCTATGAGCAGTCTGTCCATGCACGGTGATGAGAGCACTGTGACATGGAAAGGAGAGTGTCACACTGGCAGATTTTCTCCGGGCGGTTGCCATGTGTGACAGGGAAACACAGGCGGTGGCAACTGTGTTTCCTGGGGGGTCTGTGGTACAAGAGAGACTTCTCTCTCCCTTGATAGATTGAGTATTGATTATCTGAAGGGTGGTAGCTTGATCAGGAATCCCGGGTAATGTTTCATGGTGGGTGTTTTAGAAATGAAGAAGAGGAGGGGTGTTTTAGAGGGTCTTCATCCTGAATTTAGTGTGTGTGTCTTTTGTAGTAGTAGTTTAATAAAGTTTTTTTTTTTTCCTTTTATTAAGCTTGGGCCTGCTCTGCTCTGTTCCTGGTAACATCTCACAGCATTTATTTAAGAAGGTGCATTTTCATAGAGGCGCTGGCATTGCGCCAGTGTCAAACCATAACACATGGGAAGCACATGAGCCTATGTTCTCACTCTTGAAATTAAACTCCTTTAACTCTCATTTGTGTAGCTGGGAGAGCCCTGGGCCCCTGCAGTGCTTCCCTTGTCTGAACCTCCCCTAACGGCTCCGGCAGAGCCAGGAAGGCTTTGGTGGGCACTGAAGGCACCCAGCCCATGCAGATGGTGCTTAGCACTTAACAGGATCAGCCCCTCAGCCGCTTGTGTGGTGTCCATCACCTCAGATGCCTCACCATCCCTGAAACTACGCGATGCCCACCACATGTGATCGGCCCCATAAGCTGCTTTCACCTCACCTCGAATGTTTGCTGTGCTGATAATCCCAGCGGGGTGTCCATATAAAGGAGCCCCTTGTTCAGGGCAAAAGGGAGGAATGCTCTTCCGTAAGAAAATTGGGGAGTTGACAGAGATGTAAATCTAAAGGTTTGCAAGATTGCTTTTGCTTGGCCAAATGTTGTGAGGTTTCAGGGTTGTTTTTGGAGATCCTGGTGTTTAAAGTTAGTTATTCAGCAGGTGGTCTGGCAGAAGCTGTATATGGAAAAGCAGCTTCCAGTCAGCTATCAGCATTTTAACTTTTTTTGTTTCTTCTACAGTAGTTGCTTACTCCTGTTTTAGCAAATGTAACACCAGAATCAAGTCCCTTCCTGGGATGAAAACCTGTGAATTCATCAGCCAAGATGGAGCTTCAGTTTTGGCCTGATTTGGTGTCTCCCTTGAAAAAGCTGAACAGTTGGATGCTCTTGGTGGTTCTGGTCATATCTCTTTTGATTATTGACCTAGTGAAAAAGAGACGACCCAGGAATTTCCCTCCAGGGCCGCAGCTCTTTCCTCTCGTGGGAACCTTTGTGGACTTAAAGCAGCCTCTCCACCTTGCACTGCAGAAGGTAAGAGCTCAATGGACATTTTCCCTACTAACAATATCTTACCCTTCCATGACTCTTACCACCACGCTGAGAAGTAGCAAGAGCAGCCTCTGCAGAGCTGGGTATATAATAACCACATGAAATAGATGACCCTTCTTGGTTTTATCTCTCACTGTCACCTCCTCTTCCAGGGCAGGAGGATGGTCCAATGGGAAAGAAATCCATAATGGAGGAAGACCTATATGTTCCTCCTTTTTCTTCCCATCTGACTGTGACCATTTCCTTCTGGACACCAGAAAGGACTCAGAAGGGCTGGGCCAGGCTGGGGGACAGGTGAAAAGTGCTGTGTGACAGCTGAACTGGTTGGAGATCACCTTTGAAAATAGTCCTGTCATTGTCTTTGCTCAGAGGCCAACAATTCACCCCATCACATCTGAAAGAAACATTTAAAATCCTGAGTTATATCCTGTGGCTGCTTCTATGTTGCAGAAAGAGGCAGTGATCTCTCTGGAAAGGTTTCCGCATCCTTGGCTCCCACCAGAGACAAAAAGAGAGAGATTTTATACATGCTAAGTATTCCTCTCTGAAAAGGTGGAAGAAGTTCTGGCATGCTGACTGCAAAAATCCTTTCTGGTGACTATTTGTCTCTTGCTTTTGCTTCAGACTGACAGCAGCCTGTCTACCCTGGGTGTTCTCAGGCCACCAGCATGGGTTGTCCCTGAGGGAATCCTCGGGGAAGGCTGAGGCAGCGAGTTTAGGATAGTTTGTCAATATACACAGTTATTATGAAAATTAATCCCATTTATTTACAAGAACACAATGACTGAGACACCCATTTGGTCCCAGGCTGGTTTCACGAGTCACCACAGCAATTTGGGGTGACCCTGTGTGTCCTTTCACGTAGATTCATTCTAAGAAGAGGATGAGCTCCTTGACAGAGAGAAGATATGATCCCATCTTTACCCTTATACATCTCAGAGGAGACACTAATGCCAGCAAAGTCCATGCAAGGAAAATGGCTGCGATTTGGCCATAAATGCAGTCAGGCTTAAAATTAGAAGTACGTTTCTAGCAATAAGCAGTTAGAGCCCCTGTCTAAAATGGGAGAGCTGGAGAAGAAGCCACACTACTCTAGACAAAAAGTTGATGAAAGGGATAATTTGTCGTGCTTTGCCCTCAGCAGGAAGAGCCTGAGTGTGGTGACCCAGGTGGTGGGACAGAAAGGGACAGAGCAGATGCCCATCAGTTACAAAGCAAATTACATCCCTGTTACAAGCCAAACTGATGTAAACACCTGGTCGAGCCCAGGTCACACTAAATAACAAATATAAGTAATCCATCTCTCCCACACTACAGCTCTCCAGCCCTTTTTGTGCCTTCTCCAGCCTTCATAGAGTAACTGAGATTGGATGGGACCTGCATGCTTGGGTTTGGGTTTCTCTGAAGTCCCTTTGCTTCAAGCAGGGTTAAATTCAAAGTCGGATTTCCCTGTTCATGGTCTTGGCCTGGTGCGTTTTGAAAATCCCCATCTTTTTGTTCTCAGAGGACAATGAGCTCTCTTTCAGCTTACAGGTTGGTATGGGAACATCTTCAGCGTGCAGTTTGGAAGTCTGACATTCGTGGTGGTCAACGGGTACCAGATGGTGAGAGAAGCTCTTGTCCACCAGGCTGAAACATTTGCTGATCGGCCAAATATTCCACTCCTCCAAGAAATATTTAGAGGCTTTGGTAAGCACAGCTACCGGGATTTTGGAACAAAACTTTCATCTCTTTGGAATGATAACTGTTAGAGGGAAAGAAACAGGTTGAATTCAACCCTTGTGAGCTACACCTGTGAAAGCCTGCACGGGGGAAGGCAAGAATACTAATAATCTCACAGGGGTATGTTTTAATCTCTGTGCAATTTAGGGATGAGGATGGGCTCAAAACCAGATTTTAATGCAAGAGGAGATATAAATGCAAGCTCTCTGAAGATCGAGACACTTGCAGCGTTTCCCCTTGGTTTTCATTTCTCCTTTACTTTTCCTGCCTGGGTTGCACACAGCTCCAGAGACGGGGTGCTCCTGCCTGCAGCTCTGCCAACAGCGTGATAGTACTCAGAGTATTTTGGCTTACACCTTTTTTTTCCCACGCAAAGTGACAAAGTAGCAGATTAAAGCAAATCCATAAAGCTAGATCTTTAGCATAAGCCAATTACTCTTGAATTTTAATTCCCAGGCAAAGCCATAGCCTTTTCCACATCCACGAGCTTTGTTTGCCTTGGTTTGGGGTTTTTGTCCATGATGAATGGCCGTTTCAGAATCCTAATGCTCACAAATGACCCAGAGAGAGGATTGTTCACCTGTTTTTTCCACCTACAGGGCTCATATCATCCAATGGGCACATATGGAGGCAGCAGAGGAAGTTTGCTTTAGCAACACTGAAAAGCCTTTCTGTAAATTTTGAGGAAAAAGTGCAAGAGGAGAGTCGGTACCTCGTGGAGACAATTGAGGAGGAGAAAGGTGGGGGTTAATGCACAGCACTGTGCTCAGAGCTTCCAGCTAAATGAATGATGAGAAGTAAAACTCTTACCCCAGCACAGCTCCAAACATGCAAAACATTTCTTCAACAGCTCAAATCTCTATCTTACACTTCCAGACTGTGCCTTTTAGCACTTGTTTTAGACCTCAGGCCTCCTATTTCAGTTGTTCCTTATTAATATTAAGCAAATATATACTAGGTGTTTATTAAAACATGAGTGTTTACATGGCTAAGGAAGTGTCTCATGCATTCTGCGAAGGAATAAACGCAGCTCTCCTGCTATCAGGCACTTCCACTCAGAGGCTTAGTTAACCTCTGCTTGTCCTTGGCTTTGCAAAGTATTTTAAAACTTGTTTAGTCAGGCTTTCCTTTTGTATCACACACAGATGAAGCGTGTGCCTTGCTCTTTTATGGTCCAGCTTTTAAAAACTGCCAGAGGGATATTTGTAAGAATAATTTGTATGTTGGTACATGGGTGATGTTGCACTTCAGCTTTAAATAGAAGCAGATGGGGTTGAGCTAATTCTATGGAGCTATATATAGTAAACAAGAAAGATCTAAAAAGGAATTGTGAAATTATATACTAAACTTGCTCCATTTTAATTGCTGTTGCACTGAACAGGCCAAATACTCCATGTTGCCAATTGATTATAGTCCTCTATAGTCCTAATCAATAAACTAATTAAGCTGCTGGTTTGGGCCTTTCTTCCCATTAGTAATGACAGATAGTGATCATGTCCATCACTCTAATATCTGAGTACCAGCCCAGTTTAATTACTTTCTTGAAGAGTGGAGAGATCAGCAGTGCTGCGAGGAGTGCCTTGCATTTCAAAGTGATGTTCAACAGCATCTCAGGGCTGGACTGGGCTTGTCACTGAGATCAGTCTCTTGTCACAGCAAGTGGCTCTCCAAGCTGCTGAAATGTGCCCGAGGAGATGAAGGTCTCTGCTCAGTAGCTCTCTCAGGGAACACAGATGTGACAAGCATCACATCACCCTTCACTTTATAAATGGGCTCTATGGGCACATGAGCTATTGCTGGGGTTTACAGGTGGGCAGAGATCTGCAGCCCTCTTCTCTCTCTCCTCCAGCTCCCTTGATTTCTTCATGGTGGACAGCTAAAGCCCAGGGCAATGGTATTTTTGCAGTGTGGTTGTCCTGGGCTCCCAGCCCTGGGCTCAGCTTTGAGGGACCCTCTCCTGGTGTTTAAAATTGGCACCAAACACCGGTTGGAGCAGGCAAAGTTGACAGACATAGCATGGCATGCTGCTGGTTGTTTTCCCTGGAAAATGCTTCAGACCCTGCTTGGGCAGCTCAGTGCTAATGCCACTGCCTGCCAGCAGCCTGGGCTGGTAAAATGATGGGATGTCCTGGCCCACAGTACCCAGGTTCCAGTGGGATGCTGAAGGTGATGGGGGTGGTGGGTACCCCAGAACATGGGCTGAAACCTGAGCACCACCATGGGTGAGAAGCAGGTCTCACCCAGATTCACAGCTGTGGATCTGGTAGAGAACATGGTTTTGACTGAGACTCAACAGGAAAAAAGAATGAAAGCTGTCTTTAGGATCATAGAATCATGGAGAGATTTATGTTGGAAGAGATCCTTAAGTTCATTGAGTCCAAGTATTAACCCAGCACTGCCGTGTTCACCACAAAACCATGGCCCCAAGTGCCACATCCACACACCTTTCAAACACTCCAGGAATGGTAACCCCACCACTGCCCTGGGCAGCCCCTTCCAAAGCCTGCCATCCTTTCAAATGAAGATATTTTCCCTCATATCCAGTCAAAATCTCCTCTGGCACAACTTGTGGCTGTTTCCTCTTATCCCTTGTTCCTTGGGAGACAAGACCAACCCCCACCTGGCTACAACCTCCCTTCAGGCAGTTTCCTTTCCTTTTCTTTCCTCCAGGACAACCCTTTGACCCTCATTACAAAATTAATAGTGCTGTTTCGAACATCATCTGTTCCATAACTTTTGGGAACCGCTTTGACTACCATGACAACCGTTTCCAAGAACTGCTGCACTCCCTGGCTGAAACGCTGCTGCTCATCGGAAGTTTCTGGGGCCAGGTAAATCCACTTGGATGTTTTTCCAGCTTCAGCTGCATGTAACAGCTCAGAAAGTGGGGTTTCTAAGGCACTGGTATAATCTGCCTTTTCCTGTAGAAAAATAGCCATGTTTAAAGGAAAATGACCGGGAGAATTGTTTTAAATTAGATTGGATTTATACACAAAGTCTATCAGGAAAGCAAGGAAGTAAGTTAAAATTATTGGGATGAAATGGAGGGAAAAAAAAACTACTACAGGATTGTGAAACCAATCTTATGCCTGATATAACCAAAGAACAACAGGAAAACCTTAAAAGAATCTGTTTCTACAAAAAGAAGAACTAGTAACACTGTAAAAATTCCTAACTTTTCTCACATGCATATCCCAGCCAGTTTCTTAAATAACTTCTATTTAAGAAAAAAATTGAGATACCAGGTTTAGAAACAAAATAGGTGGATTTGGTGGTGTATTTTCTGCGTGGCCACACACCATGGTCTGATCTCTGTCCCCTCCATGGGGACACACTAAGGGGCTCATCTGCATCCACCTCACCTGTGGCCACCTCACATTAGGGGGCAGCTTTAGCCAGTCAGTATTTGAGAACTTTATTATCAGAAAATATCTGTCCAATTCTTATCTTATTTGCACCTGTGTAAGTAAATTTGTATAATTGTATCATTTGTATATATATTTTTTAATATATAAATTTGTATAATTGGACTGTTATAGCAAGGATGATTTTTTTCATGGTAGCAAGCAGAGTTAATAAATTAATTGAGAGTCTCATCCTCTCAACTATGATATCTGCTCTTTTCTAACTCAAAAAATGCTCTTTTACTCTGTTTGATTTCTTACCAGCTCTATAATGCTTTTCCTTTGATCATGAGATGGTTGCCAGGACCCTTCAGGAAAATCTTCAGGCACTGGGAGAAACTTCAATATTTTGTGAAAGGAGTGATTGCAAAGCACAAGGAGGATTTGGACCAGTCCGAGGCAGGAGATTATATTGACTGTTACCTGAAGGAAATAGAAAAGGTAGGAAGTAAATAACTAAAACCACCTAAAGATTAACCCATAGAATGAGCAGAGAAGATTCAGGGCTGTTTTGTCAGGGGAGCTCTTGCCTCACACGTTGCCTTTCCCTCCCTACCTCTGCCACATCAAACTTTAGCAGCAGCAGAAGCCTGATCACTTAGAAAACACACAGATTTTTTTTTTTTTTCCATTTGAAAGGATTTACACTTTGTCTTCTTCCCTTTTTCGTTCTGTCACACGGCGTAGGAGGACTCTCAGGGAACATGTTCATGTTTCTGTGAGCACTCACACGCCTGTGTTTGCTATTGTGAAACTTGACATTTAAAAATGCTACCTGCTTTCAAGAGCCACTCTACAGCAACCAGGGTGTCTTTCAAAACAGTCCATAGGGCTTGAAATCCAGTGAAAGTAAAGGCTGGAAATTTCCAAGTCCAGGTGTAGATAATAAAGGAGCAGCAGGACTTCAGTTACGCACAGGTGATTTTGGATTGGGTTTTAAAAGCATCCCCTCCAGAGTGAGAGCTTTCATTGCCACGTTTTTCCTCCAAGTTTAAGGGTGACACCAGCTCCTATTTCCATGAGGAAAACCTGCTGTGCTGTACCTTGGACCTGTTCTTAACTGGGACTGAGACAACGGCGACCGCCATCCGCTGGGCTCTGCTCTACATGGCCGCGTACCCCCACATTCAGGGTAGGGCCACTCAGGGGTCCTTTGCTTAGCCCAAAATTAGGTAAGGGAACCTCAGGGAACAGAGTTATCCCAGCTCTGCCACATCTTGGATATGCCTGTGCCGCAGGTATCCTCTTGGGAACCTTTTGAAGACAAGTCTTAGGATAAGCTGTTGAGGGAACTGGGAGTGTTTAGCCCAGAGAAAAGGAGGCTCAGGGGGGACCTTCTTGTGCTCTACAAGTCCCTGAAAGGAGGGTGCAACCAGGTGGGGGTCGGTCTCTTCTCCCAAGGAACAAGTGATAGGACAAGGGGAAATGGCCTCAGGTTGTGCCAGGAGAGGTTTAGGTCGGATATTAGGGAAAAATTCTTCACTGAAAAGGTTGTCCAGCCCTGGTACATCTGCCCAGGGGAGTGGTGCAATCACCCTGGAAGTGTTCAAAAGGAGTGTGGATGTGGCACTTGGGGACATGGGTTGGTGGTGGCCTGGCAGTGCTGGTTCAATGGTTGGACTTGATCATTTAAGAGGGCTTCTCCAACCCTAAAAATTCTATGAAGAGGGATATTTTGAATTTTTTTTTTTGCTCCCTGTAGAGAAAGTGCAGCAGGAGATCGACGCCGTGGTCGGGCAGTGCCGGCAGCCCTCGATGGCCGACAAGGAGAAGATGCCCTACACCAGCGCTGTGCTGAGCGAGGTCCTGCGCATGGGCAACGTGGTGCCACTGGGGGTGCCCCGCATGGCCACCAGCGACACCACCCTGGCCGGCTTTCACCTGCCCAAAGTGCGTGGGGACCACTGGTCTTCATCCCCTTTCATCCCACCACCTTTCGTCCCACCAGCCTTCATCCTAGTGGCCTTCATCCCACCAGCCTTCATCCCACCAGAGCAGGGTCTTCATGGCTCAAGCCCCAAATCTTACCTGGAGGGGAACCAGCCAGCAGGATCTTATAGAAATATCACAGCTATTTAGAAAATATGAGCCCTCCTGATGGATTCTGTGGGACTGTTGTGGGTCTTGCGTCCTTACAGAGGAGAATTGTGAGAGCCTCATGGTGTTGGCTGTAATTGCCAGTTTTAAAAGGTTTATGCCTTAAATTTTGTAAAAGACACCCTCTACACATTATGGGAATAGAGGAAACATAGGAAAGCAAACAGTTTGGGTTTGTTACTTCTATACAGTATTAATAATCACCTATTAAAATTAGTAGCACTTGATGAAAGGCAGGTAATGAGTATTGTTTCACACACACTGTTCTGCAGTTTACAAAAGCAAATTACAAAAGAAAATCTGGGATTTATATATAACTGGTCTCTTCCCTCTATATGACTGGTTGCAATGAGGCAAATTTTAAAAATCTAGGCATTTTCCTCCACATTGATTAGAATATTTCTCTTGCTGATGGAGAATGTGGAGATAAACCAGATCAGATTTATTTATTAAAAAAAAACCCACATTTAAACAAATCAATTGAAAATTACTTGATTAAATTGCTTCAAGGTCCTATGAGAATGCAGTGCTACCAATTTAAACTTGGTTTGCATTAACATCACCTGTTACTGCAGCTCAGGATGCAGATCAACGCTCGGTGATCTGTAAAGGCACACAGAAGTGAACAATCCTGCAGGCTTTCACCCTCATTTAATTACATAGCTAATTGGGGGGGGAAAAAAGCCTGTTTTGCCCTTAAAACTGTGTCGTTTACAGAGCTAATAATAACCCAGTCTGACAACACGTGGGGTCCCCTCTGCCGCGTAATTGCCCCTTTTCTCCACCTCTCGCAGGGCACCACCCTGATGACGAGCCTGACTTCAATAATGTTCGACAAAAACGTGTGGGAGACTCCAGACACCTTTAATCCTGAACATTTCCTGGAAAACGGCCAATACAGGAGGCGGGAGGCTTTTCTGCCCTTCTCTGCAGGTAGGATGAAGGATGGGGAGGTGGCTTTTCCTTTTGCAAAGCTTTTATTTTTTTTCCCCAAGACACTGCTTATAGAATAGGGGGTACCACTCCTGTCCAGCTTCCAGCCCATCCCCACAGTGAAAATCCCAGTCACAGTTAATAGAGGCTGCTCGGAGAGGGGAGGAAATCAATTTGTTACTGCAGGATAAAAAAAAAAAAATAATAAAAAATACGTTTTTTTCTTCTTGCACAAGTTACATAACTGGGCTGTTCAGACAGTTTCCGCTCCTCCCCTCTCGGAACAGGCGCAGTTTGCTCAGCAGTAAACTTCTGGGGAAGGTTTGAGCAGATTGTGTGGGTGAACATTGCCACCTAACCTTCCCGGGAAGAAAAGCCGCCGCAGCCTGTGCAAGGCGGCGTGGGCCAGAGGAGGCTCGGAGCTGGCTGGAGCTCGCTCGGGACTCTGTTGGGTTATTTGTGCTCCTTTTCCAGGCAAGAGGGCTTGTCCCGGGGAGCAGCTCGCCAGGACCGAGCTCTTCATCTTCTTCGTGGCCCTGCTGCAGAAGTTCACCTTCCAGGCCCCAGCAGCGCTGTCCTTCGCCTTCACGCTCAGCCTCACGCGCTGCCCCAAACCCTTCCAGCTCTGCGCTGTGCCCCGCCACTGAACCAGGCCTGGGGCTGCCCCACAGCCCCCCGCGGCCTCACAAACTGGGAAATCCCCTTCTCCTGACGACCCCAGAGATGCTGGGCTGAAATGATGGGTCCTGGAGGTCCAGAACCTGCCGGCATTTGGGTGGTAGGGGAAGGGATCAAGGGCCGCATGCCGCACGCTGCGCAAACACAACCCTTGTGGCTCTTCCCTTCACCTCATTCCTGCTCCCTGCTACCAGTCTGACAAAATGCATGAATTTAAAAGCCTTATTACCTAATTTCCACTGTCAGCAATTCCCAGGAAGTTGTTGCATCCTGGGATTGGGTTTAGGGGTTCTGGGATTAGGGGTTCTTATTTGTGTTAGCTAGCCGAGTCCTTGTACCCCCGTGCTTCTCCCGTGTCGTTCCCCCATCCCGCGGTGTCTGGCCCCAGGCTGCCTGCCCGTTCAGAACGCCGCAGGAAGGGAACGAGCCAGCTGCAAAAGCATGGTTTGATGTTGACTTTTCCATAGGGAATATGTCCCTCACCGCTTAGCAGCCCCTAATGCTGCAGCACCCAAATAGCCAAGGGCTCCTGAGGTGTCCCTGCTCAGAGAGAGCTGCTGGCCTTGGACACAAGCTCTGGACTCATGACTCAGCATCAGTTTGGACTTTCAGGTGACCACAGCCAATCCTGAGCCTCAGCTGGGCTTGGGCTCAGGGTGGTGGACACTCCCTGCAGCACCACATTGCTGCTGTGTGATGGAAATCACAGAATCAAAGAATAGTTTGGCTTGAAAGGGACATTAAAGATCAGCCCCTCTGCCATGGGCAGGGACACATTCCACAAAATCAGGTTGCTCCAAGCCCCCATCCAGCCTGGCCTTTTATCCCTGGACACTTCCAGGGATAAAAAATATCTAAGCAGAGATCTCTGCAGCAGCAGCAAGCATTTTTTTGAATCTCAAAGAGCATATGGGAATTTTAATTAGGAGGCTACAGGGGAAGAAGCTGCTTCTACCGAAGCCCAGCCCAAGTGGGATGGCACAAGGAGCTGTGCTTCCAGCAGATCTGGAAGGGCTATAAAAATATGATACAGCAATTTTATATTAGAAAAGCAAAAGGTTTGTGCTAGTAAAATACAAATCAGAAAAGCTGCAACAAAATAAGCCTCTGGGGCTGCTGGGGAGCAGTTCACCTAAAGTGCAGCAGAAAGGGAACAGCAGTGAGTGTTGGAAGGGTCGTGCCCGTGGCGGCTCAGAGCCGGCCCTCAGGAAGGAAGTGTTGGAACAGTGGCTTTGTGGTGGGAAGTCACGAGTTCAGCACTTCCCCCTCTGCTTCTGGCAAAGATTTGTGTCTGTGTGTGACCAGCATGGGCATAGTGGGGGGCCGAGGAAGTGGCTGGGACAGGGCACCCTGCATGATGGACACAGCTTCTTCCTATGCCAGGCCTCTTTGGATAAGAGTTAATTAAATGTGCAACTTGGAGAGAAATTTTCCATTTATGTGACCAGGCATTTGTGCTTAGAAATGCTGTCTCCTATGTGCTTCAGTTTGGACTATAGTCACAGCAAAGATTCTTCTTCTTGGTTTTGTTTTGTTTTGTTTTGCTTCTTACCTTTCATAAGTGACTTTTCTGTGGGTACCCACGTAGGATATGGTCTAGTTAACAGGAAAAGAGGATTACATCGAGTTTCATTTCCACTGGTTTTCTCCTCTGTCCCCAGCAATAGCGGCTTTGCTGCGGTACAAAGCAATCCCTGTGCAGTGGCAGATTTGTGCCACAGGGGAGAGTCCTCTGCACATCACATCCCTGCCACGCCGGGCACACGGGGATTCTGTCACTGAGCTGTCCTTCCGACTGATCACTGTAATCCTATTGCATTCTTAATTATTGTTTCACAGTCACAGGCTCCCATGTTGTGTTTTTGTCTTTGTAAAGAAAACATAAAAGATACAGGGACTTTTTTTTACCTATGAAGTCTTCAATGGAACTCGGGACTAGGCACTGGTTTCTCTCCATTTTTGTGTTTGTTCTGCTGTAGGTCTGACCTCTGGCTTGTTGCACTGGCTTAGCAAATAAATATTGATCTCATTTGATATCTTGATCTCATTTCCAACTTGTGTTTCTTCATTACGTTGGGGTTTCCTCCCCTACTCCTGGAAAAAATAAATGATTGAAGGCATCTTCTTTCTTTTTTTTTTTTTTTTTTTTTTTCAATTAAATGCAATGGTGCCATACCTTAAAGGCAGGAGGCATGAATTTGTTTAATTTTCAAGTGGATCCTTTTCATGTTGGCGAACACATGCATCTCCAGGGACTCATGCCTAAGTTTGCTTAAAAGCCAGAGGTGAAAAAAGACATTCTCAAAAATAGGCCTCTCCCCTTAAAATTCCACAGTAAAACAGAGATTTGACTTTTCCAGCTTCCCAAGTGTAAGGTTATGGAGAACATGTGTATGGCATCACTACAGTGGCTCTGCTGCACCTCTGTGCCTTGTCATCAGCACTAGACAATCCCAACAGCCACAACTGATGAGACAAAAGGAGCCCAAAACGTCCCCCAGAGCAGGAGGTGGCAGCTGATGACTGCAAGGGGCCGTGACAGAGCCATGTGATGCAAGGGCAAAGTGCTGCTGCTCCCCACTTCTTTCACAGTAAAACACAACAAACACATCAAAATTCCACTTGGTCCATGTGCATGAACACCTCCCTAACCCAGAGCTGCTCCTGGGTGGGAAAACGTGGCACATTCTGCTGCCAGCTCCCACCAAAGGGCCCCAGCCTGCAGAGCTGGGCATCTGCATCGGCTTCTCAGCACCTTCATCAGCTCTGTGGGGCTTTGGGAGCAGCTTCATCGTGGGCTATGACCCAAAGGACAAGGCAAGTGGGAAGGGATGGCTGGAGGGCTCAGGGCATGGCCAGAGCCAGCTGCTCTGCCTGCACTCGTCCGGTGATCAGAAAATGCTGGTGCTCAGGAGCCACTGAGTTCCGGGACAGCTGTTCGCTTTCAGCCCACGTCACCCGGACACATGGAAACACGAAACTGAGTCAGATGATTTGTGAAAGGTTTTGCAACCTTATCTCAGATATCCCCTGAGACCTGGGGCTTGGCCCGGGACTCCTCATACGAGGGAGCGAGCTGCTGTAAACAAGCAAAGCACAAGGCCCTCGGAGCAGCTGGAGACTCCCTGGCACTGAGGAGCTGAAACTGGGACGTAGCACGGTGAGGGCACCTGGGAAGGAGGGCACAGAGTCATCCTGAGAGATTGGTTTGTGGGAGCTGCATGCTGAAACTGCCAGGTTTTAGTCTCGATCCCACAAAGCTCATTTCTGTCCGTTAGACAAGGGCATGGAGCACTGGGGTTTACTAAAGCACTGAGGGGAGGCTGGAGGGGAAGGGGGAAGCTGGGGGTGTCCTGGTTCATGGTGGGTTTGTTTTAAATCAGATGAGAGGAAATGTTTCAGTTTTATCAAGGAGTTTAATCTTTTCTGAAAGCTGGGAAAGTAGAAATCTGAATGTAGCCTTGAGAGCAGGCAAAAATAGCCACTCCTTGCTGTCCTGTGTTTGCACCCACAGCTTTGCCAGCACATCACCCATCTCCCCCTGGCCCTGGGGGCCTCAGTGGTGCCCTGTGAGCTCAGCCTGCCTGACCTGCTGTGGGACACGTCCCTGCAGAGCCGCACCATCCAGCCATGCTGAACTTCCTCTGGGACAGCATCTCCCTTCAGACATTCCTCATCTTTCTCTTCATCTTCCTGCTCATCGCAGACTACATGAAGAACAGAAATCCAAGGAATTTCCCTCCCACCCCCTTCCGCCTTCCCTTTCTGGGGCACATCTACCTCTTAGACTTCAGAGATCCTGCGGTCACAGTGCAGAGGGTACGTAGGTGGTGAGCAGCATGGGGAAGGGATGGAGGGATTGCAGCTACACATTCCTGGCCATGCAGGGGAAGGGATAACCCAAACCCCACAGGTAGTGAAAGCAGGCTGGAGGTTTGCCCTCATCGGTGACATTTACCTGAGTACAAGCAGGGTGGAGTGATTCCATGGGCAAAGGTCACAGCACAATCACACAGGTGCAGTCACAGATGTACAAACCCTGCAGCTCCAAGTGGGGGCTGGAATGGGGTGAAACAAAAACTGGACTGAAAAATCAAACCTGGTGAGGTCTACTTATTTATGGCAAATTAACACCATCTCCTGGTCATTGATTCAGGAAAAGAGGAAAGAAAAAAGACTGTGCCCTCAGACAGAGTGCACATGTTCTGCCTCCCCTCCCACTCTTCCCTTGTCTTTACCCATGTCCCCTGACAGGGGTGTCCTGGTCTCACCAGGAACATTCATTGCAAATGAAAACCCATTTTATTTGTGTCCCCGCCCCAGCTAAGTAAAAGATATGGTGATATCTTCAGCATACACATGGGCAGCATGAAGTTTGTGATGGTAAATGGGATGCGGCTGGTGAAGGAAGTGCTCGTAAACCAAGGGGACAAGTTCATGGACCGCCCTGACATTCCCATCGACGAGGAGATCTTCAGCAAGATCGGTGAGTTATCCCTCAAGACGTGCCTCAGCTGTGAGGTCCAAGCCTTGACCCTGCAGAGGTCTGAGACAGCTGGAGACAAGGCAGAGCCCTGGAGCTTTTCTCCCTCAGTTGGGGATCAGCCCTGGCTCACGGAGGGTGTTCCTGCCAGGACTGATCTCCTCCATCGGGCACCTCTGGAAGGCACAGAGGAGGTTCACCCTGACCACGCTCCGAAACTTCGGCCTGGGGAAGAGGAGCCTGGAGGAGCGCATCCAGGAGGAGTGCCGACACCTCGTGGATGTGTTTGGGGATGAACAGGGTGAGTGCCACGGCCCTCAGCAGCTGTGAAGGCAGGAACTGGCAGGGCCTGTTATAATTTCACTGCATGCTGAAAAATACCGCACCTTGCAAGCGGTATTTTATACAACCCTGCCAGCATCCCTGCTCCTTCCTACAGGTGCTTTGCCTTCCAAGTGTCTGGGGAATGCAGCCAGGCAACACCCACAGCATTGTTCACAGCCCACCTTTAGCCTACTCCTCTCTGGGAGATACTGCATGTGCATAAATGCTGATGTTTCCAATGAAGTCAAATGACATCCTACAGACCTTTGCTTTCCAAAGTAAACAAACATCTCCATAAGCTGATTGAACTGGGACCACTGGGGTTGTCTTGCCTTGGCCAGCTCATGGGGTCAGCCAGGCACCCCAGGAAAGCACTGATATAGGACAGTGCCCATTAGGGGCCATTCATTTAATTCATATTTCTTGACTACTTTACCTCTGATGTGTGTTTTCGTCTTTTCTGAGAAGAGTGGAAGAGAACTGATCTTTTTCTTCTCCAGGGAATGCTTTCAACCCTCAGTTGAAAGTCACTAATTCTATTGCAAATGTCATCTGCTCTCTCATCTTTGGCAATCGCTTTGAATACCATGATGAGGATTTCCAAAGACTGCTGAAGCCGATGTACGAAATTACTGTCCTCCATGGAGCCGTCACAAGCCAGGTACAGCCCTCCTGCCACCAACCCAGGGCCATAGTTTCTTCTCTGGAGTCAACCTTAAAAGTCACAGTGTTGTCACCACCAAAGCTGTCATTCCCTATTCCTTTGCACAGGGTAGATTTGCCTGTCATTTCTTTCTTCCTTCTGTTTAAGTTGTGCCATGCTCACGCTGCTCTCTCCCACACAAAATCACTTTTCTTGCCCAATGTTTGCCAACCTGCCCGCTGAAATAGTGGGTAACACACAAGTTACCCCATAATGAGAATTCTGCTCTTCTGGAGCTGAGCTGTTTCCACCAGCTCCAGAAATTCAGCAAGTACAATCACAGGCTAAAGTCTTGATGTCAGAAGAGTTTTTAAAGTCCTTTATTCAATTTGTCTTTCTCCTTTTGTGTTCAAAGCTGTACAACAGTTTCCCATCTATAATGAAGTACATACCTGGAGCCCACCATACCATTTTTAAAAACTGGAGGTTATTGAAAACATTTATGCAAGAGCAGATCAACAAACACAAGGAGGACTGGAACCCCTCAGAGAGCCGGGACTACATCGACAGCTACCTGCTGGAGATCTCCAAGGTCAGCAATGAGGAGAAAACCCTCCTGGAGTGGGGCTTAGGAACCAGAAGGGGTGGGATTCTCTGAGCTGCCTGTGTGCCTTTTTATGAGCTCAGGACAGACATCAGGTTCAGGCCATGCATCAGCAGGATGGGGAGGTGAGGGGTCAGCAGCATCTGCCAAAATCCTTGGTGTGGTCTGGACCCAGTCTGGTGCCAGGACACCCTCACTATTCCTGTGTCACTAACACACCTTCTCCTGAAGGACCATGACAGTGACACCTTCCAGGAGGAACACCTCATAGCCTGTTCACTCGACCTGATGTTTGCTGGGACTGAGACCACATCCTCAACTCTCCGCTGGGCTTTGCTGTTTATGGCCACGCACCCAGAAATTCAAGGTACAATTAACAAAAAGGTGTTTTGCCTTGCTTTTATCCCTCACAGCTTTGTGAGAGACCAGTTGGGAGTGTCCCCACACTCACATAAGAAGTCCCTGGGTAGACCCTTACAGCAATAACCTTGTATTGTTCCAAGGGTTTTTCCCCGGGGCTCATTGCTGCTCTTTCCCCAGCCCGGGTGCAAGCCGAGATCGACGCGGTCATCGGCCAGGCACGGCCACCAGCCCTGGAGGACAGGAACAACCTGCACTACACCAACGCTGTCATCCACGAAGTGCAGAGGAAAGGCAACGTTATCCCTTTCAATGTGCCAAGAATGGCATCGGAGGACGCCTATGTGGATGGCTACTACATCCCAAAGGTAAACTCCAGCGTGCTGCGACTCCAGGGACACTCCCAGCTCCCCAGACACGGTGCCAGGCCAGGTCCCTCCTGGGCAGACACTGTCCCTGCCCTGTCCAGAGTTCACTCCTGCTGAACATGGATTTTTGCCATCCAATGTTCTCCAGTTCTCCGAACGGTGCCAGGCCCCCACACGTGCCTTTGAGGCTCCCAGCTCCTACAGGGACTTTGGCCCAAGATTACATCAATGAAAACGATGCTGATGAGGGAAAATGCAGTTATGTAACTGCGCCTCCAAACAGACAAGAAGTAGAAAATCCAGGCCTGCAGTGGGGTGTTGCACAAATAATTTCAGTAGAATTTGACTAAGGATGTTCTTCATGGAGAGGAGACTGGAAGATAAAACTGCCCCTCCTGCTGTCAGTGCCAAAGAAAGTGTGATTTATTTTTGTTTTTTCCTCTTAGGGCACTGCTATAATGGCAAATTTAACCTCTCTGCTGTTTGACAAGAATGAGTGGAAAACCCCTGATACTTTTAACCCCGAGCATTTTCTGAAGGATGGGAAGTTCTGGAAAAAGGAGCATTTCCTACCATTTTCTTTGGGTAAGATTTGTTGAATTATGGTGAACGTGTGGGCTTGGGTTTCTAACTGCAGGGTGGAGACAGAGAGGAAAACAGCAATGGAAAGGGCAGATGCACCCTGGAGGTGCTGCTCAAAATGCTCCCATTGCCTCCCCAAAGAACCACAACCACACTTGGAGTCCTTTTCTATCTTTCATATGCATAGTAGAGAAATGAGGATGAATAAAAAAACCATGTAAATTCCAGAGATCTTAGGAACATCTTCACTGAAGCCATTGCTCTGCTCCCTCATGCTTGGGCTTCACTGTTGCCACTAAAGGGTTCCCCAACCAGCAGCTTCCATGGGGAAGTTGCTTTTAGCACCTGCTTCCCACACCAGCACCACACATCTCTGGTAGCTCTCTTTGGTGAGCTGTCCCAGCATGGGCACACCCAGGTCACGTGTGTGTGTAAAAAGTCATGCAGTCTGGGGGCAGACCTTGCTGTAATGCCAAAGTATTATTGGGAAGCTTGGTTTGGGTTGAAAAACTCACGCAATGGGGTAACACAGCTGGACCACGGTCCTAAGGGCAGGCAGAAGCATTTTCAGCAGCAAAAGCTCAGTCTGAGGATGCTGTGGGTTGCTGTCTCCACAGGGAAGCGTGCCTGCCTGGGTGAGCTGCTGGCCCGTTCTGAGCTCTTCCTCTTCTTCACCTCCCTGCTCCAGAAATTCACCTTCCAGGCACCCCCGGACACCACACTCAGCCTCCAGCCCGTGATAGGCATCACAGTGGCCCCACAGCCCTACAAGATCTGCGCAGTACCTCGGTAGGGAAGCCTTAGCCACCATCCTCACATGGAAAATCCTTTGTCAGGGGTGCCGAAAACAAGCCCTTGACAGCTCTAGGGGGAGGCTGGGTGGTTTATTTCTTTCAAAGCAATTCTAAAATATTTTTTTTTCCACAATTAGTGGATCCCATGTGATGGTCATGGGATCAGCCTAGGAATTTCCAGGGCCTTATTAGGCTTGCCCTATGGCACTGTAAATTAATGAGGGGTTTGGGGAGTTCCTAATTTTGTGATGGATGGCCATGGTTCACCTTGGCAAAATGAGGGACACTTTAGAGACTGCACTGTTGAGCCACCCACTGTGGCTGGGTGCAGTGGGAGAGCAATACCAGTTATAACTTTAACACAAGTATTAATTTTCATAAGTAAAATAAGTAATTTCCTAAGTAATAATTAACATAAGTAATTAATTTTCTTAATATGTACTTATCTAAAAAAAAATCACTCTATAACACTTGTCTCATACATAATAAATCTTTATCAAAGCATTTTTGTCGTGAAGTGTTCTGCAAAGTGAAGCCCAATGCAGGCCATGTCCAACACGGGCTGTAGGCTTTGGCCATGCCCTGTGTCTCTGTCCCTGCACTGCAGGAGGCTGGCACTGTAAAAGCAAAGGCAATTCCTACAGAAGTGATGGAAAAAATGATCCTGGCAGCACAGTTAGAATTACAATGTGCAAAATCCTGTCTGTTTACCTGCCCAGCATCACAGAGTGGCTGGTGTGTCCGAGGGCAGTGGGGTGAGCTCCAGCAACACACAATGCAGTTCATCTGCACTCAACAGTCTAACGAGGAAAAGGGTGCCTTGGAAAATAACAGCAACAAATTACTGTTTTGAACCATCATCTACACCATGAAACAGTCCCAAGGTTGGCAACCAATGGTTAACACCAGTAAATGCACTGAACTGGGAAACAGCTGTACCCCAAGGAGCCTGTTGAGACCTCCAGGCAGAAGCTGCAGCTCCCAGGAACAGGATGGGAAATCAGGAAATCAGCACAGCACCAGGAACACACACCTCCAGCTCCTGCTCTCCTGCTGAGGAAACGAGCAGAGAGCAATCTTTTCCTCTTTTCAGTTTTCCCTAGAGTTCTTCTAAGAAGAAGCAAATTTCTCCCAGGTAAACACAGCTCTGGCACAGCTCCTTCAGCACTGGCTGGGTGGGGGGTTCTGCCACCTCCTCTGATTTTCTGTGCCAGTGGAAACAAGAGTTTGGGCTGAGATACTGTTCCTGGTACTTGAGGCTGTTTCAGAGATCCGGTAAGGTGGAGAAATGAGGACACATGGTGGGATACAAACCAGTCCATTTATTAAATGCAGACTTGTCTCATCCCACTCCTAGGGAGAACCTGGTCAGCCCCAGCCCTACACCCCCTCCTCTCCTCATGCCAGCTGCCCTCCAACCTGCTGCTGGCACAGGCTCTCACACCTCCCTTTCCAGCAGAAAGAAAAAAGTAATTTGACTTTCTAGACCTGATCTCCTTTCTTTTCCTTCTCTGAGAGAAGCTGAAGGGGAAGGCTGCAAGTGGGCTGCATGCCTGGAATTGACTGGGAACAGGGGAGGGGAACACTGGTAAGTTTCTGCAGTGTGAGCATTACTCCCAAAACAATTCCAGAGCACAGGTGTCATCTGACAGTTCTGTGGTACATTTCCCCCCCCCCCCCAGTACTTTGCTCAAATTCCCATTTCCTTTTCAAGTTGCTGCTCTATCCAGAAGCTTCCTCCATAGGCCTCTGTTCAGTTAGTTAAATTCCAAAAGAATGCATTTCAGAAGGCTTCTTGAATATTTTGCCCCCTCCACCTAAACTACCTCCCACACATGACTGACTCAGCTCCTCCTTTCCTTTACACTCAGGGCTTTAATCCTGTATTCCTCTTCCGGGGAGGGACAGCCCTCACCTGAACACACAGAACTCCTGCTGCAGTGCTTGGCTCTTCAGGGGCTGCCAGAAAGCTGCAAGCAACCAGGTTCAGGACTGAACACATCCTGCAGCTCAGCTGAGGCTTCCTGCACAGCTGAGCACCCCTTCCCTTCCCTTCTCCCTCACACACTTGCACATTTTGGTTTCAGTGCTGAAACTGTTTTTATGTCCAGCCTCAGAAAGCAGGAAAACCTGTTCTTCCATAATGGCTTCACCCTCTCTGGGACAGGCCCTTGCACGCTGGGGAATCAATGCAGCTCCTCATCCTCGGATCTTCACTCTGGAGGGCTGAAAGGCTTCACCAACAGCACTTCTGGGCTGGGGGTCGTGCTCAGGGAATGAGAGCTGACAGTGGGGCTAAGAATGGAGCACATAAATCACCTGCACAGCAGGATGGACAGGGCAGACAGTTTTCTTTTCCCAGTAAAAGCAAGAACAGTGATTTAGAGCTGTACCTGTCCTCTGTGTCCTCTCAGGTGGGGCTGAGAACAGACAGAGACCCTCACCTACCTCAGCAGCAATAATTACTGAGGTCACTTCACAGCCCATCCTCAGAGGGGTTTAATCTTTTCACTTCACAAGGCCCTTTGCACAGCTCTCAGTCTGTGGGCTGAGCAGAGGGAACCAGCTTTGGGTGGGGGGAATGGACTGGAAACAGCAGAGGAGAGCAGCACAACTCATTACATCCATACCCTCATTATAATACAAGTCTGTCCTGAAACAGGGTATTTTAGGTGGTGTAAATGCACCAACATGTAGAACCAGGTTGTGCTTTGCCCAGAAACAGCATCTAGGGACTATTAAATACACAGCTTGGAATAAAGACACCAAAGAATTCATTTTAAAAATCTTTATGTGAATATAAAAGGATTTTTTTCCAAAGAAAAAAATAAAACCAAAAGTTTAAAAATTAGTGCAATTTTTCGAGTTCTATGCAACACAGTGTTTACATTTGTTTTAAACAGAAGATGTAGACACCGACAACACTGAAAACCTTAACTCCAGCTTTAGGGGAAGGGGAAAAAGAAACAAGTAAGAAAATGATTGTACTAGACATTACCAACTCCTAAACAATTGTTTTCATTTTCTAATTCCTAAACTATTTATGGCTACCTAAATAGAACATCAGTATTGCTTATATTACTTATTTCCAAGTGTGTATCATAGAAAATAGAATACCCATATATATATATTTTTAATGAACAAAAAAAATCAGGTGAAAATTTCTTTTCAGTGAATGTTTCTTAAACCACTATATAATAACATTGTTGCAAAAGAATCTTCTCAAAACTGCTGCCTGACCCATCTTGAGTAAAAGAACCTATTAGTCCATATTTTGTATTATTGCTATAAAACACTTCTCTTCCATAGTAATTAATCTTATATAAAAAATAATTAACAAATGATATGTCAATCAGAACATATTTTTTTGTTTTCTTTGGATCTACATTACCCGTTTTACTGGAAACTGGCTAAATTCCTAATAATGCCATTTAACTTCAGCAGGATTCAGTGGTTTCACCTCATATTTGAGTCTGCTCTGAACTGTGCTGGTACAAATTCACCTTTCAGGAGATCCAAGGGGCCTCTCTGTTCCTCCTGCCTCAGCAGTGGTGCATCAAAGGACATGGAGAGACAGGGCTCTGCTGCTGCATGCTGGACACAGCTCAGCTGTAACACAGCAGTGTTTTTAGCAGCTTTTTGGTTTGACATTGGTGAAGCAAACATTAAAATGATCCTGACCTAATGGTCCTTCCTGCATAGGCAGATGAGCTGAAGTGAATACAACACCATGGCTTTATAATCCAGAATTTATTTCCACACATCAGTTCCTCATTCACAGGACAGAACCCAGGTTTCACTAGTTGTATAACAGCTGCTTCTAAACAGGTTCTCAGTCCCAAAGAAACCCTTGAGTGATATTCCCAGGCTTCACTCTTAACAGTTTGGAAAAGTCCCAAATAAGCAACATTTCATCCAATACCTGAAAACCAGATTCATTTTGGCAACCCCAACATGATTACTGGGGACAACTGTGCCCTGAAAAAGGCTGATCCCTGCCTGTAGATCAGGACTTAAATTCTTCCATCACTAGTCAGAAGACAAACTTCCAATTAAATGATAGGGAGGTTCTCAGTTATTTTTGGTCCCAGGGTCTGCAGTTTTGAGAAGTGTAAGTCAAAGACATTTGCTCCAAGTTTGTCACTATTCAGCACCTGACAGACTACTGACACAGCTCCACTACTGGGAGAAGTACAACAAATCAAGCCTACCAACTACATGAGTATTTGAAGGACATCCATGAAAGTTTCCATGCTGCAAAGAACGAGGGTTAAGAGACCCATTCAACACCATCAGAAACAGCTCCACATTTCACTAGAACACACCAAATACCAGGAATGGAAGCATCTTGCTAAGCCTTAATCTCCTGCTCCACTGCTCACCACCAACTCCCTCCCACCCACAGCACTGGCAGATTAAATATGCAACTGTACCTTAACAACACCAACTCCACTAACACCACTGCAGCAATAAAAGACCTCAAAACCCACGAGGTAGTCCAAAGAAGCATAGAGTCCTGAAGAACACCACCACAGACAACTCTCCAACAGCCACGTGCCTGGCTCATGCCACACTGAGCACAAGACTGGCTTTTAAACAATGCCTTTTGAAGAAGGAAATCTGTTGAATGCCTATTCATACATACAGCACTGTAAAACAACCACCACAACTAAGAAGCAACCCTAAGTATCAAAAATGAATGCTTGCCTTTTCTCTGGCATGACATGCAATGCTCAGCTAAAAATGTAAGATGTTGGGGAAGGAAGAAATCAAAAGAAAAGCTATAGTGAGGGGCAGGCAAAATGAGACACTACCCAAACGTCACAATCCAAAACCTAAAAATTCTGTAAAGCTGAACCCTGTTCTCAAATCAAAGATGGCCTTAATGCTAAGGCAGGTGTGTTTTCATTCTCACAGGCAGCTGAATTTTATATTAGATGGTGGTCTGGTACAGCACCCTCAAATAATTAAATTAAGTGTATTCATTTCATTTTAAGGGCTGCTGCAATTTTATTTTAATTAACTATTGGTATAATGAACTTTTTCTGGACCATTTGCAAAGAACAGACATTAACAGGTTTCCTAAAATTACAATTCCAAACAAGACATTTGGGAAATAAAGTCACAAGTTTTGTGAAAGACAGCAACTTCCTGCACACTGATTTCAGGTAACAATCCCCGTTTCATCTTCAATCAAACTACTACAGTTTATGTACTTTGCTCCCTGCCAATACACAACCTCTGCTGCCAGTAACTGCCAAAGCCATCTCTCACTCCTCTGCCTAACACAGTTAGTTCAGAAGAGCCGGGTGAAACTACATTTGAAAAAGAGGAAATGCAATTTCCATGCACAGGCTTGTATAAATAGGTTGAAATAAATGGGGCTGCTTCCCACCTAATCCCTTTCTGCAGATAAATGCAGCGTACCAATATGCCAGACTTTTAAAATATAGCCCAGACTTTTGAGTTAGTACAATAGCTTTTTTTCTTACCCAGGAAAAGACAAGCTTTTTTGGCTTAAGTGAATTCAACATCTTAAAGACAGGTTCTCCTCAGTGCATATATACACCAACTTAAGCTTTGCTTTTTTTTTTTAATAAACTGAGAAATTCTGCTTCTCATAAAACAAATCCTGTCTTCTGTTATATAACAACTGGTTATGTACCAGTAAAGGTGGTAGCACACCTTTATTTTCTTCTTCTATAAATGCAAGTACTTTCTTGCTTTTAAAATTTTACTTTATATTCTAAAAAGTCTGTTTTTAAAAGTTGTTACCAATCTTTTAGATCTGTTTTCAGAAGAGCCCAGCAAAAATGCCCAATATTGCCAGTTTCCTGAAGTACACCTTTGCATAACATCTTCCCATTATAAAAGTCAACTTTCTGGCCCAAACCCACTTAAATAAAGTTTTAAATATATAGTGCCAAATTTCGTATTTACAATATAATCTGAAGGCAAATAGAAATCTTTTAAGTTGTGCTTGTACATGCTGCAGTTATGAAATCTACTTGGAAATCTACGTGGCTGGCTCATCACCTTAATCCCTTCCTGACAGTTTCTGATGTTGTCATTTGCAGCTGCCCAGCATTCTAACCTTCTCTCTCATCAAGTAGGTAAAGTGGAAAGGTATAAAACATTTAAGGACACTTTAGCATGTGAGTTTTCTCCATGTCCTCGTGTTCAATCAGATGTTGCACCTGGTACTTTAACAGTGAGGTTCCTCCTGGTGTTGGTGACGTGACGCTGCTGCGCCAGGAAGGAGCGGCCGGGCCCGGCCCCGCAGCTGCCGCTGCTGCTCAGCAGCCTGGTTTCCATGCCCAGCTTCTGCAGACTCAGGCTCTGCAAGAGTTAAACAACAACTTCAACAACAGCAAAAACAGAAAGAAAAGAAATTACTCATCCTGCTCATGCTTTCTTAGCATGCACACAGCATTTTTTCTGCTGTATTTCTTAGGTTAACTAAGACTGAACTGGCACACGTAGCAAAAGATGTTTCAAAAAGTGGATTTTTGACCCACCTTGTTGTACCATGCAGTTACAATCAGCTTTTCCTCATAGTCACGTAGCTTGGCCATTTTGTATTCATTCTGCAAGGACACAAATCTCACTTAAAACACAAATTTTATCTGCATAAACTTGCTGCAGTCCACTGAGTGAAATAAACACAGGCAGTAGAAATGCTTCAATACATCAAATAACTACAAAGCCTAGAAGTATAAACAAAGATATTTCCATAAAAAACTGAGAGATAAATATCAGCCTGCTTTAAGAAGAGGCTAAACTACACAAGCTGCAGTTAGAAACACAAATGGAACTTGGAAATGTACTCTGAGGGTTTGTGTGAGGAAATGCACAAGACGTCTGCTGTGTATCAGAAAATCTGTAAATGATTTAGTAATTTTTCATCTGAAAAGAATGTACCTCCAGTGACTGCCTAATTGCTATTATATAATATACTTCCCTAGTAGTCTCTACATAAAAGAAATGTGAGGCCACAGCACTTATACAGTCAGACCTATCAGCCTACTGAATCATGCTGAAGAGTTCTGTATTTGCTCAGGCAACTATTCCAAATAGTTCCACCAATACTGCTGTGAAACAATGTATTTCCCCAGTTTTTTTTTTGATATTTGGACTATTGTCAATCCTTTCAGAATTTCAGCCAAGCAGATTTTACTGAATCACTAGGAAACAACATCTTGAATGCCTAATATCAGAAACAGAGTATATGAGAAGTTATTTTTAAATATATGCAAAAATTTTACCTCTAGTGCTTCAATTCTTTTGTCTTTTTCCAGTATCTGTTTTCTGAGCAACATAATTTCTGCTGATGCTGGATTTAGCTTGGGGTCTAAGGTTTTTATCACCTGGACAAGGCAAAACAAGAGCATTGCAAGTCAGTTTGATCCTCAACATCTCATCTGCTCAAAGACTCAAAGGAGGAGTGTGAGAACAGGCTGGGCACTGGTCAGGCTGTTACCCTGCACAACAGAGAGCAAAGGGTACAAAGGAATCCTTACTGCATCCCATGCTCAGCCTAAACTCTATTTATTCTCTCAGACGTAACTGACTGCAGTTGAACAATCTGACTAAAAATGCAACTTGCAGCTACTGCTTTTAACTGGGAGGTGGGGACACACACACTCAATCTGTTTAACAATTTATGAGGAGGAATGCATATGTTCAGAAACATGCAACTCACATTCCTTGCTTTTTCAAGGTACATTTTATATCTTTCTTCCATTGCTTTCATATCCTCATCTTTTTTTCGTAAAGCTGCTTCCAGCTCTCCGATCTTCTGGGCTGTTTACAGGAATTATCAACAAAGACATACAAAATAAAAACAGACATTGTACTTTCAGGGCTCCTGTGTTCTCTTGATTTCACCATCCCTCAAATAGAGAAGAATATAGAAGCCAGAAGTTTAAGTTTAAAAGGTTTAAGTTCTTATTTTTATTTCAGCTGTCCCATCTGACCCTGAAATCCAATTTTGCAGAGCACTGTTCAACAAACCTCACCCCCCCAGGATCCTCTCTGCCCACTACCACACACAAAACCCCTCCAGACCCCCCAGCTCAGACTGAAAGCTAAGCTGCAGCACAGAGCCTCATCCAGACAACTATCCCATAGTCCAGTGGATATGGGAATCATTTCAGAAGAAACTTAGCACAGTCTCATTAAAAAAATACCCAAAAAAGCCCCCACAAAACAACTCACGGTTCTGACTGTCATCAGGCTGGAGCTCTGCAAGATCAGCCTCTTTCTTCTGTAACTCATCATGAACCTCGTTCAGCTTTTCCCTGTGAATGAAAAGTTGGGCTAAGGATTAAGCTCACAAATAATTCCAGGTTTAACAGCTGGAAGATTAAACTTCATGACAGAAGTATTTAAATAACTATTTTAAGCTCTAGCACTTCGGGGTTTGAACAGAAATATTAATATCATAAAAGTTGTCACTTCTGAGGTCATCCTCCTTTAGTTAAAACTAAGAAAATTAACAATTAAGCCTCTCCAGCATCATCTCAGAAAGAACTACATCTGCTGAAAGGACTGGAAATATTTCAGAGGAGTGGAATATACTTTGAGTGATGGTTTTAGCGGTCTGTTGTAGAATCAGAACAGTTAAAATGCTGCTGGTGATGAAGAGACAGTGAAGTGGTACTGGTACTAAAAGATCATCATAGAGTAAACAAAACTACACCACCAATATTTAACTCTATGCATAATTCTCCAATCAGTGGCTTAGAAAAACAAGACATCCCTACCAAGATTTAAGCAGTTCCTGTGTTCTATTTATTTAAAGAAGCTACTGTGGATGCATGTGCCTTACTTACATGTGTGCTGCCAATTTCTGCTTCAGGTTGCTGGACTGTGAAAGGAGAGAGTTAAAATTCAGTTGTATTTCAGTATTTCATACTATGGAACATTCAAGGGCTCTTACAAATCAGCCAAGAATACTTAGCACAACTAAATAAGCCAAAGCAAATAAATCCACTGAATGATAAAACCAGGGACTTTGAAAGTAAAGTAGAAGGGTTACAGTTCCATAGAAGGAATCACATAAAATATGAGCTTTTCAACTGAACTGCAGTTGATATGGAGGTATTTCTCAGATACACTGAAAAGTAAGATGCTAAACAAAGGACTTGATGCTAAACTGGAAGATTTTATACAAAACTGGCAAAATGTTTCACTTACTCCTTCAGTCTTGGAACCCTGCTCCTGTAAAGTCTTCTGCAGATCTTCAATCTGCTGCTGTAATCCTCCAATACGCTCTTCATTGAGCCTTTTAGGAAGAAAACACAGTTATTGCCCATCTAAATAGCTCACAGACAAATTTTTCTGTTTCATTAGTTGCTCAGAAGGTCTACCCTGCATGACTTAAACCTCAAATAAACTGATTCCAAATGTTTTTAGTTTGATTGGAACTTCTGCAGAAACAAACACACAGAGCTTTACGGAACATTTTATAATAAAATTCCTATCATAATTTTAAGTTTTGAGAAAACGTTAACTATCAAAAATTTTCCTATTCTAGTAAATTTTTTTTAGCATTCATTGATAGAAAATCCACAGTCTAACAGTCTGAAGTTCTAGAAATGGAGTTCACATCCATTCTTGGTCTACCAAGAATAATTCAGAGTGAAGAAGAGTGTCTTGTAAGCAACACTTCCTTCAGGGTATGGTACACACAGATCTACCATGTTTAAACCACCTTCCTTCTTCCTTGCTTCATAATCCTTCATTTATGATTACACTGGTGAAAGAAAAGGTTCCTACACTACAGATCCTAAAACCTCCAGAGATCACTTTTTGCTGTATCTTAAGATGTAGTTTCACCCATCACCTTTTCTCAGTTTCCAGCTCGTTCACTGTCCGGTGCTTCTGCTCCAGCTCTTCCTGGAGCTCAGCAATCCGTTCATTTTCTGATCCCTCCTGTTTCAGCAGGAGCATCTTATTTTCATGCTGCAGCCGAATAAACATTTCTCTGAAGCAAAAACAAGAAAAAAAAGTCACTGTTAATTAAGAAGGTGACTAAGAGGAGGAAGTAATAGTCCTGTTCACTCCCCCAACCTTAAAGTGAGCCAAGCAGGTTGTACTTGATTATATAATTGCAACAATTGTAACAATGCAATTGTTATTAAAACGTAACTGAAAATGTTTGAAAACTTTAGGACATGTGAGCAGACTTTTAAATTGTCACTCCAAACCCAAATTTATATATAACAATCTGATATGGTTTTAAGAAAAAAGCAAAATAATTTTAGTATGGGGAAATAATATATGGGGAAAAATTAAAGTATGGGGAAAAATAATACACCTATATGGGGGCAAAGCAAGGAGTGGGATAAAGAATCACATTGATGAAAATACTGAATTGTATCATAGAGGCATTGTCATAGCCCACCTATGAACATCCCAAACAACCTCAGCCTTTGGGTCTCACCTATATTCCACTGGCAGAATTTCAGCAGCAAGATTCTCATGGCTTTTTTCACCTGAAATCACATGAGGGGTTTAATTTAACACACTTAAAGAAACCTGTAATCCAAATAAAAGAGTCTCTGAAGATAAAGCAGTACCTGTTTGACTGAGGTGATCCTGCTGCATCTGTGCACACCGGAGCTCCTCATTTGTCTCTCTTAATGTGTCACACTGCACTATCAGTCTCTAACAAGACACATTTGAGATGGAATTAGGTCAGGCTGCACCACTTTTAAGACCAAATAACATTAATCAGAAGTAATAATGGCACATGCAAATTTTAGGCTGGTCTTGATGATCTGGGAGATCTTTCCCAACCTTCATAATTCAATGATTCTATATTTTGTTTTATATGTGAATGCACACACATAGGCCACTAAACTTCATTTTTTTATGGTGGCACTACTTCCAGGCAGGTTCTCCTCAAGCAGAGGATCTGAGAGAGATTTAGGTGCTCAAATAAACTCTTAAAGAGACTTACTTCTTTTTCTTTCATTAAAGCTTCGTATTTTTCTTCGAGTCGCTTCATTTCAAATGCCAGCTTATCAGCTCTTTTGGATTCTTCAGACAGTTTGTTATGAAGCTCCTGGACCTTTTCATAAAAGCATTATTTAGCACAGGAATGTTGCAAGATGCTACTTTATAAAGCTACACTGAAACAGTCCTTCCTGCCCAATTCAGCCAAAATAAAACAGTTGGTTCCTCAAGCTTAAGGAAGCAGAGATGGGATGGGGGCCCCTGTGTTTTGGGGAATGTTATATTCGTTTTAGTTGGTTGATTTTGGTTTTTGTTTGTTTGGTTTTGGTTTTTTTTTCATTTAACTCTTTCTTCATTCCTACTGAAACTAAAATAAAACTTCTAATTTTCATGAAGAATGGTAAGAATATGAAAATATAAGAATGTAGTGACAGGATAGGGGGAATGGGTTCAAACTGAAAAAGAACAGGTTTAGATCAGGTATTAGGAAAAAGTTCTTTACTGAGAGGGTGGTGAGACCCTGGCACAATTTCAAAGGGAAGTTGTGGGTATCCCATCCCTGGAAGTGTTCAAGCTCAGGCTGGATGGCGCTTGATGGGATAGTGGAAGGTGTCCTTGCCCATGGCAGTGGAATGAGACCATCTTCAAGGTCCCCTTCCAAGCCAAACTATTCTATGATTCCATACAAATGACCTCAGTAACAGCTGAACAGCCTCTCCCAGGCACACAAATTATCTCAGTCAGAGTAATGAAGAAAAGCCTGCAGACTCTGGACTCTCACATCAGTTGAGAGGGCACCTACAGTTAAGCTTGCAAGTTTAACAAACAGGGAAAAGCCCACAAGGGAACCGCAGGGTATGAAGGAGTTTTCACAACTCAGAAATTCCAAATGAACAATGCGAGGTTGCTAAGGTGTTCCCAGCTACCTGGGGAAAAAGGAACCTTTCAAACACAAGTGCAGCACTACCTGTCTTTTGTAGGTTTCCAGCTGGGCTCGTGCTGCGTTGGCTTTCCTGAGCTCATCCTCCAGACTGACGGTGTTGTGCATGTACATCATGTTGGTCTCCTGCAGGGACTTGACCTGCCTGCGGAAATCGTTCAGGTCCTGCAGCTTCTTCCGATACACTTCCACCGTCGACTCCAGCTTGCTTGCCTTGTCTGCAGTAGCCCTTGAGGTATAAACAGCAACCAGAAGGAAAGATTACAAAACTCAAACTCTGCTGACACACACTATTTGAAGAGAGATGTGACATGCTTAGCAGCAGTTACATTTCACTGCTTTATTTTTAAATGTATAATCGACACAAACTTGCTTATAAAAACTGAAATCAGCCAAACCAAGTGAGACTGACACTCACATGCCAGAAATATGAGCAAGGGTCAGTGGGTCAAATATCCCTGAGGAATTTTGTGCACCACAACATCCTGTGCTAGTCACCTCAAAATACTGGTACCTGGTGTGATCTCACTGGGGGATTATTCAGAATTAGAATGTAACTGCTCTGTGAAAATGATCACTGGCAGATACATGCGAGACCTGTCAGCTGATCATTTAAAAAAACCTACATGGTAAGAAAACATTGGGACCATAATTTTAAAATTAATTTTAATATCTGTGTTTATTAGCTGCATTCATATCTCGTCAGAAGCTGGTACAAGAAAATAATGGAAAAAATCTACAGCTAGGATTTGTTTCAGATGTTATTTAAGAACCACTAAACACCTGAAACCACTTTTCTATCCATGTTTTATTCATATTATTTTATGAATAGCAGATCTGCTTTCACAATACAATTTATTTTGGATATTTCTTGGGTGGTCTGGTATTTAATACAGTTTACACAAGTTGGAATGTTATATTGAATTCTCATGAAAGTTACTGTGTGTTTCATCTTCATTTTGTTAATGATCTCACTAACCTAAATCTGGCCTAGAATGCTGACACCAAAAGTTAGGTTAAAATTCTAGCTGTATATATGCTTTTCTACATGAGAACTTTCACTTTCTGTCCCAGATGAAGAAGTTTAAGTTCCATAGTGATTAATTCTGCTTCACAGACAAATTCCTGTGTTATTCTTGTCAAACCATGAAGCCTTTCCCTGAAAGCCTGCACTTCACCTCTGCTTAGCCAAAGAGCTCGTTCAGGTAATATCTGTAGAAATAACATCTCAAAAAAATCTTGTTAAATACAAATTCTTGGATTTAGCCATTAAATCCTAATGTGTTTGTGTGGAGCTCTCTCTGCTACATACCTAAGAATGTCATTTTCATCTTTCAAGGCTCTCGATTCTTCTGCCAGAGAGGTCAGTTCATTGTTTCTATGTTGTAGCTCAATCAATTGCTTTTCTAGATCTTCACAATGGACACGATAATCATCTTTTGCAGCTTCAAGCCTACCAGATCAAAACCAGTATTTTTGTTAGGAACTCATCACTATTGCAGAGTTTCATTTAGTACTAGAATTACTAAAAAGAAAACTACTGATTAAAGTAGCTGGGAAAATGTTACAATAAACATGGAACATTTGTTGTCTGTTAAATCATAATGCATTGCACACTGCAAATTTATCACATCAGTATCAAGGAATGACATGAAAAGTGATTCTGTTTCTGAATATGGATCACAGAGAGAGACAAAAGAAAGAAAGAAATCAGTTCAGTAGACAGACATGGTGATGTTGGGGTTTAGGTTTTGATTTGTTGACACACAAATCAGCTCTCATTTTTTTGCCTTCCATCACATTCTTCCTTTTTTGGAAGTATTAGAGGGCTATTCCAATTACAAACTGATACTTTTTACAACAAGTAACTGATTCTTTTTCTTTTTAAATGTGAGGATTGCCTTTAAAATATGCTTACACAGCACTAGTCAGCCTTTAATGCAAAAGAAATTGAGATGGAAAAGTCCCAAAGAGTACCAGAAATTTTCAGAGTGCATTAGTCAAGTGACAGATTTTGGGGGAAAATAATTTCATACCTGTAGTTTTCTTCTTGCAATTGTTCCAGCTGCAACTGTGCACTAAAATACTTTTTTGCAACCACAGTATTTGGATCATCAAGAGAGTCGTCTAATTGCTCTAGTCTGTCATTCATAATCTCATTTTCTGATATCAAGCTGTTTTTCTCATCCTGGAGGGCAGCCACCTAGCACAGATAAAACAGCATGAACACTGTAAGACCTGTCCAAAGAACTGAAGTAAATACATCACCAAATTAGTTTATGAAAAAGGCTGAGCGTTTAGAAGTTTTAGAATGTAGTTTACAGAGCACACTTGAGCATACAGATGCTTTAGTGTATGACAGGTATGAAGCACTAAAGGAAAAGTCCCTCTAAATAAAAAAGACAAATTTCTGTAACTGAAACCACGGTAAAAAGCCAGACAAAGTGATATGAAGAGAAACTGTTACTTCCATTAAAAACACCATGGATGCCGTACAAAAAACTCCGAGTGTTGCTGCAACGAGTGTCCATCTTGCCTGTAGTTGACAACCAGAAGCAGCAAGGCATGGCCAGCACCCCAGGCTGCGGGAAGCGGGGTCGGCCGAAGCGCACACGCACGGACAGCCTGGCCAGCCTCGGGGGAGCATGCAACCCTGGCAGCACACACACGGCTACCCGGTGTCACAGCTAAGCACAGGGGCTACAGCACTTCACTGACACGAGCCAGCTTCACAGCCACGAGGATTAAGAGGATAGAACCTTTAAAGTTTGTCTAGTGAAAGCTGTGTGTTAATTTGAACGTCCTGTCGAACATAAGAGCACGCAGCATGTGTTAGTCGACTGCATTTAAACAGGGACAATATGCTTTTTGGGTTATGTTTTCCTGAATTATAAAGTAAACCTACCTTTCTTATACTCTTGGAAAATATCAAGGAAGACTGAGACCTTACAAGTGAATTTATTAAGAATTAGTTTAAATGAGAAGTGTCAAGTCAATATTACGGCTTCAAATAAATAAAATAAAATAAAACATATCAGGATGACATTATTAAACAGATATAATCTACAGTATGCAATATTAAGAAACAATTTGTTTGTGATCAATTTAAAAATCTATCAGGCAAACGTAAAAGTTGTAATCTGCCACTTCATGAGGTGCTGGCTTTCTGGTTTCACTCCTTTTTATGTACCAAATGTCATTTACTATTTAATGCACACAAGCACCTGTGAGTAGGGAGCATATCTGAGCCTTGCTCAGCCTCCTGTTCAAGGGTCAGCCACTCCTTAAGCATGCACAACATTCAGAGTTTCAGAATAATCCTGAAACATCACTCATCTCAGACTTAAAAAAAAACCCCTCAAGATCATACTGTGACACAACTCAGAGCAAGTTATACATCTTTTCTCAGTTGCTTTCTGGTAGCCTTCTCTTCTAATTATTTCAATGTAGCAGAAGTGGTGTCATAGTCAACAGAAATTAGGAGGAGAGGTTTTGAGGACACACACAGTATTACTGAGCTGTGCTGTCATTAACTCATCTGTTTATATTCAGTACCTTTCCCTTGAACACCTTTCACCTGTCTCATGCCATGTTATGAGCAACTGGCTCTGCGTCACCTATGATTAATTAATAGAGAATTCTGGAAGAAAAGTCAGGGAAAACAGGAGAACACCTGGGACTTCTCCTGCAGATTTTTCTCACAAGCATTTTTAGATCTCTGCTTTCACTAGGAAGCCTTACTACTGCCTCCAGAAAAAAAAGAAAATTAAACATCAATTCAGTTATAGCAGCAGCTTCCTGGGCTTGGCAAGTAGCTCTGAGCTGCTTTAGACACAAGTGTTCTGCTTTTACAGTTGTCATTGTCAGCAAGAAATGTAAAACTGGCCTCTGCTTTTGTGGGTGCTCATTTCCAGAGGCTCACACAGCCAGTAAAGCCCTCTGGCTCCTACAAGAAGATGCCACCCCAATATTCTCTTTGTGCAGAGCCAAATCTGACATGAATTGCCTTCCCAGATAAAAACTCTTTCTATTCTCAGATTATAGTGCCATAAGAGACGGGCTAATAAGTGATTTTTTCTTTAAAGTGTTGATTGAAATGCAAATTTCTCTTTATTGTCATGAAGTCCTCTCTCCTTTCTCTCAAGAGTGACTTGATTAACTGCTATATCCATTAAAAACAAAAATAGGCCTATTATTAGTGCTGTTTGAAAATGCCAGCAAGGATATATTAGTTTTCATTATTTTTATCCTGAAATATCCTCCATGCTGCAATTTTGTATGAGAAAAAGTTAGCAAGTTTTAGATAAATTAGAAATTTTTGTCATTCATCAACTCCTATTGAAACAGCACAATTTTCCTATGACTAAATCTAATGACTGTTTATGACATGAACTGGATTTTTTGGACACAGTACAAAAGACTAGAGGACTAAGAATGAAAAGGGCAATTTTTAAAACCATGATAACGTTGTTTTAACGCTACCTGCTACTAAGGGTAAACATTAACCTGAGACAAAGAACCTTTGAGATAAGCTGGCACAAGACCTCAACTTACACTTCCATCAGAAAACTCTTTCCAGTAATTGCATTATGGAGCACAGAATAATTGCTTTTCCCCCACAAGCATCTACAGATTCTCACAAAAATTTAAACTATGCAAAATGCACTTTGCCCTTAAAAATTTCTGCATCTTAATAGCAGCACCACTATATAGTGAAGAAACAAACAACTGATTGTTTCTTACCTGCAGATCCAGCTCTTGACATCTTTGTGCCAACTCCTCTTTTTCTGCTCGTGCTTCCTGAAGGTCTTCCAAGGCTTTTTTAAGCTTTCAAAAAATAAAGCAGTCAATCACTATGGCCCCTATCAAAAATACTCAGTTACAGCTTCTAAAATGCCTCAATTGCTTACACCCATTGTTTAAGTTGGCTGTTGGGTGCACACATTGACACACAAACCTATAAACACTCTGTTAGATCAGGATCCCTGCTCATTTCACTTGCCTTCTAAATGATTATCACACTTAGAAAGTAAATTATTATGCGTAGTAATCACAACAACTTAGGCTAAAGACATAACAAAACACAGGGATGTGCTGTCACCATTTCCAAATCCCTTTAAAGACAAGTTCATTTTATGTGCAACACCTTGTAGTGTTCAGGTTATCAGGAATTTTCACAACCCCTTAAAAGTAACCTGAAGTACTCAGCCTGACAAGGCTGAGCCTTGGAGCATCCCTACCCCTCCCTGCAACGTAGGTTTGCAATGACCAGTTTCACCCCATGCAGTCACTGTGGGGTTTTTAAAGAAACTATAGAGCAACACCTAAGTTTTCAGTTAATTATCACTGAAAACCAGCATTTCTTTATTTGAGGGATGGCCCAATACCAACTTATTGTTCAAGCTTGATCTACAATAGCAACACAGATCAGGCAATTACCTGCTGTTCCACTTCACTTGATGCATCACATGGGGAAGCACTTGTTACTTCCTTGCTCATGAGCTACAGGAAAAAAAGGTTAAATTAGAGGTTATAGATCTGTAAGTCTACTGAGTACCAACTGTATTTTCCATTGTGTTATTGCATCCCTTCAATATACCAAAACAGATTAATAATGTTCCTCCTCATTTCATGGGTGGTAAAAGATTTAAAGAGATCTACAGTAGGGTGATTTTTACCTCCCTCCTCTCAAAATTAACCAAGTTTGCAGTAACATTGTATTGGATGAATGTGTGATGTGTTGAAGGTATTGCCACCCCTGAGTCAGTCAAACTGGAATGAACCAGAAGATAGGACTTCACTCCATTAATTTAACAGTTTTCACATTTCTTTATGTCCTATTAAATGCCACTAAACAAACAATGAGAACACTACTTCTCAGATATAAAGATGTATGGTGTGTATTTACCAACAATGAAAGGGCTTTACTCCTCACTCAGAAATTACTGAATTATTTCTAGACCTCCTTCTAGAAAGTTTACTTAGTCAGAAGACAACAAACACAAGTTTTATGGATTTATTTCTACCAACAGGACAAGTACAGCTTTAAAGACTATAGAGACAATTTACATCTAAGTTATAAAGCTTATTATCAACTCCACTGTTACCTTGATGAGGGTGCAATTTACACACCACCTTCTCTTCACAGTCAGTATTTAGTTTTTGCCTCTCTTCACACTCTGCTTCACAGTCCTGAAGCTCTCAAAAGCCAGTGACTGCAGAGCTAAGCTGTGAGCTGGATCACTAAGATGATCCAACCAAGAACAAATTAAGACAGGAGGAGGAGCACACCATGACAAAAATAGAAGAGATGCAGCTGCAAGCTTGTAAGCCAGAGGCTGGAATGGTCTGTCAGAACAATGCAACCTCACAAACACAATCAGCTTAACTCTGGGACCAAGACGACAGCACTGGGACAGAATTTCAGGAGCTAGCTCCAGTATAATCACTGGCTGGCAACTGTATACGTTTCTTGTGTGGAACAAAAAAATCTTAAGCATTTTTTGTATGTTTGGGCACCACGAGTCTAAAACCAAAAAACCTTTTGGCGGGGGTTTAAGGTCTCTTGGCCTCAAACCTCCCAAATAATTTAGGAAAGTACTTATACTCCTCCCTGACCTTTGCTTGGATGAAAAAATCACAAAAGGTCAACAAAAAGGTTTTTGGACTTCTTAACTGACAGCATCAGGCCATGAATTGTTACCTACCTCTTGAATGGCTGTCATGACAACATGCTGAACAGACTCTTCAAGGGTCATGATATTCTGTATGTGTTCTGTGAAAAAGGATTTGTAGTGACTCATGACAATGGTCATCTCAATGGTTTGAGTAATATGATAAACTGTTTGCTGAAAGATCCAGAAGAAACTATTATCCATAAAGCTCCCTCAAAACAAGTAGTGGTCTCCTTAAACAGAGGAGTACCATTAACCATCATTATTATCCAGTAATATGGCAGATAAGCACAAAAGATTATAAACTCATAACTGGACATATTTATACTCTGCCTCCATCAGAGCATGGAGGATTAGTTCTGGTAACAGCAGAGAAAACAACCAATTCAGGCTTGAGCCTTCTGCACAGACAGAAGCAGTTTCTAATTTAAGGACTTAATTTAATTTTGCTGTATTTGCATTTGAATAGGTCTTGGTACATATTTTAACAATATGAATAAACTATACACATTTCAAACTATATTTTAAAACCTACTCTGAACAAAGTTTTGAGTTTTATCCACAGACATTTCCCAGGGAATTTCTGCTTTTAAGTGAACTCCAGTTTCAGAACAGGCATTCAGCAAATTAACAATGTTGATAGGAAAGAAAGAGAAGTTTCTACATCTTTTCCACCTTAACTATCACCTGAGGCAGTCTGCTGTTTGCTGAGCAGGTTAAGGTAGTGCCTACCTTGTTTCCTCTCACAGTTGACTGCACAACCCAAAATAAGCTGCAGGAGCCTGCCCAGTTCAGTGGGATCCGAGTTCTCAGATATCCGGGTCAAGTCTGGAATAAGCTCTTCTGCAATCTGCTGACCCAGGAACTGAAAAAAAAAAATTAAATTATGAGAAAAAAGTAGATTCCCACTTTTGTAGAACATGAAAATCTGGTATCATGTAAGAAATCTGGGCTCAGTAAGTCAGCCAGAGAAAATGCCCTGGAAATATAGTACCAGGTTTAGTTAACTGAGCACTTCCACAAGAAAAAGTGACAATAGTAGGTTATTGAGACAGTTCTCAAATATGAGAGAATTCATTTCTTTTACCAACACAATAAAAAAAGGAATTAATAACACTTCCAGATGGAGTTGCTTCCAAATCCTTCAAAAAGCTTCTCATAAACTTAAAGAAGTTCTGCTTCTGGGCCTGCCAGAGATCCTCGGAACTGGCAGCACATCAGTGCCTGGCTCTTGGTGTCACAGCTCAGCCCAGGCAAGACCAGGAAGCCACAACAAGATCTGGTAGGTTTTTCAAAACCATACCCATTACATAACTGTAATCACATCAATACAAAATTCAGCAATTTTTTAAACTCAAAATACAGCAGCCTTTTATGGCTACTGTACTCATCCCTGCATGAGACAGAACAAACGAATACTTTTTGTGTCCAGGATTCCCACTTTGGCTCCCAGCTTCCAACTGAGTATCATAAAACCTACACTGGGGTTGCTGAGTCTGTTCTGTTGTGTACAAAAGGATTAAAACTTCTCTAGACAAGAGCAAACATGAACACACACACACAAAAGTCAACAGGATTCTGCAGCTCAGTCCTTTCAACATTCACCTGGGCAGAGACATGGTTCCCAGTTTATACTCAAAGAGCCTTATCTAAAATACATCTGCTCAAATTAATTTCATATTCACTCAGACCTCCCACTTAACAGATAATTATCATACATCTGCTGCCTAAAAGGTCCTCAAAACAAATTACAGCTTTTTTTTTACTTGGCTAAGTCAAGGGGAGCAATAATCATTGTGCTTAATGATGAGAACAACAGTAAAAAAAAGTTTTTTTCCATACCTCATGATAGTAGTCCATAATTCCTTGCAGTATCTTCTTCAAATTACTGGACTAGTTGTTGTACATGAAAGACAAGGTTATAATTTTATTTAAAATTTTACTTCTTATTAAATCAAACAATAATTTCTAATAAAATGGTTACAAGGCAGCTCTATGAGAGGACATAGGAAAAGAAATATCACAGCAGAAAATCCCCATCCAACAATGCTGGAAGGCATTTAAACTATCAACAGACAATTCAAGCTCATTTAAAACATCCTTGAAAAGCTTGAGCTTAATGCTGTAGGTTTTGGACTGCCAGATCTCAGGACAGCCACAACATCCAACCCCACAAACTTCATTATCTTCAGTTTTAAATACCTTTATTCTCCAGTTGTCACCAACATCTTCTTTGATGCGACTGAGCCAAGATGCATCAAACCAGGCAACATCTCTGAAACAAAATTATTAATCAATGAGCACAGACTTAAATAATTAAGACAGCAAATTCCCAGCATTAAATCATCTGATGCTGAACTCCAGTGTCTAATGAGGTATGAACTCCTGAAGATTGCAATGTAAACTTACATCACAGGAAACTTCCACCCTTCTGGCTGCATTAAGGCACATTCCAGGGCTGGGGGGATTTCTCTGTGTGCCTGAGCCAGCTATGGATGGAGCACAAGGATGTGGAGGCCTTTGTCATGCTGAATTTTTATACCTGATAAAGTAACTATAATGAGGTAAAGAAACATCTTTTTTTGACTAGTGCTGATGTTATGTTTGGTACCTATTCCTATAGGCTGGACTAACTAACATTTACTCCGATTTGTCAAAGGCACATATTAAGAAAACACTTTAAACTACTGGCATTTTGTATATGTTGTATGTCTCTGGTTCCCCTGGGCAGGAGGGGGTTCAGTTTGCCAGCATAAACAAGGATGAATTGCTGAAGGAGGTGTTTACACACACTCAGCTGCCAAGCAGTACAATGACAGCAGATTTAACAATATTTAACTTTGACAGTGCACTGTTTATTGGTCTCAAAGCACCTAATAAAGGACAATCATTATCCCTACTTGCACAAGAACCGACCTGGTGTTAAGAAGTTTGCCCAAAGCATGTGGCTGCCTAATACCCCAAATACATGGGAAGCAACTCTCAGCAAACCCTATATCAATTTTTGCCATGTCCAGAAAAAGAGTGAGCTCTGTCTTTAAAATCTTTACAAACAGAAAAGAGGGTTTAGGAGCTTTTTTTTTTTTTTTTTTGGGGGGGGGACAATTGTGATGGTGTCAAAGTAATTTCTTAGTAATTACAAAATGATACTCTGAATCTGAGGTGGTAATGCAGATTTCTCTTTAATTACCTGGGCCAGCAATAACAATAACATTCCAGTGATGACTTGTAGCATTATATTCTTTCAAAAAAAGAGACTTGCATTACTAGCCTCTATGCAAATTTCAAAACTAGTGTTATCACTCAGACTACCAATCTTCATCACACCAGTAGAACAGCTAACCAAAAGTAATTCCTAACTATTAATTGCAACTGAAGTTTTACAGTTCTTGTCTTCCACACAAATAGTAAGTTGTCATTTAAAACCTAGAACTTAAATCTAAATTAATTGAGCAACCTCAGGAAGAAAAGGACACAAAGCCATGCCTTTGGAATCTTTAGTTTCTCATTCCAAAAAAGAACGTATTGCCTGAAGCATGGAAATAGTGCTGATGGGAAAAGTGAAGGTGGTAATGTCATCCTTGCCCAATTATCCCCAAGTATGAATTTAATACTGTAGTATTTGTACATCTTCTCATCACCTTTTCCACTATGTCATTAATCAGCTATTATATCATCCCCAAAACAGCAATACAAATGTATAACCCATCTTCTGTTATAAACTGTCCATTCTGAATTTCTGCCTACTTTGAAAACAACTATGTCTGTCAAACACAAAGACCTCAGGCAATTGAATCCCTCTTCTTCCAGCTGAAGAATCAACTTACATTTGGTGAAGCACCTGAGCCATGGCAACCCCGTTAGTCAAGTCCTGGACATCCCTGCAGGGTGCAGCTGTATTGAATGTCTGTAGCTATAACAGGGAAAAACACAGGTTTAGTTCAGCAGACAATAAATTAGCTGCCATCTTCCTTCTCCCCTTTCAGGCACAAGCATTTAGCAAGATGTCTTTCTACTTGAAATCCTTTTTGAACCACACAGACTTTAAGGCAACCCAATTTTATCAACACTTGTGACTGTTATGACTGGTAGCTTTAAAAGTTTATACAAACACCCACGCTCTGTTTTTTCATGCTAGGCCTTCTATTGTAAAGTAGATTATGGAAAGATAACTTGGGAGACTAAAGTTATATTTATCCAGCCTTTGAATTATGTTGCAGTGCTTAGTTCTGGACATAACCACCCAAACAAAAAACAGCATCAGAATAAGGTGTGAAAGTTGATAGGGGAAAAAAAATTCCAGTCTTTTACTACAAGAACCTAGTAATAGAAATAGGATGGGATTACCTCAATGTTAAAATGTTTCTCTGTTTTAAATATTGTGGGATTTTTTTTGAACTATCCCCAAGCTTATAGCTAACATTTTGACAGAATTAGCTGTATATTTAGAATAACAGTATTTTATTCCTCCAAAGACAATCAACTCAGAACTAATTACTCTAGATGAGAGAGCTATTTCCACATACAGGTCAGTTTATCACAGTGACTCAGGAAAAGAAGAGCCTTCTTTACCACAATAAACAAAACAGAAAGTTTATTATTAGTACTACTAAAAGATAGAATAGAATGGGAGCAAGTACAAATCCTTATAAACCCCATCCACTGCAGAAACTGACTTCTTAAAGTCACTGCATTTATAATGTCCTAAATTACCTGTCCCTCTGCAAGAGGGCTTTCCCAAACATCTTGTGCAACACAAGCTTCTTCAGAACTCCTGGTAAAAAAATGACCTTGTGTTTGGGAAATGAAGCTACAGGGACCACAGTGATGGAAAAGCAGTTTTCAGCTGTGAGAATCTGAGGCAGTTTTTGTCCACTCTGGGTTTTTTATAAGGAGTGACCATAATTCTGAATATTTGTTTGCTTCCTTCAAAGAGAGTCCAATCAAGTCGAGAGAAAAATAGGCAGAGCAAGGGGATTTTTTTTAATTTAAAAAGTGGGTTTAAATCCTGTCTTACAGGAAGTGAGAAGTCAGTAATCCCTTGTAGGTTACATAAAAGATTAAGTGGAACACCACAGCCCAAAGCTGCTATGCCTGACAACAGTGACTTCTACTACTCCAGCAGCCTCAGCACAAGTATGGGCATGTAAGTTCACATTCCAGGCTGGCCTTCCCAAATCCAGAGTTTTATTGTGATGCTGCCATCTGGATATACCCCTCATAAAGCAAGGGAATTGCTGTGCACAGGTGCAACCCTTTCACTTGAGCCTGTTAGAACAGGTAAACAAAGCCTTAGAAAACCCTGACATGCAACACTGCTTTATGCATGATCTCCCAGAATAGAAACAGCTAACTAAAATTAAGAAAAAAAGCAGAACTGACAGTCTAGGTTTCTCTATGTATTTAAAAGTCACATAAAGACCTAGAAATAATAAGAGTGAAGAAGTATTAATTATGGGTTCGCCAAACCTCATGCCAGCCCAAGCATTTCATCAAAATGGATTTTTACTGTTCTTGCAAAAGCAGTAAAAGTGGCAGGCGTGGGGAGGAGGGTGGAAAAAGAAGCCACAGACTTCAGGACTGTAGCAGTGCTCTTTCTTCCCTCATTTTTTTCAGTTTTACTAAATATAGCTCCAAGGATATGCTGCTACTCACACTGAAAACCATTTTGTGAATTCCACTCCAAATGCACTCTGCCACTTGCTGCTACAGAAGAAGTCCTTCTCTCAGACACAGAGCTGTTATGCTCCCAATATACAGCTGAAAAGTTAATTTTGTAGCTCTACCACCAAACATTTCCAGATGAAACATGAGTGTAGAATGCCCAGAAGAAATCAGCCCATCCACCTGGGGAAGGTGTGCCCTCAGTTTCCCCTGACAATGAGGGGTTGAGTTTCTCCATTTCACACCCAGATTATACACAGGAGGGACAGAGGTTTTATAGAGTAACCAAAGAGATTTTAAAATAAAAATAAACGTTCCCATGCTGAGACCAAGTATATTAGTAGAATAAGTCAGCCACTGGACAGAATGAACAGTACCAGGGGTTCCTGTGCCAAGGAGTGCATTTATGGTGGAAAATGCTTCCAATTTAAGATGTTGCTATACATCCAGTTCCTGGTTAGGAGGCTATGGCAGTACAGCACTGAAAAACATCCAATTAACTTGTCCTCTACACAGAGGAAAAATAACTAACTTAGAAAATTGTTTCTGCTGCAGCTTGTGAGTTCCACCGTAGCAGGTATTACCTAAGTCAATTTTTTCATGGATACTCATAAACATTACCCCTATAATTCAGTTTAGCTGCTTTATGTTTTTCCTGTAAAATCCTCAGAACTTTAAATTCAATGACACCTCGGCTGCAGAAGCAAAAGGTAACATTTTTATTTGAATCTTCTCTTTCTTCTCTGGACACAGTATGTTTTCTAATATTGCATTTGATGAAATAAAAATACGAAAATGCTAGATCTGGCAGCAAAATACAAAGAATCATAAGCATCTGTTTGCTACATTAATGAGTAAATAAACTCAGAAACCATTAGAAGCAGAGTTACAGAACCCTTTTCTCTCCAAACACAGAGCACTCCATCTCCCTCTCCTCACATTACTTTTCTCCCTATTATTCACACTGAAGTTCAAATTGTGAAAGGATGTTTCAAACACATCCAAGTGTTAAGAATCATTTTCTAAATTGCAAACTAGGCCTGAGAAATAGGGTGCTAAACCTAAAAACAGGCATCTGCTGAGTGCTGTATGGAAAACAGGAACACAGGGTTGGGTCTTCCTTTACACTGACACAATTGCTCACTTTAAGGCCAGTTAAGGTTCCATTAAAATTCACGATGTGACTACAGCTATTGCACTGTAAGCTTTCAAAAAATGACAATTAGGATAGAAATATTTAAAGCAAGAATTATGAAAAATAAAAGAGTTCAGCACTGCTGACAGGATTTTTTTTTGCCATTGAATCATGATGGAGTTATTCTCACCTGACTACTGAGGGGAAAATATAAAATTAAGGAGCCCAAAAAAAGAGTAAGATTAAATAATGAAAGATATCCAACATAAGGCCACCAAAATTCTAAAGAGCAACAAAACCTTGGGAAAATACAATGTCACTGAAAGGAAAATGGAAGGAGAACAAATAAAGGAAGAAATTGTTTATCAGTGATTTATTACAGACTTTAACTCATCAACACTTCTGTACTGCCATGCAGAAATCAAGAACACCCACTCAGGCTCCTGCTCCTGTTACTTTTACCAGTTTCATTCCTGGACTTCTACAATGCCTCTAAAGCACTCCCTTCTCTCCATGATTTACACTTCTCAGAGGCAAAACTCCTGCTATTTCTAGAGAAACCCTTCACACAGGAATTGTGACCTTCCCTGCCAAGATTTCATGCAGAAGTTCTATTTCATAGAGCTCCCTGTCACTGAAATTACTGCACCTGCAAAACCAGAATTACAGACAAGGTCACAGAAGAAGCTTGGAGAGAAAGAAAAAGAGGAAGTAAGAGTAATTGATAAATTTAACAAATACGTTTGTACTCGATGACCTTAGAAGTCTTTTCCGACCTAAATAATTTTGCAATCCAAACAGGTGCCTCTGGCACAGGTTAACATCACACACCCAGGTGTGGCGTGCCTGACTAATAAACATTTTAACCAGGCGGTATGAAATACTCTGAGGTTTCTACGCCGTCAATTCAAATTAATTGCATTTATTTATTAATACTGTCAATTGCCGAGCAGTTTCCACACTGAAGCCACCACTGGAGAGCCGCACTTGGGCCCACGGGATATTCCAACCACCACATCCACACCTCGAGGGTGCCGCGGGAACCTTTTGCTGGCTGTGAGCAGCGTGTCCCAGGCAGCCCCACTGCCGCGGCCGTGCCCGACCCACCCGCAGCTCCCGCGGGCGGCGACGGAGGGAGGGGTGGCCGGAGGGACGGGGGATGGATGGAGGGAAAAGCCCCCCGCCGCTGGCGCCTCCTCGCTGCCCTCCAGGGTCCCCAGAAGCGGCAGAACCCCCGCGCCACTCACCCAGAGGATGAGGCTGTCGCAGAGCAGCGGGTCCGCCGGTTTCGCCTCCATGGCGGCAGCGGCTGCCGCGTCCCCCCCGCCCTCAGGCCGCCCCCGCTCCGGCGGCTCCGGCCGCGGCTCCGCTCCGCCCGCGCGTCCCCGTGGGGGCGGGGCCGCCGCCAGCACCGACCACTCAGCGCCCGCCCCTGCCCTCAGAGGCCGGGAGTGACAGCGCGCCTGGCCAATCACAGAGGAGAAGGGGTGCGCTCGCGCCAATCACGGTGAGACCCGTTGGAGGCGGGGGTTGCCCTCACGGCCGCGCCGCCTCCGTGAGGGGCGAGTCGGGCCCGTGTCACCCGCCCCGGGCTGCGTCACCCGCCCCGGGCTGTCGTGTGGGCGGAACGCCATCGTGTCACCCGCCCGGAGTGAACTCCTGCGCCGAGAGCTGCCCCGCGTTCCGCCCGCACGGCCTGGGAGGCGCCGCTCCGTCCCTACATGGCGGGTGCTGCCCCTTCATAGCCCGCCCCGGCTGTCAGCGCTGCCGCGGGCACGGACGGGCCGTGGAGGTCACGGGTGAAGAGCTGCTGGTGTGGTGCAGAATTACCTGTGCTTAAGGTGTAGGTAGGTCAGGGTACCTGTACCTGCCACAAACATTGCTCTCAGAGCAAGGTAAAGAATTGCTTAAAAAATAGTTAAATTAAAAAAAAAAAAAAAGATGAAAATACCAATTCAATTATCTGGGGAAGTGAAGGATTAAAAGCACTCTAAGCGCGGGGGTGAGGAACAGCTGCTTTAACCGTTCTAGAGGTGGGAAATGTGCCCCCTTCCAAAAGGATGGATTGAGAAGGGTTGGGGCAGTTTTACCTATTCTTCATTCATATTGTAATTTTTTCTTTTCAGGCTCAGAGTTATCATTCCCCAATGCCCAGCAGACTCCGGTGCCTCGACCTGCCAGCGAGGTGTGAGCTGTTCCTCCAGAGCAGCTCCTTCCTGCCCCTAGCAGAGCCCAGGGCTCGCAGCCAAGGCTCTGCATCGAGCCCTCACAGCACATCAAACCCCACCACACGCCTTCTTTTCATCTTGCTTAGTTCACTACACGATAGCTAAAACATACGAGTACTTTTTTTGTTTGATCTCTTTTTTGTTCCAGAAAATACTGTATTTGTTTCACAGGAAGAGGTTAGCCTTATTTGATCAGAACTTATGGATGCCTGAGCCAGGATCCTGTCTGCTGTAGCACACTGCCTCAGACACTCAGAGAAAAGTCTCAGTACCTTACACTAAGGAGATGTGTTTATTCTGTCCCTTTCCTGTTACAGCGGAAGAACTTAAATTTTCCCTCCGCCAGCCTTTTTTGCTAATTTATACCATTATTTTTTTCTTAGCTGATTCAATTTTATGACCACTTCCATATTGCCTGTTGTTGCAGAAGTGTACAGGATGGCATTAAATACATCAGTATTTAGGTCAGCCTAAGAGTGGACTAAACAACTTGAATAATAACTGCTACAGACAGCATCTGCTGTTTTTTGTCTGTTCTTCAAGATACATTAATTGTCTGTTACTGATTCTACTTTACCTCACAGAGGTTAAAATTGTGGTGATGACATGATGGTATTTACATAACTATTTCCTCTCCTAGTGTTCTACAGAACTGATAAAGACTTGAGAGTGAACTTGGATTTCTGGAAACCCTATTACTGTTTCCTTCACCAAAGGTTCTTAAAGAGATTTGGTTGCTATGGAAGATTAACATAAATCCTTATTAAAAATAGAATAAGGAATAAAAGGTTTTTACAGTAAAATCCTCCTGAGTTCTGTGCTAGGAGTTGTAGTGTTTAGCATGCTCATTTTAGGTTTTTTTTTTTTGTATTTTTGTTCTTTTTAAATTTCTAGTAGCTTTTGTTTATTTTATCCCTCTTTACTTTGTAGTTTCCCTAATTTTATGTCCTTTCCCGAGGGTTGACCCTCATTCAGAAGCATCCAGCAATGATTATTGCTAAGGGAATAACGGCAGTGCTGGAAGGGTGATCCAGGCTGGCTGGGGCACGGAGTGAGGCTGAGATCCGTGTACAAACACGGCAGGTGTGCAGGTCGGGTAAGCTGGGATTATGTCAGCAGAGATGGGCTCACCCCTGTGCTCCCGGCTGCTGCATCCCGGTCACACAGGCTCCAGCTGGCTGAGTGCTCACCCAGACACAGCAGTGTCAGCACTGCAAGGGCTTGGCTGTGTCTGCAGAGAAATGAAGTCAGCTCCACACAGGAATCTGCCCAGTTTTTACATCTTTCATGTCACAGCTAAGCGGGGGCACGTCGGAAGCTCCCCAGCACTGGAGCTCAGCCGTGGGGCAGAAGGGGAACAAAGGGGTCTCTGTGCCTTATGGGGAGTAAGGTGGGTTGGGTTTATTTTGTAAGCCTGGTTGGAGATTTCTTCATGAGCTGCAGTTTATATGAATGTCTGTCAGTACGTTCTGGGTTTGTGCCAATCAAGGATTATGACCTATATTAACATCCCAGAAACAGGGGAGGCCAGCCAGGACTGCAGCTCAATCTCCTGATGTCTGCTATCCACCCTTACTACGTTTTAAAGTCAGGTTAAAGTGCTTCTCTCCACAGGAACTTATTTAAAATGTGTTCACTCCTCTTGACAGTGCATCCCTTGCCATCTTGACAAAGCACCTGACAATCTCTCAGTCAGGGCTATCTTAACTTTCTTAACAAAATAGAAGAATGGCATTTGCTACAGTAACTTAATTGCTATTCATAAAAATAAAATCCACTTCCTAGAGTGTTTTTTTATTATTTTCAATGGGACTTATGTCATTATATCCAGGAATATGAATAATACTCTGTTCAGACATAACTTGGTAGCTGGCTGACAAAAGCTCTGTATCCAGACACTTGAATTTTCCCATACTTTGTATGGCACATAAGCATCTCACTGGTAGTTTAAAAACAGTGTTGGAAAATCCTAATTACAGTACTGCATCTAAAAGAGATTTTCCAAGCACTTGGGAACAAAGATATCAGAATGTAAGAACACCGAACACTGACCCTTGGTGGTTAGTCACGTACTTGCACATTTCTTGCCTTTAGAAAACACCATAAAAAAATCTACCTCCACTTTCCAATCAAATTTAGTAGCTCAATTGATTTATTTCTGGAAGTCTACAATTCCTGAGCATCTTGCAAAAGCTTTAGAAGCATCCAGTAATCCCCATGGTGTTCTGTAGTACCGAGGCACATCTGAATTTTTAGATGCAGGAACCAGAATCAAACCAATTCCCAATATGTGTGCAATGATTTATTGCACAATACAAACTGCTCTGATACCTGCTGGCCCACTCATCCCTTCACACCCTGTCACAATCTCTGGCACCTTCCTGCCACTTTTGAATCAAGCTGTGTATTGGAAGTTATTCTGCTTTCATGAAGACAGCAGTGACTGTTTATTCTCCAAATGTGGCCAATTTAGAAGTTATTAAATGGAGTTCATTCAGCACAACTGAACATCTAAAAATCATAAAACAGGAATTAAAAAGCCACTGCTGTGAACCAGAGTTGTTTGACTCTCAGTGCCTGCTGGTCTCCACAGGTTTTGTTTCCCTATTGCTTTTCCCTGCAGATGCTCAGTGGTACTTTCCAGGTCAGTCATGCCCTGAGGGAAAAGGGAGCAATGTCAGGATGATGAATGTAAAATTTTTCACTCTGTTACTGAAGTATCTGTTTTGTAAAATACTCTGAAATATTCTCCCTGGCTGCTATAGGAGATGAAAGTCATTAAAATCTATTTATTATCAAAATAGTAGGAATTCTGGATATTTTGTATGTTCTGAAAATCAATACCTTGTCTGAGAGTATTTTCATTAAAGGAGTCTCATATTCAGGCTTTTCTGAAAGGTGGCAATATTTTCACATGGAATAAGCATCTTTCAAGTATTTTCACATTAGATGGAAATACTTTCATCACTTGAGGCCCTTGTTGGAAGTCATTCAACTATGAGAACATTTGCTTTAAATAAAAAGAGTGTTTAAGCCAGTGGGATTCCTGAAATTCCTGAGCCATTTATGCTCTTCTTTACACTTTTTTTAGCACATCTTAACTCAGTGAACATTTCCTTATCCCCACAGATTTAATGCTGGTAAGAAACAGTCATCTCATTAAAACTCTCAAGGCTTGGGGTAGCATTTCTAGTCTTTTATAATTAATTTTGTTTTGACTGGAGTAATTTCTAGGCTCCTTGGTTGCAGACTCCCAGATAGAATTATCTTAGCCCATGTGATACAGTGTGTATATACAGAGTACAAATGCATGCACACCTTTCACACAGAATAATAACATTGTTTACTATAGGAGCTTCAGCAAAAAATAATAACTAATGCTTTTCCAAATAATACTTAAGGTTTATCATATGCCAGTGAGGAAGGTATTGATAAACTGAAACAGAAAAGATAGAAATAGAGCCACAGAACCAAAATCTGTGATATCTCATTAAATTCCATAAAAAGCTGTATTGGAGACAAAGCATGTCTGAGGTAGAAAACTACTGACCTACATTTATAAAAGAGACTGTCACCAGATCTTGTCATTGCACATTTAGGCTTCATCCAGCAAGAGAGAAACGGTAACATCCTTAAGGAATGATCTGCCTCAACTATTTCAGGGAAAAATCTCAGAATTGGCAACCTTTACGAAGAGTGACTTGAACAGAATAAAATATTTACACTTCTACAGCATCATTTCTGCTCAGCAAAAGCCCAATTTGGTACTGCACCCTTCCCTCCCCTGCTCTCACTGTCTCAGTTGTTTCCCTAACATTTGTTCATCTCCCATCATACTTTTTTATTTCTGCCTTTTCATTGACTTTCTCACTGATATCTGCACTTCTATTTTAGTACCCTTATCTTTTTTTAGTGAACAAGGTCACAAGTGAGAGTGGGCTTTGGCAATTCCAACATTATCCGGCTGACGTTAATTGACATCATGGAACTGTTGGCAGTGTGATGGCAGCAGCCCCTCTGCAAACGCACATGTATTAAATGTCTCAGATACAATTTCAGTTTGTGCCCAGGACAAAAAATGCAGCACTGGGATATGAACTATGGCAGAGACCTGCTGGTCACGAACACAGTGACACTTTGAGATCCTGTTCCCACAGGTGTGCTGAAAAGGTGACTCCTAAGGCACCAGTTTGGAAGGTGGGGTTGTGTCCCAGTTTAGTGCCATACAGATTCTAATCCTGAGAGTATCCTCACACTTAATATTGTGCACCAAATACCTCCAGTCCTCACCACAGTCAGGGATTAATCCACAGGTAAGATCAGGAATGTGTGTTTTTCAAGATCAGGGAAATCACAAACTCAATTTCCAAGAAGTAACTCCTTTGATTCTGTGCCAGGGTACTGGTATGTACTGCCAGGGAAACTAATTCTGGTAATATCTCTAATCTCTCTAAAGAAAATAATTTTCAGAACTCTATGTTCCATTATACCAATTATATACCATTATCTTATTATTCAAAAACATTATTACCAGCATAGAAGATTCACCAAATAAGATGTTAGTTAGTTGATCATTATTTTTAAATGGAAAATTAAAACTAAGTTATTAAAGTATATTCATTTCTCAGCATCTGAAAGTTACTGTGAAAAGCACTAAAAGACATGTTTTTAAATGGAGTATTGGAAAAGTATTCTTTAGTGGAAGGAGAGTCTATGTTCAAAAATAGAAAAACTGGGTGAAAATGTCACAGCCACAATTTGCTATTGAATAGCACAACAGTGTCTCAAACCCAACCACAGCTGACAGAGTAGGAGAGCTACAGGTGTGTGAAGTGTGAGTTGTCCTGATACTGCAACATTTATATATTAAATAAACAAGTTATTGTGTACCTATCTGTCAAAACCGAGTTCAGATTTCCCATCATTTCTATTTTCTTGGTTTTATTTGAAAATGGACTTCAGTTTGCCTCAGAATTTTGAACGCATTTTCTTTCATGTTTGAAGGTTCTCTTGCTATGGCACATTCCAAAGAGGGAAAGCCAACTCCCACAGCAGGGGTCAGCCTCTCTTGGACAGACTGCCAGGGAGGTTGCAATTATATTTTTGGTTACTGCATTTTGCACTTGGATAGTTTTTTTAACATAAAGGCTAATCTTGTCTGTCCCTTCTGTTTGCATTTAGAGATTTCTCCCTTGCTTTCGTGCTGCTCTCCAACAGCTGCTCTGTTTTGCTCACGCACGGGAACCAGGGGCACACTGGTTCTGAGCTGAGCTCTGTGAAGCCTCCTACGTATCCAGCAACCCCCACTCTCACATTCCAGGACGGAATTCAGACACAGATGGGACTCACTGGGGGTGTGTCATGCAAAAGCACATCTCAGACAAAATCCCCTCAGTTTGTGTCAAAGGCCATCACGTAGGTCCTGCTCCAGAACAGTGCCAGAAGTGTTTCCCACCTTCACACCTCTCAGCCCCATCTTTGTACCTCACAGGCTCCATTTATGGTCAGCTAGGCTTTTGTGGAGTGCATCAAAAGACTGGATGTGTAAAACTGGGAATTAATAATGCAGCAATGCCAGTGGTTGGCATGTCCAGATCTGTTTGCTTTGATGGAACTTATTCAACTGTGCAAACTAAAATAGGCACAGAAGTATTTGCCAGCTCAAATTCCAGAGCCAAAACAAGGAACTCATTAAGAACAGACACTGGTCCTGGCACTGCAGTTGTGCTTTAAAGACCCAACCAAAGATCAAGCACCAACAAAAGCCCAACCTACAATTTAGACAAAATGATCCAGGATCCCAACTTTCAGGCATGTAGTGGGACCAAAATGTCAGCAAGGCAACAGGAATGGCTGGCCTGGGGCAATCATAGATTGACTGATTCAATGTATATTCACAGAAGTTTGGATTTTCTTGTGTTTATTATCTTCCTCAAAATATTCTGGAGCTATGTAAAAGGAACCTTGCTGTTATTTAACAGCCTTTCTCTGGTCAAATTCAGTTAGGCCAAATAAAATCTCAGTTTCCCCATTGAAGCCTGTGTGCTAATGGAAGTGAGAGAAGATTCCCTGCTGTCCTGCATCCAGCTGTGCCTGGGGCAGGGGAAGTGCTTTGAACGGCACAAGTGAGCAGTAATAGGCTTAGAGTGACATAAAAAATGGACCCAAAATCCTGTTTCTTCAAACGGTGCAGAATTAAGTCTGTAGATTCCAAGACAAGTGTGTCTGTGATAAGGTCTGAGTGACTGCAGTAGAGCCACAGCACACAGCTCCTGGCAAGCAGAATGAAATTTCTGGGCTCTTCCTACCTTTACAAATAATATCTTTTGCTATTACTTAGTTAGAAGGGGTTTCACCTCTGTTAGTACTAACCCAATGCTTGAGTGGCTTAGCTAAAACAGACTGACCTAATGTGTTCAAACCATTTTCCAGAGTATCAACATTCCTGTCTAAAAACCACAGGACTTGTACCTCTCTTAGTAGCCTTTACAAACTTAACACATTGAGCAGAGAACCTGGGAAAAGGTTGGAGAGAAAGAGCTGTGCTTGGAGATTTGGGGAGTTCATTAGGGTAAAGCATTGAATATCCTGGAGAGGATGTCACTGCCTATAGAATGTTCTCTGGACATTGGAGCCAAACTGCTCCAGCTTCTGCATCTGCCAGTCTGGCACCTTTAATAAGTAATTAAATCACACTGTGGACGTGAATATGTTCTTGGATAAATAATAAATGACAGCTCTCACACTGGCACGCGAGCACACAGGCATACCCAGGGCAGGAAATCACACACAGCATTTCGTTTGTTGCTAATTTATCTGTAACAAAGTGAGGAAGATGCCCTGGGGACTGGTGACTAACAAGGAGCATTGTTTATGCTACAAATCCCATCCGGTTATTAGGCTTTGAAAAGTGCTTTGTTTAGCTTATCAGTGCTTCAGCAGGAATGCCAGGGGCAGTATTTCTGTTCTAAGTGTATTTCTATTCCAATATTACTGACACATAAGAGGTTATGTGTTACCTGAGGGCTGAATATTCGGCTTGTGCTTCAGTGCCTTGTTGAATCAGGATCAGGATGGTGAACACTGCACAAAACCAAGCCCTGAACACGTGTCCTTATCAATTTTACAGCATTAAATTGAAGAACACCTTTACAAAAATCAAACCTTTCTCAAGGACCATAGAACACAACAAAGAATAAATACCCTATGGCATATAAATGCCCATAATTAAAAATTACCTCAACATGTTAGACCTTCTGCTTAAATTCTGCACTTCACTTAGGATGTGGACAAATTTGAATTACACAACCTAAGTCTGCAGTTATGCAATTCCAAAGTATCACAAGTGTCTGCCAAGTTTTAGAGAAGTTTCACAACAGGACTGATAAGCTGCTACTCCGTCAGGTGATCAAAATACCTCCAGTGTGCCCTTGATTCAAGTTAATATTTAAAAATAGGAATGCCAATTTTTTATTGCACTCAGGTACCTTTTCAATGATGTTAAATGACTTTTAGGAGAGAAGATTTAGAAAGGGAGGGCATTATTTTCAGATGGAAAAAAACTACATTTCATTTCATAATTTATAAAACCTTAGAGTCCCTTGCCAATAACTGGCAAATAAAGGCAACTAAATTGGGCAATTAAATTATTAATTGGCAAATAAGGCATAATTGGCCTTGCCAAATGATTCCACACCAACAGTGTCACTGACTCAGCTCCTCTCAAACATTCTTGCTAAGAGGAATGGCAAACTCAGCCTCATGTAGGTCTCCTGGACCACTGTAAGTGTTCATCCCTAACAACTTCAAATCTCAAAGCAGAGGTTGCTTTACTGAACAATGCCTCATGCTCATGGAAAAACCAATAAATGATTGTGAGCACTCGACATGCTGGGGTCTTTTTAAACTTTAATACCTCTCCTCAAAGATGCTGATGAGAACGGACTCACCACTGATGCTTTAGAGCTAAATTTCCGTGCGATAAAACTGGAAGATGTTGTGAGCTGAGCTGTGTTACAGAGATAAAGGTTTATACCCAGAAGCTTCTGGTGTCATAGCCAACAAACAGATCAGTGCTTCATGCCTTCCTTTTGTGGGCAAGAATTAAAAATTTATCAAATCTGGTGGCTGGGATTTAGTACAATGGGCTTGGTTTTGCAGAGTTCTACTAGAATTATTTTCTGAAATGCACAGCTTTCATTTGAAGCCAAAAGATGTGTCCAGATCTGAAAAGCTCCTGTTTCTCAAAAATCTGACTGTCATGGTTTCAAAGCCTGGCCCCCTGGTGAGGTACCTACATGAAGAATTCCTTTGTAAATCTGACCTGTGGAAATGTGACCTCAGTGAACACCTGTGCTGTGTGCTGAGAAAGGAATAGAAACATAAGGATTTGATTCCTGAAAAACTTGAAGGCTTTCTCTGGATCTTTGAATGCTAAGTCTGTTTTTCAGAATAATTTGCTTCTGAATTTGGGGTTTAGTTTTGGTTGGGCTTTTTCCCTTTCATTTCCTCAAAATGAATTAAATTTACTTCTACTGGACTAAACATTTTATCATTCAGTTCTGGCTGAGGATTCCCAACAACATATGGGTTAGAACCACCAAAGGCACCCAGATCCAAATATAAGACTGTGAAATAGTCATTCCTAAGGGCACTTGTAAAGTTTCCAACCTAAAATGTTAGGAGGAATAACAGTTTTAAAAGTGCTGTTTGAAATAACCCACAGAATTACTGCATCAGAGGAAGCTCCCTTAAAATCTGTCATTTTAGGCAAAGTCACACTAAATATTTTATTATGCTAGGACTGTTTACTGCCATCAAAACCTCAAAGCCTCATGACACAAACCCTGACTGCCATAATCAATCTCTAATTCAATCCCAGTTCAAATGTTCAAAGGCCAGCTCAGGATTTTGGAAGGGGTAAATTAGTTCTGGCAGCCTTACAGCAATCTCAGATATCATCTCTCTTCTCCTTCTATCAGATCCAGCTGGGCAGGCCCCTCATAACCATTGATGCTGGCTAGAGCCAACTCCAGCATCACTGGGAGTGCTTGGACTCAATAAATCAGAAATTTGATTATGTGCAGATAATCTTTTAAAAATAAATGACAGACTTGGCATGTTTTTCCCAGCTGATCGACTCAGGACAAGACTAAACCACTGATGTCTTAGCTGAAGGTGACCTCGAGTCCCTTTTTCCTCCCAAATGTTCTGTTGATGCAATTGGAGGAAAGAATGTCCATACCAGGTGAAACCAGGGCCACCTTGCCTTGGAACCTGCTGGACTCAGGAATTCCTAGCATCCATAGAATGCCCATGGCTTTACTGTGTATGTAAGGAACTGCCTGGTTTTGTTCCCTCTGGATCTGCCACCCCTGGTCATCCTGCAAGAGCTGAATGAGTTTCCCACCTTGCTTCACTCAATCTGTGAGAGATCACAAGGAAATTAAAAATGTGATGTCACAATCCTGGATTTGAATGATGATTGATTTTTATTCTTCCTACACACACACATATTATTCACACAGTGCAGGATCACTGCCTGGATCTTTGCTGTAATTCCTAGTCCTAATCAAATGCTCTGGGAGCAGAGCTTGAGCACTTGCAGGGTCTCAACAGGCCCTTGCACTCAAGCTGACAAGTTTCCAGCCCCTTTGCCTGGTGCCTGAGCTCAGCAGCCAGAACTGGTATCTTCAGCAACACTAAATATTCCATTTTCCTGTTTTCTGAGCAGCACAAACTCTCTTTCTGCAGACTTGCTCATGAGTCATCTGGAAATAAACCATAATCACTTGTCCCCTAGGAGTCATATATAAGTTAATTACTGTACAAGACAAGCTAATACAAAATACACAAGAGATTCCAACTTGTTGAGGTTGCAAAGGCAAGGGAGCCTTTCAGAATTTCCATTGGTTACAGTCTGGGAATGCTGGGCTTCCCTTGACTCCGTATCTATCGCATAATCACAAACACATTTTGTTCCCTTTGTTGTAGGAGACAAAACTAAAGAAATGTGGGTGTTATTCCTGTGCGCAAATAGAGTAGATACCTAATGGGCCTGTGTGTGTGCAGTGTTCGTAAACACAACTGCTCTGAGCTGCAGCTGACAGACACTGGACTGCTTGTCCAGCTAAGAGGATGTTCTGGATCTGCAAATGCCCCCCAGCCCTGCACAGGAAGTCAGAATGGAATGGGATGTGCTGATAAATTTTAAGTGCCACCGTGTTAAATAAAATCTGCTTGCCTGGAGTTCAGTGTCCTGGACTTGGATCTGACCATCGCTTACTCCTACCCAGCCATCCTTTGCTGGGCTATTGTGTGGTTGTTATCTCTGCAGGAGAGAATCTTATCAGTGCACAGAAAGGAAAATCTGAAAACAATGAAAAGGCCTTTGGCATCTGACATTTTTCTGTTGACGATGGAAACAAATACATTTATAACTTCACACTAAAGGAGCAAGATTTTTTTTCCAGTAGTTATAGAAACACTCTTGTTAAGGCTGGAAAAGCCCTCGAAGATCATTGAATCAAAGTTATGGCACATGAGTTTAAAACCTCCAGTTGCTCTTATTTACAGATCCTCATTAGAGGAGGAAAGAATGGTATGAATAATGCTGATTTATAATTACTCATTTGGTGAATTCATAGTTTTAGACCTGACTCTGGCAAGAGACCTGGTTTCCTGAACACTCACCTGGATTCTTTTTGCCATTCAGCTTATGGTACAGAGAGAATCCCATTCTGGCATCCAGGAAGGCAGAGAACACACTAGACTTTATTTCAGTACATTTAAGTGACAGACACAACTGCAGAGGAGGAGGGAAACAGAAAGGAATTAGTTTATGTGTGATATCTACGCTGAGTTTCTGTGACTCTCTGCTAATCACAGTAAATTATTATTAATGAACTGAATACGTCAATCAAATTACTAATTTAGTGAAGACTCTGCTCTAGATCTCTCCCAGGAGCCACAGCAACTCCAGCTGCCCCACCTGCCTCCAGTGAGCCCTTCTCCCAGCAGAAACCAGCTGTGGGCATTTATTCTGTGGGAAATGTTCTGGACTGACAGTGCAGGCAGTGCTTACACAGGCTACTAAACAAGGCATTCTTCCGGCAGCAATCTCAAGGCCTGTGTAAGAACCAGGACCAAGCCCTTCTCCCTGGAATTAATGTAGGTTCCCTCACTAGAAGCAGAAGAAATCCCATTTTTATATTCCCCGAAAAATCAGTAACTGTATTTTTATTTGCTCATTGCTTTCATATCTACAAGGTGCCACTTTTGAAATACCCATGAAGTCTTAGGCTGCCAAAAGGTAACAGAGGATCTCAGAAGATACTGTTAAATTACAATACAAACTTATGGAATGGGTAGAATGCACCATAAAATCACACAATTTGTATTCGACTATGCAAAAAACCCCAACCTATTACAAAAATCAACAATCCAATAATCACATTTGTAAGTGTGAAAGCTCAAGATGTAACAAACATGAAGTCTCATCTTCAAGCATGAACTCACTTCTGAGAAGACAGCTTGTCTTTTTAATCAACAGCATAAAAATCCAGCTGTCCCATAAAATTAATTTCTATGGGTAAAAATCAGGAGTAGGACACACCAGGCTTAGGTCTGGTTCTGTCCCACATTCCTGCTTCCCAAGTGAAACATTTCCTAAAATAAAACAGTGATCTAGGCATAATTACATTAGTTTGCAGTCCTATAAAATCTTTTTACACAAACAAAAGTAGTGGAAGTTCCATTTTAAACAATTCAGTAAGTTGGTTTCTAGTCATGCATAAAGGTTTTTAAAATGTTTACTGTTTTTAAGTAAATCTGTGTGGTCTAACAGAGGAAAATTGTTCAAAGACATCTCATCCCAATGTAACTCACTAACTGTTTATTCCAGCCCAGGATCTGTTTAACAGGAAAGGGACAGAACAGATTTAGAGGGTCCTTCTGTCGAGGCAGCCCCTGGTGTGGGCTCCTGTCCTCCCCCAGAGGAGGTATCCCATCTCCAGTCACTGGATAATCTGTGTAAAAGCCTAATTCTCCAGACAAACGTGTCTGCTAAATGCCTTCTTTGAGGCTCTGAGCCATATGGTTGAGATTACAGCATTTAAATATTTTTTCCAAGTGAATACAAGGATGAAGCACAGAAGAGTGGAGGGAGGTATGTCCATAATTGCATTTATAAAGGGATTTCAGGATTTTTAAGGCCCATGTTCTGCACCACTGGAGCCAGTGTGAGCTTGGCACCTTGAAGCAAGTGCAAGGTATATTTACAAGCCATTCACACTTTTTTCACCACGCTATGAAAAGATCTAAGTACAAAGGAGAACAAGGGGCCATGTTGTTAATGCTGGTGCAATAAAAGCACATTTTTATCTTTAGGATAAAGATAACAGAGCACAGCACCACGTCACCACTGCCACTATGCCCATCCTCTGGGAGCACAACAAATCAGTGGATCCCCAACGGCCAGGGACACCTCTGGGAGACACCATGTAATACTTCCCATTGTTTCATGTTTTTCTAACCCTGTTTTATAACATACAGGAAAAGGAGGCTTTGAACAGAACCCATCCAGGACAAACAGCAACCACATGGCCTTAAAACCTGTTTCAAATAATGCCTCAGTAGTTACAGTTTCAAGTACAAAGACAGACATAATAACAAAGAGCACCAACTTCCCTCTTTCCCTGGCCTGGTTAATTTTTCCTTTTCCATCTGTGAGTATGACCTAATGATACAGACTTTATTTGTATTTAATTTTGAGATCTGTAGAAGAGAAGTACCATATACAAGCTGGGTCTATGTTGTTTTTCTTAGCTGTACATACTTGGCCAGGTTTTCCTTCCCTCCACACCATTATTTACACTCCGGAGCACTGACTCCAGTGCGATGCATTATCCATGTTATGGCTGTTTATAGACTAGAAGTGGTCTCTGTAACATGTCTGTTTTTCATGTCTTAAACCAATAAAACTTTTACATTGGGCTTATCAAAACCATTCTGTGTAGATCTAAGTCTGTTGTGACTGAAATCAGTAATAAAACTTCTCTTGATGCCCCGTGGAACACAGCTAAGGCAACACTGAGCTCTCTTAATAAATTCCGCTCCGGTAAAAGTTTTATTTAAAAAATGTGGTTAACCCAAAGCTTTTAAAGAAGATTAATGTGGACTTATAAAAAATGTCTGATTTTATTATTAGTAGTAATTCATACAGTTTGTCCTGAAGTTTTCCTTTTCAGCTTCAGTTTGAACCATATGTTCAGGAAGTTCAACTGAAAAGCGATCCTTCAGCAATATTATTTTTTTCTAATTAACAATAACCACAGAGGTATTTTAGAGAAACCTACAGAGTCCCTCAGAAGGTTGTGGAGTGGGATAGATTAAAACAGGATTTTGTCTATTTTATGAAAAATTCACTGAAGCGCAAATGGGTCAGCTTCAGAGGAGTCCTTCCTTTCCTGTTCTACCAAACAAAGGATTCTGAGTGCAGCAAATCTTAAGTTTCCATGGGATTCTTTTGTGAAAGGCCCTGAAGGACTCTGGGATCCATCAGTGCCCCGTTGGCCTCGCTGGGACTGAGCACAGGCACAGCAGTGCAGCTGTGGGGATCCCCAGACTTTGATCCACCACCCCAGTGGGTCAATGCCAGTCAGAGGTGATGGGTGCCAAACACAAAGCTCAAGGAGAAGCTGGAAGCTGGGTGCCAGACTGGGCTCATACAGACTGGATGGGGATTTAGGAATAAACACAGCTGTGGTCTCAGCCAAACGCTCTGTGTGTGCAAACAAAACACAGGAGGCACAAAGATAAACCCTGCACTCAAATGAAAATGAGTAAAAAGCACAAGTAGGAGCGAGGTTCATAAAAATACCTTTGGGCCAAATTTCACATTCCCAGTCCTTGTACACATAATGTAACTGATGGCATCAGAAACATTTTTTATTCTGGATTTCAAACATGGTTTCTCTCCAATTCCCTTTCTCAGTGACAGCAGATGAGATGATGCTGGGTGCAGAACCCCTGCACTTAGGGCTCCTGGAGACTCTTGTTACAGCACAGCTCACAAACTCCTCACTGGCTGTTTTAAGAACAAAGATCATTGTTCTGCTCAACAGAACAATCCCATCAAAATGGCAGCACAATGTTGTGCTGCTGTTTTCACTGGGGTCCCTGTCAAGTTGCATCAGTTGAAATGCTGAGAGGTTTTATTTCCCTGACCTGTCACACTGCTCACTGTGCCCTGGAGCTGCCAGTCAAGCTGTGCTGCTTCTGATGAGATACTGTTTGTGCTTTGCTGAGTTTGTTGGTGGTGCCAGCCCTGACATTTCCTGTTTTCTGACCAGCACAAACTCACTGCTGTCACTGCATGTGCAGCCTAATCTTATTGTCCTCACGCTCTGCCCCCTTTCGCTCCCGAGACCTCTCTATGTTGTACTTGGAAATCAGCAGCAGTCTGGGTAAAACAGGACGTGGCAATTGGCTTTTCCAGAGGTACAAGCTGCTCCTTGGCTGTGCCTGCTGGTTTATCTGGGATAAGTGGCCCTGGAAGTCACTCTGGACAACTCCACCTTGATGCAGCTGCAATGCTTCTGTCCATGGGCACCCATATTCCTGAGGGCTTCAACCATGACCCAGGGAGCTTCCAGAGTAAGATCCACAGGGAAAGAAGCTGTGGAAAGGAAACCCTCCCCTAGCCGATCTGTAAATCTCTGCACATACCAGTGTAGAAGAGCAAAGGCTCCATTTCTGCACAGTCACTTTGCAGAGGAAAACCATGTATTAAAAATAAAGAATCACATTCATTTTCACAGTCCATTGTAGAAAGAGGGTTTATTAATCCTGCTAACTTCCCTGTAAACATCAAATAACCTCCAATATGTTTAGCATATCTTCATTTTTTAATTTGGTAGGTTGCTACCTGACCCCCTACTGGAGGCACAGTCCCTGGTTGGCAGCACTAACGTGCCCTCCCTGCAGACAAAGGTAATATTTACCTCTGCCTGCATTCTGACACATGCCAAACAATGAGCCTGAGCTCTTGGGTTCAGATTTATTTATCCTCTAATTTTCCCACAGCATTTCAAAACCCACTTGGGCTTGAATGATCCTGCAGCCATTTGCATTTATCATTTGACACATGTCAGATCAAACAGCTCTGTGAAATATCAAACAGGCCTCCAGCATTTTTCTTTTGTGTAGTTTATTGAATCTCTGGGATAATATTCCACAAAAAAAAAGCATGGAAGTTCCTAATCTCACCAGGCTCCAGTCAAAGGTTGCTTATTGTACTGGGGGGCTGGATACAGAGGAAAAAAGGAAAATGTTCTTCATTGTGGAACTGTGTTGCTTTTCACACCTCTTGTGAGAAGCAAAACAATAAACCAAGGAAACAACCTCGACCCCTAAGTGTTTATAAATCAGCATTTACTGAGTGAGCAGCACATAACAAATGGATTGAAAGAGACCCAGCGAGGAAAACCAGTCTGTACCATTGTGTGATCTACCTTCTGATGCAGGTACTGGCAATACTGTGGTGGAAGTGTTACCATCCTGCTGCTTCCAGAACCTTCTAGTGAAGGTGCTTCTGGAATTCTTAGCTGGAGAAGTCCTGCAGTCGCCCTGGCAGGGAGGAGAACACAGTGTGCCATGAAAAGCCTGGTTAATTAAAAAGCAGACTTAGAGAGGGTCAGGCTGGAGCTTTCAAATATCACTCAGATTTGAACTGCAGGATTTTAATTTGCCTCTAAAATTGCAAATCAGATTCCAGTAGAAAGCAGCTGGGTTTTCCCAGGTATTGCCAAATCCAAACAGTTCACACTGGCTCTGCCCTTTCTTAATGCTAGAATCCCAGTTCCCAGAAGGATTCTGTGTCAAGCAGAATACTTTATTTTCCAAGGCTGGGGCAACAGGGATCCCTTTCAGAAGGGTTCCTCTGGATACTGTACCATGATTGAACACTGTAGAGGCATTTGAACAGCACAGAAAGGTTCTGCATGCAAGAGATTTTAACTTTCAAAGTGCTTAAGAGACACATGGAACTGAAATGCATCAGAATGCAAAATAACCAGTTTCATGTGAACATTCAGTTTGCAGGTTACCTGTATGACAGGCTGTCATTCCTGACTCTTGCCTTGCGAGGACTCTTCTCCCAGGTGGGTCTCATGGAGATTTTTCTCAATACTTCCTCTTTGCTTCTTTGGAACCATCATATTATTGTCTTCTCCATGTGAGTGAAGCCTGGGCCTCTCTGCAGGACTCCTGGAGCAGCTGATGACATGGTGGTTGCTTCCCTTCTTTTCATTTGCATGATAAAAATCTGTCAGCAAATTGCACCTGAAGGGGTGAGGATGGCAGGATCTGCAGCTCAGGGGTCTGACTGACCCCAGCTGGGGCCCTTGGCCAAACTTCCTCAAGCCATGACTGAGGCTCCTCTTGGAATGGGGCAGTGGGATGGGTGTCACTGTGCTGCTGGCACAGGCTGAGGGACTCAGCAGTGCCTGGCATGGCCAAGGCACTCGATGTGGAACCCTCAGAGGGCAGTTTTACAAGAATGCCTCAAGGCACAATCAGAGTTTAACATTACAGTGCCCATCGACCTGCAGCTGAAGAGTGTTAGAACTCTTGAGCTTTAACATTTTACTGCTTGGCTCAATTTGAATTAAATTTTAATTTGAGAACTTGGCAAACCGAACAATTTGCTAAGTCTGGTATAACACAAGGATGGTCAGGCAGTCTCACTGCAAAATCCTGCAGCAGTGTTTGTGTTATCACAGCTGATTACTCAGCCACTGGGATACAGAATTCTCACAGCTCTGGTTTTAAAATGGATCATATGAAACTTGTAGGCACATTGGCTTGGAATAAAAATGCAACTATAAAGCACAAGTATCACAAGGGGAGGAAGGCATTAAAGGCCATGCAGGAAATGTGAACAAATCTCTGTAACTGTGTCGTGCAAGCCCACGGAAGGCACAGAGAGTCCTTGAACCCTGTGCATCTACACTTTACACCAAGTCAATGTGATTGTTTGTTCCCCTTCCAGACTCCCTACACCCCTCGTGCTAAATCTTGCTACCAGTTCAGCCAGAGAAACCGAGGCCAGTTTGAGGATAATGATATAAATAGCAGGAAGTTTATGGAAACTTTGCTGAAGTTGTTTGTGTTGAGCTGCAAAGAGGTAAAAGTGCTGGTGCAGTGCCAGCCAACCCTGCACATCTGTCCCTGTATAACCTGTACCTTTGCTATCCATTTGGAGTCTGTGGACTTCATTTTTACATACTAATTGCATATTAAAATAGAGATTTAAAGATTTATGAATACTTATTGGTTACAACACACTGGTCTCCAATTGCTTTTTCCCACTCTGTCTTTTCAGCTGACAGATTTTATCGTGCCCCTGAGTTGAGAGCTCTGACACCCCACTATGTCAGAGTCATTTTCTTGCTTGTTTCACTCTTTTTTTACAAAGTGTCTTCATTTTATTCCCATCAACTTTTTTTGTCTTTAATTATGTCCCTGAACTTGTAAAGCTGTTTCTCCTAACAATGGGTACTTTGGAAAGGGTAACAATTACTTTTCCATGAACTACAAGGCAGGAAGTGCATTGTTTCTTTAAAAAAATTACCAGATGTTTTTCAGGGCTGACTACTAACATTAAAAAAAAAGTCAGAAACTATTATTTTCCAAATAACCTAAGCATAATTTTGTTATTGTGTGACTCCTGTTTGCATTTAACTGGGAATTGCAGCCTAAGCCAATACTAAAGAAGGAACTTCTCTCAAACTAAGTGTGTAAAGTCCATCTATGTGAATATTGACTCCACGGCCTCAAGTCCATCTGACTAAATCATGTTATTCCTTATGCTGCTCCTGCCAGTCCAAATACTGGCATTGGAGTACCTGCAACTGATTGTCTTGTGTTCCCTGACTGGAACAAATGAATATTCCTTGTCCCTGTGTGCAAGAATTATTAACACAAAATACCCAGTGCTTCCCAGTAAAGTGACTGCATTTTATTTCTCATTAAAAATTAAAATGTATACTTTAAATGATAACAGGATATTTTTTACATGGACAGTACAGTAAGAAGAAATTACCCGCATCACACATGCCTGGAAATTTGCCTGCTGTTCCCAGCTCCCATGCCTCTGGATCACAAGCTGTTCATGATGGAGCGATACTCTCTCTGGTGCTCCACAAGCTTCAAAAATACTTCGTATTTCTTGTCATAAAATCTGTGTAAGAGTTAATGTCAGCAAAGCCTGAGATTTGAAGATTTAAATATATGTTTACTTGCTTCTCTTAGCATTAAAGACACTTTGACTCTTTCCTAGGTGCAGCTGCTGCTGGGGTCAGAGCTCTCCCTGTGCCCTGCTGTGATTTCCAGCTGCAATTCCACCTTTTGTTTCCCTACAGCCAGCTTGGCTTCTCAGACAGATTTCCCCGGAGTTCTCTGTCCTGAGAGTGAGGAGACACCGGAGCTTCCCAGAATTCATTCAGGTGGGAAAAACCCTCCAAAATCACCGAGTCCAACTGTTCCCCCAGCACTGCCAAGGCCGCCACTGCCCCGTGTGCCCAAGTGTCACATCCACAGGGATTTTACATCCCTCCAGGGATGGGGGCTGCCCTGGGCAGCTGTGCCAGGGCTGGACAATCTTTTCTATGAAGAAATTTTCCCAAATATCCAATCTAAACTTTCCCTTGCCCAGCCTGAGGCCGTTCCCTCTCCTCCTGTCCCTGCTCCCTGGGAGCAGAGCCCGACTCCCCCCCGGCTGTCCCCTCCTGTCAGGAGCTGTGCAGAGCCACAAGGGTCCCCCTGAGCCTCCTTTTCTCCAGGCTGAGCCCCTTCCCAGCTCCATCAGCCCCTCCTGGGGCTCCAGCCCGTTCCCCTGGACACGCTCCGGCCCCTCAGAGCGTGTCCTGTGCTGCGGGCCCAGGGCCGCCCACAGGCCCCGAGTCCCGCCCGCGTCCCCTCAGCCCGGGCCCGCCGCCAGGGGGAGCCCGCGCGCCGCCGCCCGTGGAATCCGGAGCCTTTAAAAATGTTAAATTACCCTTAAAATACAATGCAATGTAAGATAATCCTGAAGAACTACTGGGAATGCTCCCTTTAAATGTAACATTAATAATCCTTAAAATATAATAGAAATAATCAAACTTTAAAAAAATAATAGAAATAATCCTTAGGAATACAGTACGAACAATTTTTATAAAATATAATATACCATGATTCTTAAAGTATCTGTATGCTAAACACTACTGCAGTCGAGCAGGGCTGTTAAAAGACACACCCCAACCTCATCTCCAGACCCCAACTTTTATCTCCCTTGAACTCTCCCAGTGGAACACACCAGGACCAGCGTTACCTTTTATGCTCGTGGTTGGGCTGCACGACTCTCCCAATTTTCCCCATTTTCGCCATGGCCTCCTAGGAAAAGACAAACACCAACTGGAAAAGCCTGTTTTGATTTAAAATACTTTTTGACAAGAACAAGATGTTTCAAAACCAATCGGAACATTAGTGATGTATTTTGTTTCGGCTGAACAGGCCAGATGGCAGCAAATATGTTCAATCCCATTATAAAGTAGTCAAGAGAACAAAGCTCTGCAGACCCTAAGTAACCAAAGTCTGTTCCTCTCTCTCACTGGGAGTCCCAGGCAGAACAGAGTTATCTTTTATTATTTACTCTAACCAAAGGAAATGTTAAACATTGCATCCCCAGAGGGGAGGGTTCTCAAATGAAATGATACTGTACTTGAGATACTGTATCATATTCTGAAAGTACCACTTCCCTGCAGCAAAGGAGGACTCGAGGGTGCTCCACAAGCTGAAGGTAACCTGGGAAGGTTTGTTCTGCAGCTCACAGCTGCCCTCACATTCCAGCACAAATGTGCAAGAGGCAAACTCTGATCCTGCTCTGCTTTTGACCAAAATAAAGTCAGAGCTCACAGAATCTCCTGCAGAAGGAGTCTCTGGGACAGCCATGTGCGAAAGGGAGAGGGTTGAGTAATTTGGTTCCTTTCCTGATCTCTGTGAGATTCTGATTTTCCATGGATTCTCCCAAGCAATCCCACTGGAATGAGAATCACCAAAGTTAAGAGGCCTGAGCTCTCAGGATACAGTGGAGGCAGCAGACACTCACAAGGAGAATCAAAGCAACAGCTTTTAGGTGGGAGAACGTTAAAAACATTAAAGGTCAGGACTCAAGAGTCATTGTGTGACTAAATCAGGGTTCAAAGTTTCTAAGCAGGACCCTGAACCTGTTTTAATGCAGTGTCTAAGAATGAGGATGACCCTGGAGAACCCTGTGTTGCTGCTGGAACTTTCCAACTGGCTGCTACAGCTGGATTTTTAAAAGGTTTGGATGGTTTTACAGGCTGGAATACCTGCTCTGGTGAAATCTGTGCTTTCCACTAATCCAGCACTTGACAGCAGAGGATCTCACAGAGCTTCACAACGTGGAAGAGCAATGTCAGTGCCGTGTCACCAGCCCAGGGCAGGCTCTACCAAAGGCAAAAGCATTGCCAGGTGTGCAGTCAGGACTCCACTCTGCTAAGGGTGCTGATACAGCAGCAGGGAATATTTCTGTGCTCTCATATGCCCATTCTCCTTCATACGTGCAGAGGTTGATTGAACTTCGATTCCCCAAGAAACACCCTTGAAATAACACTTGCAGAGAGATAGTGTGTTCTTTTCCTGGGACATGTGAGCCTGCTGGCACTGAGACTCTGCACAGCAGCCAGATTAAAATACTGCCATGGAAAGGCTGATATCCTTCCCAGGAAGAGAAATGGGCATTTTATTCCCTGTCCTTTAACAGGTGACACTGACAATGCTCAAGCATTGTCCCTATTTACAATAGTCAGTCCCTTACACGGCCAGCTGGATTTACAGACTATCCAAAAAATGAATGAACAGTCAGGGAAAAAAAAAAAAAAACCAACCCAACTCAAAGTAGAAGGCAATTCCCTCTAGTACAATGGCTACTGCTTTTCCATTGTGCCTTAGGGAAAACAAAGCCCCCTCAAACACTCTCTCACTACTGGAAGTCACCTTCCTTTCTGCTCCCTGCTTTACACCTCCTTTTGAACTGCCCTGGAGACACTGCACAAAAATAAACCCATAACATCTGAAGTGTCTAAACAGGCAAATCCATTTTTTATCACAGACACAACAAAAATGAAAGGGAGGGCCAGACTTTGCATTCCCCTGTCTGTGCACACTCAGGCCCAGGACACAGCACCATTCCCAGGGGATGTTCTGCCTCTGACATGGGTGCTCCACGCACTCGTGTTCTGCTCTACTCTCACAGCTTCCAGAAAATACTGCTTCTCTTCTGCTGGACCCTCATCATCAACCCTCAGCTAAGGAGGAATACTTCCAAGTTTATCAGTTTTTCAGTTTATCATCTAAAATACTTTGGTGTTTTTAAATTTACTGAAAATACACAGACCTTTTGAGAATCCACAGCATTAAAGTCTCACAGCAACTACCATGGTTCTGTGGAATAACATGGCAAAAAAATACACAGCCAGCAATTTTCAACAACTCACCCATTCTATGTTGCTCAAAATATCCTAAATTAATTCCCTCTCTCAATTCACATTTTAGTTGTGTGTTTTTCTGTGTTTTAAAGTCAGTTTGGTCATTGTTAGCTTGAACAAAAAAACTTTACTCCCAGAGGAGAGTCTTTTCAACAATTTTCTGGGGACAAAGAGGAACAGAACATTGAAAATATGAATTTATAATGAAATGGGAAACAAAGGAACATTAGAATTGCATTACTGAATCGGATCAACCTTGTGCACTGCTCTGTCTCCAACAAAGCCTTAAATATAGCAAAATGATAATACTGCCGTTCAGAAATAGTTTGTTTGAGGGTTGACATCCAAATCCATAATTCCAGTCACCAAGGATTTCACAATCTTAATTTGAATGACGCTCTATCTTCTTTGTTTGCCAGTCTAGACAGTACAATGAATACAGTGATTTAAAACACAATGAATTCTCTCTTAAAACAAAATATTTTGTAAAATTGCTTTTTAATCATTTCTTTTCTCTCTTTCCATAAAGGCTACGCTATAAATAAACCCTGAAAGTTCGCATTTGATCATCGTTTCTAAAGGCTGGGCAAGAGGCAAGTGAAGGGTTTACACAGAAAAAAAGAGAGGCACTGTGCAGCAGAAATAAAGGGATGCATTCATGATTTCTAACCTTTTGTTGGAGTGTCAACGCAGAGACAGATACAAGCCAGTAAACACTCTGCTCTCCATGGAGAGACCCAGCCCAGCGGGGTTATCCCTGCCTGGCAAGGGACAGGGAACCAAACTCCCCAAGATCTCAGGACAAGGTGCCATTTTGCTGCTGGGAAGGTCAGTAGCCACTCAAATCCACTCGGTCTTGGTGGCCGAATTCCACTCTCCAGCATCATCTGGGGCTGGGGATCCAACACTTACCCAGCTGAGGAATCCAGGGCAGCCCCAACAGGCAGTGGATCTCCAAGGGAAACCCTAATGGAAACCCAGGGAAAATCCTGTCTCCTAGGGAAGCTCAACTTTGACACAGCATCTTAAAAGCTGGAAATTTCAACTGTTGTCTCTTCAGTAATGGGAAGGAAAATGTTTATTTTAACCCTGTGTGGGAGGAGGCACCATAAGACACCCATCAGCCTGGCACAGGAGCCACAGGAGGTGCACACTTCAGGCTGGGAGACCCCTCTTCTCTGATTCCCTGCCCTTGGGATCGTCCAAGAGCTGCCTCACAAAACCCAGCACGTCCCACAGGAGGAGACCACATCCCTTGGGGCTGCACAGGGAGGCCAGTGAAGCCCACTTGTGGAGAGAATCACAAAATCACAGAACCAACTAGGCTGGAAGAGACCTTGGAGATCATCAAGCCCAAACTAGAATAGTCCCCAAGTTTGATTTTCAGCTGTGACTCAAGGACTGATGAGGTTGAGTATTACTGAAAATTAATGGGATGTGAGCCTTAAAGTACACAGCAGATGAGAAATCAGATTTAGGGACACCAGCCTTAGTTTAGAAAGTCAAGTAACAAAATCTCAGTTGGGCTTTTTCTTTATTTTGAGACTTTAAAAATTGCATCCAAAGTTAAATAGTAAGGCATCTGAGCACAAATGCAACTTCCCAGCTGTGTTCTCACCACTCGGTCATTTTGGTAATCCCAAGAAATGCTTGGACTTTAACCTAAGGTAATTATTAACAATGAAACAACCACAGATCATTTCAAGTTCTCCTGTACCATTTCAGTGGCTGGAAGCACGTGGCTGCACAAAGCACCAAACTGGGGGATCTGATGCTCACACTCAGGCCAGTCTCACCTCTCCAGTGTTTCTGTTCAGTTTTCCTGTCACAGATGTAGCAGGAGGAAAATAATTTAAAAGTTGCCCCATTCACAAGAGGCTGCAATGTAGGAACATTCTTCCCACCAGATCTGTCTTGATTTCACGATTCAGCAGGTGTTAACCTTCAAACTATCAGAGTGACTTTCCTTACACTTCTAGTCCTCACAACAAATAAAACAAATAATGTTCTATGCAATAATTTCAATTGTTCTGCAGCAGTGAAGAACCTCTCACTCATCTCTGTTCCACACACAAACTCAGCTAACAGATGTCTTTAGCATCATTTTAAGAAGTTCAGTGACAGATATATTTGGATTTGAGGGGTATAAATAGATTTCTTGAAATGCTGATGTTGAAGAAATACTTTTAAACTTCTATAAGAATTTTAAGCAAGGCTGCTATTTCCTTCTAGGCTTTTATTTAGTGATTGCTTGTTCCACAGCTTGGAGAGGCAAAATTCATCTTATCTGTGTTTACAGGAGTTACATGAGTGTATTTCTGCAGAACATTATTTTTAGTGGGATATGACTGCATGAAGAAAGCATGTGATGGACCATATACAATATTTTTCTAGTGGTTCCCCCCCCCCTTAAATTTGAGTTATAGGGGCAGATCTTGGCAGCGTGCACAAAGCCCAGAATCTGTAACTCAATTCTCTGTGGGTTTCTAGATTGAGTGAGCCAAGTTTTAAAGCACATTATGGATAAATATTAGAGCTGAGCAAAAAATTCACACCTAAGACCAAAGTGTGAAAATTTGGCTTTGATTCATTTAGTGAAAAGGCGGAAAATTTCACACAAGTTTGTGTTTTCCTTTTGCTCTGATCCAACATCGATTTCTGTGTCTGTATCAAACCTCAGAGAGAGAGAGAGGAAGAGTTTTGTCTGTCTGTGCACATGAGAGACAGAGGAGGAGGGAGAAGAAGATGGAAGGATGGAGGGCTGGCGAGCAGGACACCAGCTCAGGACTTGAGTCTGTCTTCCAGGAAAAGTCACTGGCCTTTGGAATCTCTCTGTCCATATGTTCAGGAACAGCACTGGCCCTTCTTAGAGGAACATTTTATACATTTGTTTGTTACACTGAGGCAACTCAAAAGAAGCCCAGCATTATTCTACCTTTCAACCATCCAACTTGAATTGACTGAGGCCAACTGGATGGATCCTGAGCACTGAGACAAGGTGCATTTCTGGTTCCAGCACTGAATCAGATTCCAGAAAGTTTCAAGAGATTTCTGGAGTTATCTGGGACATGCAATTTATTCTTTTATTTTTCAGCTACATCTCTCTGCAGTGGGCTGTGCCATTTCCCCAGTTTGGTTTGGCTGGGGCAGAGTTTGCACACTCAAGGTGTGTCCCCCGTTCTGCTCCCAGACCTCCTGCACCTTCCACATCCCAGTGAAGGATGGATCACCTGACCTGTCCTGCAGCACCAGAGAAGATTTTCACTCCTTAGTACCAGAACAAATGGAAAAGAGCTCTCACAGCAGCAGAGACAAGCACAGGTAAGGCCTCAGGATCACTTCTGCCTCCAGAGCACCAACTTTGCTTCTCCACAGTGCCAGCCAGGCTCTGGTCACCCAGTTTGGTGTCCCAGAGCCCAGCCAGGCTGGCCAGCCACAGGCACAGCCCTAAGAGGGGCAGCAGTGGCAGGGCAGCTGCTGGAAGGGTGCCTTGCCATGCCAGCCATGATATTAATTACTTATTCCACAGCCCAAAATTAGAATGGGACGAGGGTCAGCTCTGATTGCCACATCATCTATCAGCTGGAAACTATGTTTGGGTCTAAGCTCCAGCCATTCTGCTGCTAAATATAGATTGGTTAGTTGTTGATTTGAGTCTGCACTCCCCCAAGTTGCCTCTGACTAGCAAATAATTAAGCAGTTTGCTTTGTGAGGGCTCTGCTGCTGGCACCTCTTCGTGCCCAAAGCTGCTTGGACACAAACCTGACAGCTTAGCAGGGGTTTCAGCTTCCCTGGGCAATGGAAAGAGCCCAAGTGCTCAGCTCCTGTTTCAGCTTCACAGACTGCTGGCACTGGGTGCCATGAATCAAGTCTGTGGGCACCACCCAAGCAGTCTGGGGCAGGGTTTAGCTGCTCTTCCCCTGACATGAGCCTGTGCAGCTTCTCCATGAAGGGACTGTTCCCTTCAGTGGCTGTATGTGAAGGTCCCAGCCCATGCCATGGTGCTGATGCCACAGCAGGAATGGGCTCCTGACTCCAGCACCAACTGGCACTGGCAGCACATCTCCCTCATCCCCTTCTGAGGTGGAATAAATTTAACCACGCACAGCATCGCTGTTAAAATAGACCAAGAAGGTCTGTGCATTGAAACCACGTGAAAATATATTGATTTAACACAGTTTTTAGGCTCAGAAATGTTATGCTGACATAGGTAGCTGTGTTTAACAGAACACAAGCTCAACTGGGAGTCAGGAGAGCAAATTCCTCCACCAGCTCCTGATGCTGGGCACTGCCCAATCCACCCTCTCCCTACTCATCCTTCCTGGGGATGGAGCAAACTAATCCAGGGAACAACTCTGCATAACCTGCAACACATTGCTTTGCTTCCCTGTCCCCCTCCTCACCCTCTGCTTGCAGCACCTGTCCCAATCCTTCTACCCTCAATTTTAGGTGGTAAAGCCTTTGGGGCAGTCAGGGCAGCTGTGTGATTCCACATGGACACAGACACCAAGAACTGAGCTGGACACAAAGCAATCCTTCCCTGGGAGGGTGGGGAGGGCCTGGCACGGGGTGTCCAGAGAAGATGTGGCTGCCTCTGGATCCCTGGCAGTGCCCAAGGCCAGGTGGAACAGGGCTTGGAGAAACTTGGGAGAGTGGGAGGTGTCCCTGCCCAAACCATTCCACGATTCTGATTTAGGCCAGGGAGGGTAAAACAGAGACACTGAAGACCCAGCCCAGGGGATCCTGGCACTCAGCTGGGCTCTCTACTCAGTATTTAGCTGAACTGCACCACTTCCTCCAAGGTGCAAAATTCAGATTTATTTGGCTGATTTCTTTCAACATCCATAATGAACATTCAGCTTTCCTCACATTTAGTCACCAAGTTCAGACTTTTATTTGCCATCTGGCAACAGACTGGGCTTTACTAGGGGGAGGGGATAGGAAAGGGGCTTTTTTTCCCTTTTTTTTTTTGCATCTGTATTTGCTTTATGAGCTATGGCTAAGGCATCATTTACACATGGGGAACTGGATCAGGTTCTCACAATTCATTCCATATGTTCACTTATGCTGTCAAAACATTTTTTCGATCTAATTAATCCGCACACGTCTCTCTGTTCATTTCCCCACTTTGGGCCGTTTCAGCATTTTTGGGGTAACTAGCAGGGATTGTCATAAAACCAACTTCTGCCTATGCTCTGCTTTAGGGTTACTCCATCGAGAAAGCAAAACTATTTGCAATATTTCTGTCTTCTTCATCTATTTATTCTTTCCCTCTTTCCAACACTGGCTGAGGAGACTTAATCTTCCCTTCCCTTCCCATTCCCCTTTCCCTTTCTCCTTTCCCTTTCTCCTTCTCCTTTCCCCTTCATCTTTCAAATATATTCTTTACCATGCTCCAGTGTCTACCTCAGGTTAATGAGGAAAATCCCTGCTGTGAGTTTTGATTTGGGATATTTTTTAAATGGTTAATCTGATGTGTGGTTTACTATTAAAGGGAAAAAAAAAAAACAAACCTGTACCTCAGAAATATGCTTACATTTTACTCAATCTGGACTGCATTTGGGAAATTACTCTGGACAGGGGCTCATAAAAAACAAGAGACCTTTAGAAAAAGTCTTTCACTACTGTAAGCCAGTAGAGGGTTGAGATGTTCAAACAGAGAGTAAACTTCATTAAAATATAGAGAGAGCCTTTTAGTAACCTTACAGATATCCCATGTCCAACAAAAAATGAAATATCATTTAAGAGATACAGAGATATCCAATGAGCGGTGAACAGAAAATAAATCCCAGAAGAAATGAGAAATCTGTTGGGAGTTTAGCCTGGACTGCACAGCACAGAAAAGGCAGCTGTCCATGGCACAAGGCATTTGGTTTCCTTGCCATAATTGCTACAGACAAGGGGTCAGCCACCTTTTCCAGCACACTACTCCAGAAAGTATTTTTTTTTCCCAAATTAAAGGCTAGCAGTGACTGAACTGAGTGAAGCTGAAGCAAAGCACACTCACCATTGCAGGGGGGTGGACTAGATGACCTTTAAAGGTCTCTTCCAACCCAAACTATTCTATGATTCTGTGATCAGCTGATACTGTCCTGTTTTGTTTAAAACTGAGCATCCTTTCTTCTCCAGATCTGAAAATGAGCCAAGGATGAAAAGCTACTGCTCTCATTTGTCTTCTGCCACTAGAACTACCCTCCAAGAGTACTCTTTCTTAAAAAAAAAAAAAAAAAGCACTTTAAATGCTGGATACATATTGCTAAACAATTTTATTTTGGGAAGGATTCCTTAAAAACCAGGGAAGCCTGCTCTGAGGATGGGATGGCCAGTGAGTTGCCAAATGTGCTCTAATTGCAGCAAGGGAGAGGCTCAACCTGAGCTGTGGAATTCCCATGGACACAGAATTGAGAGAGTTTCATAGGAGGGAACTGCCAAAGTCACATCACAATAGGTGTTCTGCTCCCCTTGCTCCTAAAAACTTTGGCTTGTATCTCTTTTGGAGACCACTGGGAAAAGGGAAATACAGTTCCCTTTAGCACTAAAACTTCTCTGTCAGCAGGAATCTCTTTATGTGCACAATGTCTGAGTACTGCAATCACATTTATTGCACAGAAAACCTGTAGGCACCAACTTGAACAAATTAATTTGGAATAAACTATTCCTATTGGCAAATGTCAGGTTACCCTCATCACCACCCTGGCTGATGTTTTTCTATACAAAACCAAACCCAATAACTATTTATTCACACCTGCCCCAAAGCCAGAAAGAGCCTTTGATTACAGTAATATTCAATAACCTCTGTACTGAGCAAATCCAAACCTGTTGCCCAGCACTGCCAGCAGGAGTTTTAAAGGTATCTGAGGCATCTCTTTTCTCTTAGCAGATGTTCTAAAAAAGCATTTGTATTCATTTGGCAAATAGAAACAGAGCACATTTTATAATTGCTCGTGCCCAAAACAAAGGCTGGTTCTGTCTGCAAGCACCCCAGTTGGAAATAGAAGTGCATTTGCTGTGGGAGTGAGGCACCAGTGGCACCAGAGCTGGGCTGGTCACAGCCTGAGATCCAACAAAGCACCATCCTGAAAGCTGAGATCCCACAGAGAAGAGCACCCAGGACAGTCTCCACCTTCCCAAGTTTTGGCCATGTGGGAAGCCTGGGGTTTATAAGCTCTGGGGTTTATAAGAGCTGGTTTATAAGCTCTCCTTTTTATCTGCTGGAAAGGCAAACACCAAATCCTTCCAGAGGGATGTTCTCACCTTGCAACACCCAGCCAGTTACCATTCCAACTCTTACTTTGCTATCTCATCCTATTTTCCCAGCTTTTTAAGAGGCCCCCAGTGAGCTGCACCTTGTGGTTCCTGCTTCCAAGCAAGCCTTGCCCCTTCAGCCACTTCAGTGAGAAATTCCTAACCCACTGCTCCTCAAGTGCTTACGGGGGAAAGCTCTTCCCAGCACACCTTCCATGACTGCAGTCAGTGGATTCATTGGCTCCTGAATTTTAAGCCACACAGGCCCTGAGATCAGCTCAGCTGATCAGAACATGGCGCTGATAATGCCAAGGGTGTGAATCTGATCCCCATTTAGGGGCCCTTCACTTAAGAGATGGACTTGATCATCCCTGTGGGTCCATCCAACCCAGAATATTCTGTGATCCTGTGAAGCCTCCTGCACCTCAGTTCCTCACATATTCCATGAGAATCACTAACACCACAAGATTAATACCAAACACTCAGAGGAAAATCTGGCCAATGGGGGACACAACTGAAGAAAAACCACTTTGTGCTTTACCATTCAGCTGATTCTAAGAACTGAGCCAATTTCCTGCTGCTGAAGCTCTGTCCTTTTATTTAAAGACAGCAAGCTGGGAAAAGAGATGAATAGCAGAGGCCCAAATGGTTCATGGAGCTTTTCACTTGTAGGTCACTGAGCAGAACCTCAGCGAGGTCAGTGAGTGTTGGGAGCTGTGGTGGGCTGCCAGCTTTTTATCCTCTGCAAAGGGGATTTACTGGTTTCAAACTAATTTCTATTGTATGCAATTTCCCCACCATGAAATGCTCCACTGTCACAGCTCAGTCACTGATAACCCTTTGCAAAGCCCCACAGGAGAAACTGCTGCCACCACCTGAACACCTCCTTTTAAAATCACACTTGGAGAAGTGTCCTGAGGCTGGAGGAGCTCAAAGAGCCTTCCCCAGCCTGGGTGGGGGCACAGCCCTGCAAGGAGAGTGGCAGTGCAGCTGCACGTTCTGTTCCTGACTGGAGCAGAACTGGGGAGAGGCAGAGCCCAGCCCTGTCCTTTGCTCCCCACGGTGGCTGCTCCAGGAGGGAGGTGAGTGTGTGCTGGCAGCACCACAGGCCTGTTGTCTGCAGAAAGTACTTTCTGAAAGGAAAAAAAAAAAAAAAAAAAAAACAAAACAGAAGAAGCAAAAATGAACAACTCTATCATTATCTGATGTGCTGAGATCTCGGCAGAGATCAGCTCAAAGATCCATATTGTTTACAGCAGCTGATGAGTCTCACAAGTGCTGAAGCTGTGCTCTCGCTTAAAGTGCTAACATATTTACAGTTTTCAGTCCTGTCCTTAGCACTTATCTGTCATTTCAAGATGAATGCTCCTTTTGTACAGCCTAATCACTTGCACAAACACTCCACCAGCTCAAAATCCCAGATTTGCTTCGCTTTTCCATTAGCAGCAATTCTTTACTTTGGAAATTGCTTCGTGCAGCAAATCTGAAAAAAAACCAACTAGTTTTTGTTCAAAGGTATTTCTTCGGCTGTGACGAGTCTAGAATGGAGGGGAAGATATTAAATTACTTTTATCTGATGCAAGTCTGAATTTTACTGCACACCTTTCTAAAGACACTTATCCATTGTTCTGCTCTGGCTTGGATAATTGACAATGGAATAATTAGTGAAGTTCTATGTAAGATCAGACAGGATCAGCAACATATCTAACTAAACCCTTGATAAGAAGCCATCTTTTCATGCTCAACAATCTTTTCTCTATTCATAATATTTCAAACATTTGGTAGGATCCCCTCCTGCCCCCTCCTCTCCCAACAAACAGTAGGAGCATGTGCAATTAAAAGCTGTCAGTCATTCTGGTTTTACAAGAATAAAGGAATGTGGGTCATTCTACAACTCAGTAACTTAATTTAAAAAAATGCAACCCAGGCATGCAAGAAAAAGGATACAGTTCTAAGGAGGAGGTCTTACCCTGCTGGATGTTTTACATTACTCTCATTGGGTTACTGGCCTGTCACAAATCAGTTTCAGATGCACCTCAGAAAATGCTCAGCAACGCAAGATGCATCTGTTGTTTCTACTAATCCTGGTCCCACTGCAGTCCAAAAAGGGCAACATCTGATTTTCAGAGGTCTCCAGAAATATCTACAACTGCAGTTTAGAAGGGTCCATTCCTGAGCAAGAAGAGCACCTCAGTCATGTGTTGGGCACAGCATTAGACACCTAAAGCTTCAGGCTGGGAATGAAAATGCTGATCTGGAGTTAGCCTTTGCTGTTCCTAAGAAATTGCCAATCCAAACCCTGAGTGAATTTGTGCTTTAAAGGATGTGGTCTCCCATTCCTTCCCAAATATTCTCTAAAAACAAGAATTCTGCATATGAAGTGCATTTTTGTGCAGATGTACAACACAATCTTTAAATGTTCTGAATGCTGTAAATATGAAAAGTTGATACAAACATCAGAGTTGTAACCATGCCACAGTATATAAACCATCTTCCATATTACATACATAGCAATGAAAATTAACACAATAACCAACTGCAGTTCTAAGGTAAGATTTCGGAGTCAAAAGATGTTCCAATTATGTGTAACTGTGTTGTCAATCTATAGCCCTTCCATTCTGACTTATTTTAACCCACCAGAGCAACATTTTAGCATCATCATAGATTTTATTTGCACTTTTTGTTCTATCACTTTAATACAACAATAAACCCCACCTCTGAGGTATGGAAATTTCACTAAATCTACTTCACAAATCAGGAGGATGAAGAACAAAGTTACACAACTTGGCCAAAGTCACAGACAAAGTCAGTGGCTGAGGTGGGAATAAAATCTATGTACTCTGCCTCTCAAGTTAGGTTACACAGATTGTTTTCTCTTTGCAAAACTCTGCTTTTATTTATACTCAGAAGAACTTGGTGGTGCAGTAGCCTGTGTCAGTTTGAACTAGCACAGAGTAATTCCCATTGCCAGGCTGTTAATAACAACTGCTTTGGCAAACACTGAATTTTTCCTGTGTCCTTAGGAAATACTACCCTACATTTTACAGGGTATTTGTTTGATCTGGAAAGCCAGGCAACTCACTCCTTATCTCCAGGACATGAAACAAGCCTGGGATTTGAGGTGTCCAACAGTTCTGGACATCCATATCTGTTCATACTTAAGGAATTACAATAGGAGCAGGGATGCTGATAAACCAAGAGAAGCCCTTTTTCCTTAACCCTTCCTGGTAATGCTGCAGAAAAATCCACCACGGCTGGAATAGGAGCAAAAACCTCTCCAGCCCTAAATCCTACTGCTGTGTTGCATCTATCCATGGGAGAGTTTTCAGCTTTCTGAAGGCACAATCCAAAGAATGGCAAATACCATCATTTGGGGACATTCAGACAGTTACAAAACATATTAAAAAGGGTGCATGGGAGGAAAATTGGGCAGGGAAGCAGGAAGGCAGTGGAATGACACGTGTGAGAGATGCTGTGCAATTAGCCACTAGAGGGAACAAGAGTCATGCTCTTAATTAAGGTGCAGCCTTTTTTAGCAGGGGGGACTGAGGGTTATCCTTGCCCAGGGAAGCTGGATGGGGAAGGGTTGAAGCCTTTCCCTGTAAACTTTGGAGTGGGACAAAGCTTTCCTGCCCTTTGTCTGTGTTTCATTCTCCCTTTTCAGGTCTTTATAGGCCTTGGCATAAGCAGGGAACAAGACCTGAAGAATTCATACACTTTTCACATCTCCTACCTGCAATTAACTATTTTTTGCACCTGGTAAAAATGTTTAAACAAAAACCTGAGATCAGAAGGGATGAGACAAAGAAGAGAAAGAAAAAAAAAAAAAGAAAAATTGTAAAAGAGACAAAGCTGTATTTTGCAGACAGGGTACACTTTGGTGTTGGCTCTTTTGAAGGAGAAGGGAAGAAAAATCACATTCACGTCATTGCAAATGGTGTGAAAAATGTGGAGTGATGCTCTGCTGGCATAAATAGACTGAGACAGTGGCTGGAAGGGATGGGAAGGACCTGCACCCCCTCTTGCCTGCAGACCTGACTGGAGCTGCATAAGAAAAATGAATGAGGTGAAAAGCAAAAGCCCCTCTTTTCCTCTGCTGCTGCTGAAGGACACAGACCTATTCAACAGCACGGCAAAGACCGAATCACAGACAAACAATCTTTTTATTACCATAAAAATGACAAATAAGTAACAGTTACAGCCTGTAAACACAAGACTCAAATTAAATAGAGTTCTAAGTGGTACAGTGTAAGTGGAAGCAGGATCCCACTCCTACTAAAGCCAGCTCGGCCTAAAGAGTATCAGATGTTACCCGGGCCTTAGAAGGCCTGGGACATAAACTATGTGTGTAAGAGAAAAAGAAGTCAAATGACTCATGACAGAGTTTGTTTTAATATAAATGACTTCTTCTGGCTCTCTGCTTTTAAAGCCTTGCCATGTTCAGATCCTGAACAGCTAACCTGGGCCACTGGCTCCCTCAGCCCTGTCCTTCAGTTTGTGTATAAAATGCTGCCATTTACAAACTCCTATTCCTCTGGCTGAGGAAGGACAGTTTATTTTAGCGCTGTGATCAGTGCCACCATAAATCTCCCCTCTTCCAGTCCAAGAACACTGGCACAGCCCAGTCAGTGTTCATATGCTGTGCCCATAAAACAGAGGGCATTGCCATGAGGCTTTACTGAAGTCCTGCAAGGCCTGAGAGGGGCCCTGAGGTGAGGGATCAACACTGACTGAGCCACAAACCATCCCTGACTCTTTGCTTTTCATTATGTGAGGACACGGGTAAGGGAATGAGATGTGGAAAGAGTTGGGAGGAAAGAGGAAAAGACAAGAGAGGAGAAGAGAAGACCAAGAGATGGGAAAAGAAAAAGTGAAAGTTACTAAACAAAAGAGAGGCACAAATCAGAGGCAAAAATACAACAGGAAAGAATAAACAACATCAGAGTGGGTGCAAGGACAGGGAGATGGTGGCTATTGGGGATTTGGTGCTGAAAGAGAAAAGCCCCATTCCTATCTGTATTCCCTTTCCATGCCTGATTATCCTCTGGGATGAGCAGAACATCTATGTCCAGAAAGCCACACATTTGGCATTTTGTGTCTTATGGCAAATGTGCTGAATATCTACAGGGCCAAATTATACAAAGCAAATTAAAAAAAAGTGAATCTTGCTTAGTCTCCCTTTCATGCAATGCAAGAATCATCCCTTAGATGGGACTATTGCAAAATTAAATGACCTTGCAACCACAACCAGTAAATAATGAGTAATGTGCTTGTATGCTCAAAGCTTTTATGCCAACCAGTCCAGGAACGTGAGGAGAGCTCATCACAAAAAGGCCCCATTTATCAGAAGGGCTTCACACAGCTTAGCATCTTTAGGGCCATTACTCACCTCCCACACCTAAGCTAAGTGCCAGCTCCCAACCTAGAGCCTTACACACATTTATCTGCTGGAAGACACATGAGCTGCCTCCCTCAGTCTGGTCTAAAGATACAGCATCCAATACCTAAACTACTTAAAGTAAACAGAAATGGGTGATTTCACAACAATATATAGAAAACCATTAGTCTGGGAAAATCAGGCAAAATTTAATTCTTACCAGACATTTTGAAAGCAAAAGGAGTCTGCAGGCTGCAAGGGTCAGCAGTATTTTGCTGAATACATCCAAGGTGTTCATGCTACAGGCCTGGCAATGAAGGCACCTTTCAAAGGTGATGTGTTATCATCATCCACCCCATGGTTTTGGGTAGGAGAGGTTGGGATGGACAATGGTACAGCCCTCCCATATATGCCTGTCATGCAGAGACTCTTCAAAGGAAAAACTATTGATTAGAAGTTGGTTTATTTTCCAGAGCGTTCTCCCTCGAGGCGTCCCCTGTGCTTCCCAAGCTCCCAAAGAAGTGACATGGTCTGATCTAACTATCCCTCATTACTGAGGAGTACATTGCCACATCACTTTTCTCTGTTCCTTACCCAAAAACTGTGCTCCCCCCAGAGCTCCCACACCCACACTCCTCCCTAAAACCTCTACCTGGCAAAGGACTCCCCGGAAGCTGCATGGCAAACGGCAGCTGACAGCAGGTGCTCACACAAACAGGCCCTGCATGGGTCAGGAGGTATTTCTGTACTGAGGGTTAGTGATGCTCAGAGGAATGCAGCTCCCAGGAATGCTACACATTGAGAACATGCCCCATAAATCATTCCTAAGACAACAACCCAACTCGCTTTTGCTGTGCACTTATAAGGCACAGCAAGAAATGGGCACAGCAGTTCTCCCTGTTTGTGCTCTTCCAATGTTTTCAAGCCTCATCTGGAGGGATATCTTTGTTCAAAAATCTGCAAGTCAGGCTTTTCCATGCCCACTTGGTGGTCAGCCTTTCTGCCTTTATTTCCCTCAAGAGTGACAATTATGGTCTTGCTACTCATTACGTGGACACGTGTCCCAGTAAAAACAAAACAGAGCCACAAAGGAATTTCATATGGATTCTCTATATCCCACTGCCCCACTTCAAAATGTGCCACAGAAATTTTAAGCACAGGACATGTAAAAAGTTGTATCAAAATAAGAAAGAAAGGGTTGGGAATGGTTGTTATATGTCTGTATCTAAGAAACCAAGGAAACAAGAACATACGATTGAACAAAGAAAAGAGAATGAGAAGTGGATTCCAATCCTGAGGAAAGACAACACCTTAAAAAAGCAGCTGCCTTCTAATAGATGTTATGGGATCTCTCCTTCACCATTTCAGATCCGTGATTATATGAAAGGGAATAAAGAAAAATGTCTTTACTGTTAACCACAACGAAATGTATTGGACAGTCTCAGATAGTAAACAGTCTTGTTAAACTATATCTAGAGAGAAAATGTTAAGAAATAAACCCCTCTAGACATCTTCAGGAGCAAGGATAACGTAGCATATGTAAAACATGAAACTTTTTCAAATAAAGGGTAGCAAAAGTATGTCCTAGTGGTCTGAACTAGTGGCACCAAATCCCACAACTAAAGTGATCATAATGTCCTTCACAACCTTCAGTGTGAAAGACATTCAAGCATTTCAGACAGTGCTGTGACTCCACATGCTCGTGCTTGGCCACGGAACAGTCTGATCCCTGTGCTGACATAGCAAGAGTGCAAATCCCAGATGGAAAATTAATCTCACAATGTAGCCAGATTGAGTTTCCAATTCTCCAGTGCCTAACTTGAAGGTTGTTCTGCTCAGCTACTGAAGAGGTGAGGGCAGAGAGACTTTAACTTGTTTGACATCCCAAACATCATTTAAGCAAGACACGCTCTGAAAAGGACCTTCTTGGCTACTGACAGTTACAAAAGATCCATGGTACCCTCCTTTGTCCTCATCCTTCTATAAAATATTGCTATCACACTTTTCCCTGCTTAAATGGCCCGGACAGAAGGGGAGTCCAAGGTCCAAATGACTTCAGCTGTGTCTCTGAGTACATGGATAAAATCGGTCCTTAAAATAGAAAGGGGAAGGATCACAGTACACTTTTAAGAAAGTATCTATCTACTACAAAGACACATTTATGGTTTCCTCATATTTATGGTTTTCCTCAAGAAAAGACAGGGTCAGCAAGCTGGAAAAACTGTAAGGTTGTGATATTATTAAACTTCTACAAGCTGATTTTAATCTTATTCTTCTTGAAAAAAAAAATCAACTAATTGTACATCTCCTTAGACAAACTCCACTGTGGTCATTTCATGGTTTCTTAAAAAAATATACAGCAGCAGAAGCTGCACTATTCCAGGCAGCATTTTTTCTCCTGCTTGCCAGGTCCTGGGCTTAGTGACAGATGAGAAAAACACCATTGGTTTAATAAGAGTCTCAACTTGTGCAGATTAACAAAACACTACATCTTATTCTTTGCCAGCATCAGCTGATGTGAGTTTTTAAAAAGCTGAAAGACACGACAATGTAAATGTTAATTCTACAGACAGAGGAGGTTATAGTCACGTACATGTGGTTGTTTCTAACACAGTAATTCAGGGTGTGAAAGATCCAGAACTCAGGAGAAGTCAGTGGAGCTCTGCCACTGTGCAAAGCCAGCTACACTTTCAGCATAAAGACAGATTAAATAGATTTCTTTTGTCATGCTTCCCTCCAAGAGGTCTTCATTACCTTTTGAGTCCATCCTCATAAATGTGAAAAATAGGTAATAAAATCTTTATCACCAGTCTCAGCCAGAATTAATAAACAGGGAAGTCACATTGATATCCCAACACATGGTGCCCCATCTCCTTCCACCAATGCCCAAATGAAAGGCCAGGTTTTATTTCATTACTGTGATATTTCATGCTTATTTCTGCTTTCAGAGCAACAGCAAGGCCACATCCCTAAGTACTGGACTGCTGAGGTTGCTGCCTCCAGTGTTAGAAGAGCTGTGCCAAACACTCAGCTCCTGTAATGGGCAGTTCTGTTATAGCTGATATATCACACGGACTCACTGCAGCTGCCTTTCCCTGTCATTAAAGAGTTACTGAGAAATTCCAAATCTGAACATTTGTGTACTGTGTGACATTTCAAATGCAGCACTCTGAGCTTCCACAAAAAGGACAGCACTTAACAAAAGACACGGCCTTGGTATCCCACTACCTGTAGCATCCACAACTTGTTCCTGAAGGAGCAACAACACAAACCAACTGCAAGAGCTTTAATCACCTTTATCATCTCAAGATGTGTCATCTCCCAGTGAACTGTGTCAGATTCCTCTCTGGGCTCTGATTCAGTAAAGTACTTCAGCACATGGGCAGTCCTGCCTGTCTCCAGCTGAGCTTCTTGCCTCCTTGAAAGTCAGATGATGCACCCCAGTGCTTGACTGGACGGGGGTACTGGAGTAAACTGGTGTCACTCCTCTGCAATCCTGGAGCAACACTGATTTACATTAACTGGGAATGCTGCATTAGGATTGTGGACTAAGATCATCTGTCACTGCAGCACCTATGTGACCTGCTATGACAAACTTTGACATTTACTTAGACAAGTTTTTACCTGTAATAATTTCAAGTGATATAAACCAACCACAAATCATCTGCTGTGACAATGAACTAAACACTACTGCACAGCATGTACTGATCTGATAATACATCAAATGTATGACAACATATAGCACTAGACACTGCACTCCCCCAAGAACATTTCACAGCAACAGAATTATTTCTCTCCACTCCAGTATAAAAGGCAGCCAGCAGGATGATATCAAATGATGGCAGCTCTGCTTCTCATAAAAGGACCTTGGGGACTGCAAGGAGATTTGTGTATCTGCACTTCAGCAGCACAGCAATGTGGAAATGTTAAAGTTAGTAAAGCAAACAGACCTCAAATGAGAAGGGCAACAGATGTCAACCAGTATCACATGTCAGTAAACAGCAACAAGGCAGAGGGTACTTTTCTAAGCACTTTTGTGAAAGCATCGTGCGAGCCGCTACAGCCACATCTCAGCTGTGTGATCTCTACAGGGTGGTGTTTGTGTGTGTGATTTAACTCCCACCAAGAGAGGAACTCCAGCCACATGGAAATGCTGTCCACTGGAGTCAGCTGAAAGAAAGTATAAAGGTTTCTACGTATTTGTTGTGGCTTGGAAAGTGAAAAAAAGTCACACTCTCAAACTGATTGAAAGCTCATTCTGTGCTTGGCAGAGACAAACCAGCATTTATATTCCTCAGCTTTAATGCAGAAGGATCATCCTTGGGGCAAAAGAGTAGTAGTGATTCATCTGCTTTTTACCCTCACTGCAGAGACTTCTGACAGTAAGGCTAAAATGTGCTAACTAAAAAGGCACTCTTTGTACCATAAACACCAGGCCACAAGGAACTGGACAGTGGCCATCAAATCACTGCCTTTTCATTTCTCTCTCTCATCTATATTTCTCTCAAGATTTCTGGTAAGGAGGCAGCTGACTCTATACAAAAGCCAGAGGCATTGCCAGTATCCCAGTGGTTTCATGCATGCCATATTGAATCTAACTTTATTACACAAGGGAAAAAAAAAACACTCTCAACTAGGGAAAGCCATATTTCAGTGTCAAAACACCAAGGAAAGGGGTAAGGGGATGGAGTTCTACTGCCAAGTCACTGCCCTGAGCCCAGGCTTGGTTAGATGTAAATATTCTCCACAGCCATTGAACATTTTACATAAAATAGTTTGGTTCTCAAAGTCTCTTTGAAGAAGAGGCCACACCAACCAATGCCCACCTAGGAGAACAAGAGCTTTTTACTTTGTGCCCAAGGATGGTCTCCACTAAACCCTGGGCTAAACTCTACATGAGCAGATTTGGAGTTCTTGAAGAAAAGGAAGGCAAGGTCATAGCACCTTAACACACTCCTTGTGTACATCATGGTGCCTAAGAAAAACCATCTCCTTCCTCTGCCTTTCCAAAATCCTCTGATTAAGGGAATGGGAGAAGGAACCCAACATGGCAGGAAGGCCTTTGCTAAAAGGTGCATTAATTAGGTAAGGCAAGCCAACAAAATGATTAATTTGCTGTTCTCCTTCAATATTATGTTTACACAAGTTGATTATAGCACTTAATTACTAATTCACCCTGCTCAAAAACAAGAGTGCTTTAAATTTTTAATGAGATGAGGGAAGGCAGCATTCCTGAATTCAACAGGGAGAAGTCATTTTATTTCCTCTTTTGATTTCCCAAGTTATTACCATTTCTAAGGAAAAACTTATCCTTTCCCTGATCTTCCACTCAGTCCTTGCTTTTGAAAATATGGAAATCATGGGACGCTTGCATGAATTTCAATCCATGGCCTGACAGGTGATGCTTTGGAAGAGGAATAGAGGATCAGATCATCAACTGCAGCACGTCCACTGAAACAAATTGAACAAAATTACACCAGAAACGGCCTGATCCAGAAATGGAAATGGCCTAACCCCCTCCAGTTCTGTCAGCACAAAAGTTGAATATGTCCCAGTACTATTTATGGGTGTTCTTATGAAAATGTTGTGTCTTCCCCATTGCCAGTTGGTCCATTACCAAGGTTGTGGACTAATTGTACTCAGGAACTTCTTTACATTCATGACTGTCTGAAACACTTTAATTGTTACAAGGCAAACACTCCGTGTATCCTATGTTCTTCCTGGCTGATCTTTATAAAACTTGTGCTGTCTGTGGGGTTTGTTATTTGATTTTTCCCTCTGTGTTCTACCACCCAACATCATCTTGAACCACCTGAGAGGAGATGTCCATCAAATGAAGCAAAACCCAGCAGTGCACAAACAAAACTCTTCCAGGTTCTGTTAGTACAGAGTTGTGAGTGAATTATTTCCCTGCACCACCTTAACTTCAACTCCCACCTGCAATACAGTCCAGGGGACCATGAGCCCCATGGCTCCTGGGGCTGTTTCCAGGGCTGCAGACTGGACCCAAGGGGTTCTTCATCTGCTCAGCTGCTAAACAATTCGGCTAATCCACATGAGATAATTACCTAACACATCTTCCTACAGAATCCAGCTCATTTTCATGCACCTATAACCTGCTTTATAGAAACAATAAAAAAGCATTTCCCTGTCTTTTTGCAGGATATACCATCAACTTGCTTAACAACCGAAATGAACAAAGGAAAGACTAAACCTCCCTTAAAAGTGAATTTGGTATGTGAAAAATCTTGTAGTCATATAGATTCCAAATTCTAGCTCGGTGTTTCATGCCAAAAATATTCACAGAAAGCTGATTACAGAATTACCAACAAAATGCACTCTAGAAAATCAGAGTTTCTTCCCTCCCATGCTGGTCAATAACAATGCCCCACGTGAACGCAACATATCCAAAATAAATCTGATAATCTGGTTCCATACAGGTAATTTTATTAATTGCTTTAATACGCAATTAAGGAATAGTCAGTGGGCTGCAGGGTTTTATAAGGCAGTAATCCTGTTCCCTGGTGTACAGCTTTATTCCAAAGAGTGGGCTATCAAAAAAAAAAAAAAAATTAGCTGGATGACTGCCAAATCAAACAGCACCTTCTTCCCATTTTCAATTACGTACGAGTGAGGCAGAGTAACGAGGATATACTGGAAACTTTGACATTTATTTATTGAACATTTTTACTGAGAAGGAATTGCTGGCTGGCTAAACCGGAAACTATATTTTTACTACAGAAACAATCCCACAGAAAAGCAGGATCCTGCTGCTCAGTATGAAAGGAATGGCTAGAACCAATAAAGTGACCCACCTAAGCCAGCAATGTTAAGGTTATTTCATTCAATAGGGCACATATTTCAAAAGTCCAAACCCCAAAAATACAGTCTATTTCAAAAATCTTTATGTTACACTTTTACACAGCACTGTCTGCTGGGGGCCAGCCAGGCTGTGTTAGAGCTCCTACAAAACCACTCAGAGAAAAAGTGTGCAGCATTTGTAGGGACAAATTAAAAGGTAAACCAAGAAGAAAGTCAGAGGATTTTCTCCCCTTTCTGGAGTTTCTAGAGACTAAATAACCAAGAGATGAAATGGTGAAGAACTCACCACACTGTGTGGTTTTTTTTTTTTTCTTTTTGGATAGACCAATTGTTTTACCACAGAGGAGAAAAATGCAGGGAGAGTAATGAAGAGGAAAATAGGGAAGTCAACATTCTTTGAAGCAACAACATATGGTGACCAGGCCTGAGAGATGGAGGTTATAAATCTTCCCTTGATAGAATTACCTAAAGATGAAATTGCAGCTTCAAGGGGTTTGAACTTTTCAATCCACACTAGGAGCTTGCAAATTAACCTGTTTGGTCACAGCTTTTGCATTAACCTTCATTTCCAAGGTTTCTCTGTAAAGGCTCAGTATATTGAGAATTTTGGTGCTAAAACAGATGCGGTCAGTAGAAAGCATGAAAAACTTTGCACAAATCACTTGAAATACGAAGAAAGAGATGTGAAAATTAAGAATTAGAACAAAATGCTGAATTGTTCAAAGAGCTGCAGTATGGGAAGGGAGAAGAGACAGGAGGCGTGTTGCTGCATGCTCCTTTGTGAGAATAAACTTATTTAGGGATACCAAAGGATAAAGCCCTTTAGTGTTCCAGCCACCGTGACCCACTGCCCAAGACAGGTCAGGGTGAGGCTCCTGCTGTCCTGTGTGGGGTGGGTGCATCAACAGCCACGTGTGGTGAGTGACTGCCTGTCCTTGGAAAAACCATCCTCTGTAGCAGCTGCTTCCCCATGTGCAAACCCCAGTGATGGGGCACCACAGGACCAAGCACCAGCACTGTGCAGGAGGATGAGAGTACAGCAACACCACAGCCACAGACCCACGCCAGGAAATACCACCCAATTCCAACACCTTTCTTACCTGTGCAGTAAAATAAAGCCTAACTCTGATTACTCCATAAGGTTACCACAGATTTGGCTCTTCCCTAGGTGACCTTGTCCTTCCTCTGCTGAAAAGGATGTCCTGGGAGATTTTGAGGCTCTTGCCTTTGTGTTCTAAGTGAGGCAGATGCTCTGACCTGGCTGCCTCATGCCCCAAACACCTACAGGATGCACATTCCATCAAATTCAGCATCCCTGGTGGGCAGCAGCCAGAGCTCTTGTCAGCAGAGCATGGTAAAGATGGACTAAGATTAGCAGAAGTGATTTGGAGGGATACAGATTTGGGTGCTATTTCCAAGCTGTCCTAATACTGCTTGAGTTTTAGAAAGCAGAGAACAGCCAACCCATAAAAACCAGGGAGCTTTTAAACATTTTGATTCTGACATTGAGTGGAAATGCCCAAAAATTGTTCTGAGAAATGTGACCAGTAACTGGGAAAAATACTGTAAAAAATCCCCTTCAAAAAACCATAGACATAAGGAGAGAGGTTATTGCAAAAAAACCCACAGCTCTCTCCTTTACTATTACACTGAGCAAACAAAGAGCTTTGGAAAGCACAGTAATTAAGCACAAACCATCTATTAGAGGAGAGGTAATAACCTGTATTTGCAAAACCTACAAAGATGCTGAATGTTTGCAGCAGCACCTCTAAGAAAGGGTTGCTTTGGAAGATGTGTTACAAAAATAAATGTCAGAGAGGTTATTGAAGTGCAGTAGTAGCTACACATTTACACTTCCCTGACCCTAAAATAAATGTATTCAATTTCTCCTTTGTGATCCCATGTAGCTAAATTATTTTAAAAATATTCATATCTGAATATATGAATGTTCATATTCTGACATTACTGGATATTCTTCTGTATTATTTTTATATATAAGGGCAGGGTTAAAAACTAAAGGTAAATGGACACACAAAAATAGTATAAAACACAGCACAGAAAACTTCACAGCATTAGATTTTTTCCAATGCTGATAAAAACAGATTTAATAAAATCAGTTTTGGGATGTTCAGTTATTGTACAGTAGTGGCTTGGAATGAAATATGTGTTTGAAGGCAAAAGATTAACAGAAGAGCAAGAATTAAATACCAAGACCTGTCACCAAAAGTTGCTACTGAAACTACATTTATCAAAATAAGGCTTCTTTACAAGCACTAGAATTATTACACACAGATATATATGTTGCACTGTGTATTTGCTGCAAAGGGATTCTTTTTAATGGAAACATTCTTAAGAAAGGAAACTGCTCTTTGTGCTAACCTACACAGCACTGTAGAATATTCCCATTTGGAGAAGAGCCAAGCACAGCCCAGCTCCTCTCAGCCTATGCTGAGCTGTTTATTGATTCCAGTGGAACTGCACCAATTTAACCAGGTCAAGGAGCTGACCTCCCTATTCACAAAATATCTCCAGATAAGCTTTTGTGCAAAATTTCATCTACAAATATCTGTCCCTGATGTTATAAAGCAAAATGCAACAAATGTATTAGGGACCATCCTGATAAATCATTTTGTCCAACTGCATTTTGCTGTTCAGCGTCCTTATGCAGCATGAGGAGAGGACATGGCTTATGGGATTGCCAGGTGGGAAAACAGGCATGGTTTGGGACAGTCAGACCCTTCTTTGGGTTTCTGGTACCACTGTTGTTTGTATAAATGCAGCTTAGCCATGCTTTGACTGATCCACTGAAAATAAAAGCCTCACTGCTACTTTTTCAGCTGTTAATGGACTGAAATAGCATGAAGGAACATGCAGTTCCATCCTCATTATGAACTCTGCATTCACTGGGGGCAAGACAAGAGCTAAGATGTGTTATTTTTTACTGCATAAATAATGCTATGTTGCTTCTTATGTTTAACATTCCTCAATCTGAAGTAAGGAAAGTAGGACAAATGTAACTGAGATGAAAGTATGACCTTCCTGCAGGATCAGAGCCTTGCCAAATTCCCTCTTTTGTCTGTAAAATTATATGGGCTAACTTCACACACAGCAGCTTCTATGCATGTCCCCACAGTCCAAAGGCAAATGAATCCTTAACACACCTAAATAATATCTGGAGTTAAACAGAGGGTGGAGAGAAAGCGATGCTGGATCTTGTCTGGCTGTGCAGAAGGGACAAACTTTTCCACTTGGATTAAGGAGTGTGCACGGTGTCAGAAGTCAAGGTGTAAGCCACATTAAAACTGAACAAAAAATGACATAAAATCAGGTGCTGCATACCTGGATAGATGCAAAATCCCCAGAAGCACAAGCTCCAAGAATAGCAGCACCCACCAAAACAGACTCCACTTCTTTGGACAGCACAACAGGCTTGCCTGCAGAGGGAAGAGCCAGGCCTCTGTTAGGGAACACAGCAGCACCAGCAGCTCCAAAAATAATTAAAACCCAAAAAGACAAACAAAAAAAAAAATCAAAAAGGGCTTGAAAACCATTATTTAAAACCCCATTCAGAGCTACATCCTGCTGCAGGTTAATGTAAATCTCCCTGCTCTGTGGTTCCAGGCTCCAAGGAAAGTGCAGCATTTAAATAAAATTATATTAGCAAAATATTAATGCAGAAGCATTATAAATAATATTATAATATAATATTGTTAAAGCACACAAAAAACACCCCCCCACCCCGATCTTTGACACTGGCTATTTATCTCATACAAAGGGCTTGGCATAAACCTGTTACCCACACCCTCCAAACCCACGTGCCCATTAAAAGTTGACCTGGAGGGGGAAACAAGGCGGTGTCCTTTTTGTTTCTTTTGCAACAAACAAAAAAAGACTGTTTGTGTTTGGTTTTGAACATACAGCCATGAAAGCCAGCCTGGTTTTGCTGGAAGACATGAAAATATGAGTAGTAAACTTTCTCAAGCTATGTATGAAATAATAAAAGAAATCTTGTCTTCCAAATTGTGCAAGATACTCAAAAACAAAATTAAAACACTGGAAAAACAAGCAAACAATATATATTCTAAAGAATATATATTCTATTCTATATATTCTATATCTATTCTAAAGAAGATAAATTCTATAGAATTAAATATATTAGTGTTTCATCACCCATGGGTACTATCAAGAACATACTTTCCCTTGGTTTATGCAGAATTTTCTAAGACCTGTTTTACTAGTGCAAAGAAAAGCAGGAAAGGGCTAAAAAACCAAACAAAAATTAGCCTGCTTTCTTAATTCCCCAGAAAAATCTAAACCAAGAGCATGAATCTAAATACTTTTCTAGCTGCACTTCAGATGCTTATCCTCACTAAGCTGAAAAATTTAATATTCCTGCAGTTTTTGGCATGTGTCTCCATTTCCAGTGCTGAGATAATGTCGTTCAGTGGATGTTGATGCAAACACAGGGGTGGGAGCAGGGATTCCTGCTCAGAACAGTCTCCACCATATTATGCCCCAAAAAATGCTGCTCCTGAGAGCCAGCTGTAAGATTAGAAGGAGCTGAAATTTGGGAGAAGTCCTAAAATCAGCCACGAACAACTTCTATAGAGGAAAAAGGCAGAATGCACACTTTGCAAAATGAGAAATTAAATTATTAATATAAAAAAGCAAATTCACCTCACACCAGGCATTCGGTTACTTGATGCAAAGCTTGCCCTGTCACCTGAGCATTCCTGCAGTTCAGCTGAAGCACAGCTCAGGACTTGGGTCAGCTTGGAACAGCAAATCTAAAGCTCAAGCTCAGAGCTCCGTGGCTCTCTGCCAGGCGTCAGTGAGCAATTTTCAGCGTGCTCTAAAATTTACTGCCCATTTCCCGCATCCTCAGAATGAATACGGAATTCTTACCAGGCAAACAAAAAGATCAAGATACTTTTTAAGTGGCCTGTGGAATTATCTATTGGATGTCTGCATGGCTGAGTCATGGGCATTTGTCGCTAACAATAATATATTCAGATTTTTTTCTTTTCAGGAAAGAATGGGGGATTGATCCTGGAATGTTAGTTATTTTATCTGATAGGCTCTAATGAGTTCAACATAACCAAGAGCATTTCAGTCAGATGAACTCTGACATCCCTTGTCAGTCACTGATTTTACAAATGGGGGAGAACTCCAGACTGCAAAAAGGCCTTTTTGTACTGAATTGTACTTGGCCATTAGTTACAGTCAAAGAACTTGTGATTAGATTTTAATCAGAATACCTTTTCACAGATCTTTTCTTTTACACATGGTGACCCAGCAGCCCAACTCTACATGTAGCTGAAATTCACCTAAAATATGTGAGTTTTTGAAGGAAAGGCACGGACTTAACATCATTTTTCACAAAGCATCACTTTGACTACAATATATTTTGTGAATTTTAAGGTCAATAGGCATTATGTTTTTTGCTTGTCCATCAGGGTTATAAAGTGTGGTTTGATGTTTGAAGTTTGATGTCAGATCTGCAGATCAAACTCCCCAAATTTGGGCCTTAAACTTCATTTATGACAGCTTAACTGATCTTAATTTGAAATAAACCCACAACACACATCACTCAGTGTTTCTCTAAAGTCCTTTACGCTAAATTTTGTTATTTTTTCCACGTTTTTTGAAGTATATTCAACTGACTCACAGGTGTGCAGAGATGTCCAACACACACAGGCTGAAGGGAGACCAAAAACACCATGGAGTGAAACACCATGGAGTTCTTCTTGTAGTGAAACTCATACCCCGGGCCTTCCACCCACCAGGAATTCTACAAAACCAGGTGCAACACCTTGCAGGAACAAGGATCCAGACCCTGTCCCCTAAACCACATCAGTGACACGGGCATGGAAACAATCCAGGAAAGAATTGTTCTACAGAATGGATGCGATGCCCAGCATGAGCAGGAAGTGTCACAAGTCAAATAGGATGAAGCCAACAGAAGGAACATTTCATTGCACACTGTTTTGGCCATGCAGCAAAATACAGCTCCATATATAAAGTCTTTATTTTTCCAAAGACAAAGTACTCAGACACCTAAAAAAAAAATATTTCCACTCCTTTCCATGCCCTTCCCCAAGCTCACCAGTAATGTCAGCATGCATCTGCACAAAGAGAGGGTTCTTGCTCAGCCCACCACACAGGAACAGCGTGGTGATCTCATGTCCTGCAGCCTGCATCGCCTCCAAAATATGTCTTGTTCCTAACTTCAAAAAGGGGGGAAAAAACAGAACCAGATGAGCACAGGAGAGCAGCCAGGAACACAACCACACCTGCATGGCAAAGACATTCCCACCAGAACCTTCTCTCTACTTTGTACAACAGCATCTGAAAATCCAGCTCTGTAAAGAGGTTTCAATTCTGAAGCCAAATAGCAAAACAGAACAAAAAGAGAACAGCAAATAAAAAACTGTTTTCTGTCTTTTCAGCAAAAAGGAAAACCTGAAGAATTTTGTATTGGCTTAACTATTTCTCTTGGCCTTTGCCCTATGCAAAATGAAATGTTCCACTTCATGGCTGGATTAATTGAAACATCTCAAATGCAGGTATACTTTAAACTTTTCACTTACAGTCTCCATTCTGAGAAACTCAAATCAGAATGGCAAAAGCAAATGTTTTGCCATTTTCAAAAAAAAAAAAACCTTTTTTCTTTTTGTTTGTTTTGCTTCCCTCCTCACTGAAGTCAACTTCCTCCCTATTCCCCTCTTGCAAGAATATTTTCCATTTCTTTTACAAACTCTTTGACCAAATATAATTCCCAGCTCTTTATAATACCATGGAAGTTAAGCTTGAGGCTCTGATTCGACAAAATGTCAAATTCAAGGCAAAATATTGCCCAGGCTGACTCTTGATAGGCACATTCCCTGCAAAACACAATCTGGTCAGAGCTTTCATAAACTGTTATTTGAGTTTTCTTTAGACCATGCTGCAGTTTATTAAGAGGGCTGCAGCTAAAACAAACCCCTCTTCAAATAAAAGCTACCGAAAATTGAACTTGCAGGGTCCCACCAGGCCGCAGATGTCCACAGTGAATGCCCAGCACTATTCTGGACAGGCCTTCAAATGTATTTTGATTTTTAGACAAGCAGCTCAGAGGAACCTGAGCAGCCCCAGCCCCAGCTGACTAAATCCATCGCTTCCCTATTGACACAGAGCGCTGATCTCCAAATTGCACAGCCACGATTTTAATTATGGAAAAATCAACTGCTCCAAAAGGAGTCTGCCTGCTCAGAACAGGCTGGACAGCCACAATTATATCTCTGATCATGTTCTCATCTGGCCAACTGTTGCATTGCATTTTGCAGTGAATAGTTAAAAGGAGATTCCCTTTCACTGCTTCTGAAATTCAAATTTATTAACAACTTCTCTCACAACATACACATGTCAAAGACCCTGAGAAAGAACATGCTGTGAAAATTATTTTGTGTTTACCTGCCTGGAAAATTGTATTCACACAGCAATTTAAATTAAAGCCAGACTTATTTCACTATGGGTGGGGGGGAGCTAATTTAATCCTGGGTTGGAGAAAATGCAAATTGAGGGGCTTCAAATGCAAATTTTATATAAAAAGGAAAAAGCATCTCCTGCTGAAAAGAAAACTAGAGATTAACATTCTGTGGGCAGGCCTACACTTTGTACAAGATTTTTACATAGGTTTAAAGTTTATCTTGCACCCATTGAAGACAGCTAATGGCCCAGGATTACTACAACTGTTTCCTTCAAATAAAGGTGAATTTCCTTCAATAAAAGTGAAGCTAAAATTGGCAGTGAATGTTTAATTTCCTAGGTATCCCATCAGCAATTAGTAAATATATCGAGTCAAAACCAACTTTCTCTGTCTACTTTTTAGTTACTGTTTCAATAATGTTTTGGGGGAAAAATAATTTCCCTTAACTTACAGTGAAAAGAAAATTACAATATGTCCTTTTTATATTAAATCACCTCAATCAGCTCTCCAAAAGGTATGCAGCTGCTGAGTTTACTGCTCACGACAGTATTTGTGTTTTACACAAAGTTTGAGCTGTATCATATAATGAGATAATAGGTGACTTTCCCAGGATTTCCAGCAGAGAAGGTTTCCACTTCGTTAGCACGAGATAATCACAGGGCACCTGTTCCAGACTGGGAAGTTCCTTTCAGGGGCAGGATCAGTCCCTGGCATTGTTGAACCTCTCCTCCACATTCTTCTTTCAATGGTGGGATTATACTGAAGCATCAGGTATAACCCAGCTACATTCATCTGCAAAAGGCTCCGAACTCACAACAATGAATCCCAGGCTGGGGTTAAGTTCTCCTTATTTGCTGAAGAGGGAGGGTTAACACATAAGATGAACAAGTCCCAGTAAATTTACAGCAGCCGCCCACCCTCTCCATCCCAGATGGCTGACCCAGCCTAGAAAAGTTGTTGTGAACCAGGAGAGGAGCTTGGAAGTTTTCCAACTGAACATAGTTTTGTCAGGAAAACTCCCCAATTCATCAGCCTGTTCATGTTTTGCAAAAAACACCTCAAGTTCAACAAATTAAAAAAAAAAAAAAAAACGGACAGAAAGGATGTTAAAGGAATGTGGATTTCAGTCACCAGAGGGCTGGGGACAGCACGTCCCACTGGAAACACCCTGGGCCAGGCTTTCCAAACCACTTCTGTGAGCCAGGGTTTCACCTCAAAACAGAACTTCTCGTGAACTGGAAATCCTGGGTTCAAGCAAAAATCAGGGCAGAGAGAAAAGCATTCCAATAAATTCCCCATTCCTGCTGCTGGCAAACACGAGGGACATTTCCCAGCCTCCCTGCCCTGCCTGCCCAGCCACGGCTACAGGCTGGGACTGCTCCCCTTGGGCCAGCAACACAGGGGGGAAGATGTGCCCTGGTGGGTCTGAACCACAGCCCTGGCACAGAGCTCTGCCTCACCCAGCGGGCAGGGAGGGCAAATCCAGGGATTTGGGAACAATCCGCAGCTGAGGCTTTTCAGGGCAGCACAGAGCCCTTTGTACAATTGCCAGAGCTTTTCTCCCCCTCTCTCAGCCTCCCAAAGGACAGCTGGGATGTTAACACTGCTCCTTGTGCTGTCAGCCTCCTCCCTCACATCTGCACCAGAGGCAAAAGCTCCACGTACAGAATTGCCATAAGGACAGGATTTTTAGGGGAACATCTTCCCCCACAGTCTGCTGATTATCCTCCAGTTGGGAGTGGTCACCAGTATGGGTGAACAGTATCTTGCTCCTTTAAGAAGCCCATTAAATGAATTCATGTATTATTAGAAATCTGGTTAGCAGAAGGGAATGATCAGTCTGCACAGAACAATTCATTTCTTCTTTTATGCACTAAAAATGTCTTACAGCAATGGCTTGGATCGTGGCCAGGTAGATAAGGGCAAGTTCATCCAGACCCCGAGACAATGTTAGTCCAACAACCTGTGCAAAGATCAAAAAGAAGATGTAAAAATCCAGCCAAAGTAAAACTCTATTATTCTCTATGGCTTCTTGTTGTAACAAGTTTTAAGTGCTAATTCCAAGCCTTACTCCTGTGAGCTGTACACATAATGTTATGTTAAACATGTTATTCCTGATCTGGGGAAGAGCCACATAAATTATCCTTGCCCTTGTGAAGAAATAAAGAACAAACAGCATATTGTATGGGATTAGAGATAGATTAACTCTGACAGTTTTATGTTATGACTCAGATATTGCTCGTGAATGTATTTAATGTAATAATATGAAAATGCTATTACATAAAAATAACTTTTTAAAAGCATTTCTCCCCCCCCCCCAAGCACCCTAACACTGAAACACAATTAATAATTAAATACTATATCTTAACCTCCTTTACTCTGACATAAATCAATACTGCACTGTAGTTACTCTGGATTAATATCAGGCAAGACCTGAACGCAGACAGAATTGTGACAGAAAAATTTAGTTGCTATTACCAGTATTTGCATACAGCCATCATACCAAGGAAATTCTGATTTTGCTGCAGCATGTAATTCTGTCATAAAATAATGAAGGTATTATTAGGATCCAAAAATACATAGGCCCTTTTTTTTTAATCTTCCCCTCATTTGTGGCATAAAACATGCAGTAGTGCTTATGCCTTTCCTATCTCAGTGTTAAATACAGCAGATTTTGGTGCTGGTGAGCAGCTTTAGAGGCTCACTTCAAGGACAATTTGCCATTTTGAAGGAGATATTTGCATTAATCACCAGGTATTTTGATATAATCAAATTAGACTCTTATGATACCTTTCTGTTACAGTTCTGCACAGCCCTGGCTTGTGAGTGAGCTGATTTACCACTGTAAATTCAAGGAAGAGGAACACCCAGACTCTGAAAGATGGGCTGAAAAGCTGTTTAAATCAACCAATATGGTCAGAATATTTCATTCCTTTCCCAGACAGGTTTACCCAAATTTCTCTTGAAATTCATTGCAACAAACTGTAAGATTTGGTCCACAGGTGAGATAACAACAGCAAGAGCTGTGAAATGTGATTCCCAGGAAAGGTACCTGCACACACACAACATTCCTCAAGTTTTTAGAAAATTAATGTGGCTGTAGTGATATCTCAAGTACAGTGATCTCTGGTTTTCTACTGAAACATCAGCAATGCAGCAAGAAACCCAAATCCTTTGGGATAGTGTAAATAGCTAAGGAGGAGTACACTCAAAATTGAAGAAAAGCTCCTTCCAAACTGCTTTTTTTTTTTTTTTTTTACCCTGTATTGACCTTTTTGCAAAGACAGGCTGTTTCTTACCATGCCCTTTAGTGTCAGATCTGTTAAGGGAGATCTGTTACCATGGAAATCTGGCCAAACATGTAAATCAACAGTGAGGAAACCCACAGGCAAAGATTTCTTAATCAGATCCAGGTGACTGTTCAAGTATGTATATATACTGTGAGCACTGCAAGAAAAACAAGTTGGGAAAAGAGGGGGGAGGTTATTCCTCAAACATAAAACATTTGTACCACCACCAAATGCAGAAACCCCACCAAAGCACAGCAAAAGCCCACTGCCTGCCAAGGCCATGGTGCTGCAGGGATATCTCTGTGCATGTGGGCTCAACAGGCCATAAGAATTCCTTAATTTCCTAATTTCCTGGGATGAGGGGAGATAATGTGACCTTGAGCTTGTCCACTGACTCCTAAGAATCCCCAGAGCTGCTTGATATTTGGGGGCTGTTGCTGCTCCTCTCCCACAGCTGAGAGGGAGGAGTAAGGAGGATTCCAGACAGAAATGAAAACCAAGTTCCTTTGCAAATGTTTAAAAATTTCTCTGATTAATCAATAGTGCTGGATGTACAGCTTTCCTTTTTTAAACCATAATTATTTCAGTGTGTGTTATGATTAAAATGCAGCACTATGGGTGGAGGAGAGAAAGTGAGTGGCTGCTATTTTAGGGAGGAGCCCAACATGGGCCTAAATATGATTGTATCTAAGTTCAGATGCTACACCCAACCTCACAATATCCAACAGACTTTTTTCCTGGACTTAAGACTAATGGTGAATTCTTCAGTGCCTTGGCTTGCAATGACTCTAGTGACATTCCATTTAAAAAATGTTGCAATTACGCTCAGAATATTTTTTTCAAACACTCATCCTATCACAAACAAACCCATATATATTTTCCATCTCCTTGGAAAACTCCAAGTGGGGCATTTAACTCTAGACATGTGGGTCAATAATAGCATCTAACCCTAATTACAATTGATTAGTCATTGTCTCATCCACTGCAGACCCAAACAGTGATATTCATTTAGCCTCTACATGTATATTCAATCATGCACTAATGAGATCCCTAAGGGAATTTGGCATATGCTTTACTAGTTTGACTTCTGACCCACTAGCAGCTGTATATTTATACTTTGCATTCAACCATTCAGCTGCATGTTTTTTCAATTATACCTTACCATGTGTACACTATCAGAGGATATCATTCAAAATGAAGTACACTTGGAAGACATTAAAATAACTAATTTACATCATTATTCACGTCCTTTAAATGTGCTTTATGTGTCTTCCTGGACCCAAATTATGATAATTTGGAGGTCACCATAATTTCTTTCCTTTTCTTGTAAAAGTGGCCCTGTTTTCTCCATCCCTAAAGACTCAACTACAAGCAGCACATGCTAAGGATAAAGCAGTTTTAATTCCAGTCTCAATCATGGCCTGACTGTTGGGAAAGATAAAAAAGGAAAGCTTCACTCAACCACCAGACATCCCAGCCTCTCTCTCCTCTCCATCCTGGTTGATTGCTCTCACAAGGATTAGCCATTTGTGCAGCTCTGTCAGAACACAAGGACTGAACAAAAGGAGGCTGAAGTTGAGCCAAATATGCTTAAGATCCACATAACCTTGGATCCATAACCATTTTTTCCCCACACCTTTTCACATTTTATATTTTTCCTAAATATAGATAAGGGTTCAAGGCACTACATTTGGACTGAGTGACCAGCAAAATCCCTCAAACACCTGCCAGAGCCTCTTCTACCACCTTTGTGTTTAACACAGTATAACACCATCACCTCCTGGAGCTTTTTCTACTCAGTTCTCTGTGAAAGTATCAGTGGCAGCTGCCTCTGACCTGCAGAGCTGAGCATGAGCTGTTGCCATGAAAAAGGAACTGTGCTGAAAGTGCAGAATAAGAAATCAATGCAAGGCTGCCCAGAGCTGTGTTCATACATGGGACACAACTTCAGAAAGCAACCAGAGGTTGGTATTTAATCTGAAAGATGCCAGCAGGTATCTTTCAGGGGAAAAATATCCAAATTTTTTTTTATTTCTAAATTTAAAAAAAAAGGGTTCTAAACCATCTAGAGACACAGAGAACTGCCAAATATGATTATTATATTCTCCTAGAAACATGCCAGAATTGCTGGTGGATGTTGTGTGTGTAACTTCAATGCTTTCTTTTCAGGAGACATCTTTTTAGATGGGGAAATGGCACTGAGAACTATAGGAAAGGGAATTCTGTCCTAAAACATCACTTCACCAAGTGCCAAAGGACATTCAAGCTTTGCTGCCAGTTAGACACTTTCCTTCCCTGTCAGATTAGAAATGGTCATTCTAGAAAACAGAACTATTTAAACTTTAAAGCAAAAAGGATCATCATATTTCTTTTAATTTCCTACTCTAATCTACCTGTACAGGATTTAAAAGAGCAGTGATGACTAAATGTCAGACCCACACAATATGTAGGATGAAGAGCAAAAGTGATACATCACAGCAATTTCTGCAACTCACTGAATTGCCTGAAAAACCCCCAGTTTTGGTGCTCACACATTGTGCCCATCAGATAGACCAAATGCTAAATTTAAATTGTCCAGAAAATCCTCGTGTAATTCAACCCTCTCCACTTCCAGTAAAAGAAGGGTAAAAAAGAACCCAGGAATAGGACTGGGAGGGTTGCACAAGCCTGGCCTTCAGCAGCAGTGGTCAGAGCTGCTTGTCTGAGCCTCTCACGCCCTCCCAAGCCACCACAAATCTCTGCACCGGTGCTAAAACAGCTGGAAATCTGCTCTGGTGGGGGCAAAGGAGAGTTTGCACGGGGAAACTCCCGAGATCAGCTGCTCAGCAGGGACCTGCCATTCCAAACCTGCCTCTTAGCAGCATCAGGAGAAAGGGAGGACAGGTTTGGGGAGGCAGAAGGAGGTGAGAGCAGGCAAGCAAGAGGCATGGATTTATGACCTCTGATGTTCTTTATTTAATGATCCAGACATGCATGTGCTTAACCCTTCACTGCACCCAGCATGGGAAGTAAAGGCAATATGGAATTGCACACCAAAGTATGGAATTCTCATTTGGTTTCCCCTCCATGGCTATTTGCAATGGCTGAACAGATTCAAATTCCTCCAACCACACAGAGAATATCTTTAAACATAATAAACCAAATTCTCTGATCTGTTCTGCTGAGAATTCCAGTGAAATAATTTATCATCACCAATAATCCTCCAAAAGAAGATACCATGTTTGAAGGGAGCCTACAAGAAAGATGAAGAGAGACAATTACAAGGGCCAGGAGTGACAGGACAAGGGGGAATGGTTTCACAGTGCCAGAGAGCAGAGTTAGATTGGATATTGGGAAGGAATTGTTCCCTAGGAGGGTGGGAGGCCCTGGCACAGGGTGCCCAGAGAAGCTGTTGCTGCCTCTGGATACCTGGACGTGTTCAAGGCCAGGTTGGACAGAGCTTGGAGCAGCCTGGGGTAGTGGAAGGTGTTCCTGGCCATGGAAGGGGTGGGACTGGGTGGGCTGTAAGGTCCCTCCTCAGTCACACAGTTCTGTGATTCTGGGATTATTTCTGTTCTGTGTATATGATTTAATGTAGGTAAACACATAATCCAGAGTTTTGGCCAACAGCAGCTGCTACTTGTACCCAGGATAAGGCTGAAGTTTGAAAAAATAGAAAAGGAAAAAAAAATAGAAAGGAAAAAAAAAAGAAGAAAACAAGTTCAAATTTCAAAGTTCCTGATTTTTGTTCATTCAAATGAAATTCTTTAAATTTAACAAATATTTGCGAAGGACAGGGAGACAGAAGATGAGAGAATTAAAATGAGACTTGTTTAGTAAATTTATAGCAATACCAATCTTTCATTAGGAGAGTGATACCTGGAAAGCATTACAAAAATACCATTGAGCAAATTAACTTAATAAAATATTTTCACTAATTTTATAAAATATTACAACTCTTACTATCAGTGCTTTTCTCCACCATGCAGGAGACTCAGGAGACTCAAATCCAAGGTTATGACACCATACCCTTGGATAATATGGAGTTCTACTGCCAATATTCTGTGTTTAGTGTCCTGTTCACATCACAATCTCAGTTTTTGCACTGTGGCATTGTTTGTGGTCTGTCAGTTCAGTATCAGACCCAGCAGACACAAGTATGCTACTCCATAGGCATTTTTCCAACACAAAAAAAAAAAAAAGGTTTATCCTGGCATTACAGACTAAACTGTTTGTCTTATGCTCGTGCTTCAAATCGGGGCACTGGGAAAATGGCCTGGAAGCCAGAATTTTGAAAAAGACCCAGTTCAATCTTTATTCCAAACATACACAGATGCATTTATTTCCTGATTTCCTTTTCCAGAGAACAACAAAGAGAATTCTAGGAAGCATGAATCTGTTTCATATTGAATGAAGTCCAATACATTTCTGGGAATCCTGGTCAAGTTCTTAACAAACAAGTAAGGCAGTGGGCCCTGCAAGGCAAGGAAGGGTCATCCAGAGAAACCAGGTAGAGCTTTATCTCCCCAGGGCAGACTGGAAATAACTCTGTAACAGCAACGTGCCTAATCCATCTATCAGGACTGGCCCTGCCTCTCAGACCAGAGGTAGAAACTGAAGGGAAAATGCCAAGTTTGCTGGGTTTTTTTCTTTAATCTAAGGAGGAAAAAGACATTTAAGAGAATCACATTTTCATCCAACGTGCCCAAATGTTCAGCTAAGACCTCTCTAGGAGTGATGTGAACCATCTCAGAATGAATCCAGGCCAAAAAAGCTTGAGCAAGTCCAGGCCTGACAGAAGTGTCTGAACCATCTTTATCACTTCTAAAGCAGAACAAGCTCAAATTCCACATCACACACAGCCTCTTGTTCAAGGAATCCTGGAGTTACCTCCAAGTCACCCCTCCATTTTAAGTTTTGTCTGAAAATTCATCCTATGTTTCTCTGTTCTATTTGTGCTGCCAAGCAGGAGTTTCTCATATGGTGGCTACACCTTCCTTTAGATGACTGTTTCAAAAATACTGAATAATATATTCCTAATTAAGCTACAGCCCATCCTAGGAGCTTAATTATTTCACCTACAAATTAAGACATATTGTTAGCCCAAGGCATGGAGGTCTGCTGAACAGGGCTGGTGCTATAGAATCCAGAAATACCTTGGGCTGGATAGAAAAGCAAAATGTTAAGATGATTACTTAGATATGCCAAAGGTATCCGAGGGGAGTTTAAACCTTACATTTATGAGCAATCACCTGGAAAGTCTTTGTAAATACTTCCAGCCCACTATCAGACTGTTAACTCCCCTGAGTGAGAATGAGGACACTGCTGGGAATACAGTGTTCATGAGTCTGTAAGGCAGGTGAGTGATAAAGGAATAAAACAGTGACCTGGCTGCAGCCTTTGCCTCTAATTCTGGGAAGGCGACGTGGCCTCGCACCACATGATCGATCTGAAAAAAAGAAAAGCAACATTTTGGGGATGATTACATCTTGAAAATTCAACCCTGGAAAAGAGAAAGGCAGTGTTGCAGCTCTAAAAGAGAGAAGAGAGCCTCTAAATTACTCATGAAGTGTTAAATCCTAGTCCTAGCGAAGCCAATGGCAATACTCCCACTGAAATTCAGGATCTGGCATATAAACAGTGAGAAAAACAACCAACCTTGCACCAAACTCAGGCCAAATGCTAAGCATGCAGCTCCTCAGTCAGGAGAGTAAGGTGAAAGAATGACTTTCTTCCTGTCCAACACCCCCTGCATGTCCTCTAGTCTGTCCCATTCTGCATGGATATCCTCATTGGAATTCTACCAGAAGTATCTTCTTGGCCCAAATCCCTACATCATCTTTCTCTATCATACTGTTATGATAAAACACAAGGTGTGTTGTCATCCTGATAGATGCTTCATGCATTCATTGCAGGAAACAAAATGTATACCCTGAGAAGCAATTATTGCTATAAAAGAAGATCAATATAAGCTCTGTCTTATGGTGAATTTATAAATCAGCTTGTCCTTTCTCTCCAGAGTGGTTACCATTACTCACAAAACAAAGTATCAGGTAGAATAATATGGGCTTTTAAGGCAATAATTCAGCAGGTTTTGTGGCCTGTTGATAATATCCCATCAGAGGTGACAGTAAAAGCTAAGGAGGCAAAACTACAGCTACTCAAGAGCACTGAGTATATTTGGCAGTACTTACTGACAGCAAATCACATTGGTATTTAATCTTAACAGCATGAGTCTAGTCCTGAACCACATAATGAAGCATGCACATGTGAACACAGCAAAGAAAATAATGTATGTCTGTTCTCCCTGAGATCAGCACCAAAAACAGAGGTCAGATGTGTGCATGCCCCAGAAACACAGCTCAGGCCCAAATTCTGCAATCCTGCAGAATGTCTTCAGAACACAGGGACAGCTCATAAATTCAGAAATAAATCTATAAATAAGCATCATATATAGGTGTGTGCTCTGAAAACATTGTTACACAGAACTGTTACAGCAGTTACGAAGTTTGCCCTTAATTCAAGCCATGGCCACATGAGGGATGCATCTAGAAACCCTTTTCTGTTATTTTTTATTTCACAGTTTGTAATGATGTCATGCCATCCTTTGTGCAATATATTCTTCTTATAAATTTTGAAAATATAGTGTAAAACCCCATTGAATATACAACTAAACAAGAATTTGCAGATCAAGGGACTTCTTAATTCTTCATTTGGCCTCTATCTAAAACAGTTTTCAAAATCCAACTGACTTCTTTTGCAGCTGTATCCCAAAAAAAAATTAGAGCTTTTTAAAGGGAACAGCTTTACTTTTAAGAAGTTTGATCAGATTGTTCAAATTTTATGGAAATAATTCACCTTGGGGTGTTAATCAAGGAACGGAAAGAGTCCCTAAAACTGTCCTTTTATTTGGTTTGTTTTCAGAAAACTTTAGGAGTGAGAAAGCAGGAGCTTTGAAATGACAGATAATAAATGCAATGTACCCTGCACAGTGCACATGTGTCTCCATGGCTCCCTATGTGTCTTCTGTTCACACCACCTCAAGAAAACCACATGGGATATCCCAAGAGTGTTTTAGTGAGACACTTTCCCTAATATTCCTAACAGTACTTCAAGCTGACTTTTGCTGTGGGTCCTAACAAGACTGTTAATTTTTCCCAGTAATTTCTTTAATGATTCAGGAACACCTTGTTCTCTGGTGCAAGAAAGGAAAGGATTTTTAAAATCATCTTTTTCAAATGCCTTAACTCTCATTGTACATTTTAAGTGTGGAACCTCTGTGAGCCAGCCAAGAAAAACTACTGACTGCCTGTATCCTGTCTGGAACTTAGATAAGTGTATTTACCTGTTCAGAATTAAGCACACAGAAACTTCCTTCTCAAAAGTGTTCTTGCAAAGCAACACACAAGATCCGCTATTTTCCTTGAAAAATGGTAGAGCTATGAGCATACATTTGTTATTTTATATGGACATTATTTAGTTTTATGTCTAGTTGTAGCAGTTATTTGAAAAATGGAACACTTTTTGGTCCTAGCCCAATCTTTACCTGAAAAATTGAAAGCACATTCCACCTGCTGCAAAAGCAGTTTTTAGCCACAAGGCTAAGGAGGGGCTGGAGGTGGGGTGGGAAGCCAGGCTGCAGGAGGAGGAATGACTGTGCCACTGCAGCTGTGACACAGAGGAATGTCAGGTTGGTGTGGCCAAGGAGAGAGAGCACAGGAGGGATCCCCAGTCACAGCTCAGCCTGGGGTGTGTCTGGGTTTCCCAATCCAGGAGGATTTCTGCTTCTCATTCAGTGACTGTTCCATATGGAATGTTCAAATGCCCCAGTGCATTTCCTGGCCATGGACTCCCATCTCCAGGCTTTTAAAGAGATGGGTGGTGCTGAGTCAGGAGTGATTACAGCTGCAGTTTGGGACAGACCAAACCCACCTGCACTTGGGGCTTTCCAGGGACACCCAGAGGCCTGGGGCTGTCTCCTGCAGCCTCTCCAGAGGCCCCTGCAGCTCAGTCCTCAGGGCAGCCAGGGTTTCCACAGGTTGGGCAAGGTGACACTGATGCCTCAGGTTTTAGCATTTATATTTTTCAGATTCTGTACTGCTTTAGTGTGTAAGTGTAGACTTCATAGTAAGGGATGGTGAGCTCTCTTCACTGAGCAGGGAGACAAAAAAATTCCTTCTCTAGCTGAGGACCAAGGACAAATGATCCAAATCTCATGCCAAGAGCACAAACAATGTGGGCAGGAGAGAGAAAAACAAGCAGGATGGGACTGCATGGGCTAAAGCTGTAACTGGACAATTAACTCCAATATGCAAATGAAGCAGAACTTGTAAAAGTGAGAGACTCCATGACCAGTTGTGTATTTTGTGACCATTTTGGTCCATCTTGGGTGCAGCCCTGGCTGGGCTCTTGTGCTGCCCAAGGTGGATCCATTGAGGCCTCCTAATAAACCCCTACTTTATTCTTTAGCTCTGTCCAGCATCTGTTCTAGGCCAGCCTTCACAAGGCATCAACACAAGGAGATCCAGAAGCCCCAGGGTTAAGTAGTCAAGGACTTGCTGACTTGCTTTTAGACTGAAGCCTAAATACTGTTGTGTACATGCAGCCTTTCTTTAAATTTGATATATTTTATTTCAGACTGCCTTCTTGTAAATACAAAAATTCATTTTTTGTGAACTCTGCTTAGCTCTAATTTTTATTGGTAAATTAAATTAACCTAATACTGTTAGATTCTTTGTATTCAGGGAAACAATGAAGGTGATGGAATAATATGTTACTGTATTACTGTTCTGTCCCTATAGCTTTCATTTATGCCCATCAGTGAACACAACTGATCTATATAATACAATATGTATCATTTTCTTCACCTCAGAGTCTGTTTCAGCCTCCTGCTAAAGCAAAGAATGAAGCCAATTTGCCTGTAAGATAATTACAATAATCATCACCACCACCATAAAAGGAAGACATGCCCTGTAAATAATTCCCTATCTCTATGCAAATTAGCATTACATAACAGACATAACACTCATCTAATTGTTAATTGCTTTCAGCAGCCTGGAACATCCCATGATCTTATGGAGGTGTTTCAGGTCTGAATTGCCAGTCTCCAAGCACTCACCAGTTTTCCTGTAGCACTCTGGCCTCCCTCATTCAACCACAATCCAGGTACCATGGCAGAGAAATACGGTCCCCAAACACCAGGCACAAAAATGGGGGTTTCACTGACCTGGAAAAAGCAATAGAAAGTTCTAGTGAATCCCAGTGCTTGTCGTAGTAGGAACTTCACAATTAAAGCTTGGCAGCTATCAGAGTCCAATACTGAGACAATTCCTGCTTCTCCACTGGAATTACCTAGAGAAATGGAGACGTACAGGTAGAAACTTACTCCAAAACAAGGAGGGAAAATATTTTCCCCCATTTACATAATTTTTAGATGACAAGACACACACAGCCCACAACCCACTCATCCCCACTGACAGAAGAACTGGGCCTGGCCAAACAGAAAGTAAGAAATTTCAGGAATAGGAGAGAGGTAAACTGCCTCATTTCTCCAGAAAAAAGGCCTTATTTACAGTGACTAGTGGGATACAGTACTCTGCTCAATTGGCATGAGCAGGCACAGGCACTGCAATGGACCACAGGAGTTTCCAGAGCACCCATCCTGTACATTTGGAGAGCTCAGAATGAGGAGGGAATCCTGCTGGCAGAGGACAGTGATGTCCCTTGAGAGCTGCCATCAGCTCCATGCTGGCAGTGGAAGCCCAAGCTCCAGTGCCCTCACAACAGTGCCAGGAGAGTCGGGTGCCTCAGGTGCAGGCTGCACACCTGGGCTGGGATCTGCTTGGCTTCAGCAGCAAACGTGCCCGGGTAAACACCAGATTCTGCCCTTTACTTAGGCTTAGCTTTACACAAACCACTCCTTCCTTCACAGCTGTGAGGGCAGATCAGGCAGATATGTGAGCAGTGTCTCCCAGGCACGGAGCAGGGCTGTGCTTCACCACTCACACACCAATATCCCCAGCACAGGGACAGCCTGGCCCCTGCACTCCCTGCTTTCGTGGTTAGACCACTCAGGATGTGGGAGACACTGGTTCATTTCCTTTCTCTCCTTCAGAAGATGCAAATTACCAGTTGATAAGGGTGGAAGGCATTTTCCTTCCTCTCGCAAAGTGGTTTCACTTTCAATAGACCAGACAGACTTTCTAGACTTTCTTCCTGGTTCAGCAGATCACTGCCCAGTCTAGCAAGTAAGGCCAGCACACACCAGGGACTGGGATGGTGGGACTTGGGTCCCAGGACTTGCTCCAAAGACTAATTGTGAATTCCCAACTGGTTGAACATGGAATTCTTGCAGCAGGGGCTGGAGGACATCCATGCCCTGCTAGTCTTCTCTTGGAAGCCAGATCCATGTTTTCTCTTCCAGGACCACATATATACACTCAAGTTAGACACAGCTGTGATTTCACTGGGAAAAGAGAACAGCAGTGCAGTCCTACACCATCCCATGATTTATGCTGCACTTCCCACTGATGATGGCTAAATCTGCAACTGTTGTTTTCTAGAAGGTGGGAACTACTATCAGAGAAGGACACGAGAATTAATTCCCTAACAAAATCAGTCTGTGTGTTTCCAATGCTGAAGAGCAAAAAGAGAGGTCTTAGTCAATGGGACAACAGGGTTTTTTTTTGTATTTAGACCTTGCTCTTCAACAGCAAAATTCTAGACCCATTAAAGGATGCTCAAGGTTTGCTGTTGAATTCAATAAAGCCTGGACTTCACATCAAAACAGTTTTGAGAGTAATTAAAAATTCAGGCCTGTTCCTGTTAAACTTGATGCACATTCTCTCTATATTTAAACAGGCTGAACTTTAAAGGCAGTTTTTACTAGCCAGTAGGGAATATGCTCCGAAATGCAGTTTACTGGCATTTGTGCATCACACATGTTTAGTAAATACAGCAGCAGGGAGGTTTCTGCACAAACAATAGTCTGCTCAAGCCATAAACTTACAGTACAGCTGATTCTTGTCAGGAAGTTAAGTAGGAAAACAAAACAACAAAAATTTGTTTTTCAAAATACACCACCACAGTGTCAAGAAATTCTGATTTCTCTCAGGAACGCCCCTAACAAATCTGGGAATCCTGCTTGGTTCTCCCTTATCAGCTCTGATGCCCTGACTTACTTTCCCTACAGATGTGTGTGTACAATGTGTCTGTGTGTCTGTGCAACATTTTGGCTGACTAAACCCATTAAAGAGCAAGAATAGCTGCACTGAATTTACAAAGGCATTTATGACTCCAAGTGGACGAAGCTGCGTCAAAAACATTGCAAAGACATTTGGTTTTGTTTTGTTTTCTCTTAAAACTACAAATTAATACAGCTTTGAGTTTTCATCACCTCGATGGGGCAAGCCTTGTTTTATGATTTCAATAACAAAATGAAGCACAACAAAAAGCAAATCCTAGAACAAGCTGATTTTTAGACCAATTCCACTTCACTGACCTTACAGAGAACACAGCATGTGGTCAGAGTTACCAGCCAATATCTGCTCTGAACTGGTGATGGAAGCATGGGGAGAACTCAAACATCCCAACTCATTCCCACCCTACAGCCACAGACACAGCACAGTGTCCCAGGAGGTGACAAGGTACATTTAGGGCAGAAGGGGCCTGGGGTTTTGAAGGCTTATCTCAAAATATTTGTGATGCAGAGAACTTTGCAGGGTTCTGCAGTCTGCTGATGGAAAAATCTGGTTAAGGCAAAGAGATCAAGCTTAAAATCCAACTGCTGTGTCACCTGAAAAAAATCAAGTAGCCAAAGGATATTAAAGGCATCAAGATGCTTTATGAAATTAGGGGAAAATCTCAACATCAAGAAGGCAATAGAGTTTATAAAATAAAAAACAAATCCCACACCTTTTTTCTGTTATTAGTCCACAATTTGCCAAATTCTCTTGTAAAAATGTTTTAGATTCATTAAAAGACCAAATTCTCCCTGCAGCCAGTACTTCTGGCCTAGTGTTTTGGACACTCACAGGAATTTAGGACAGGATATTTCCATGCTGGCTCTTCTCACATTACACTGAGACCTTCCTATCCTCTTATTACCAAAGTACCATTTGTACACATTCCAGCAAACTTTCAACACATGAACAGAGCAAACAAGGGCGTTGGGAATTGCCACACTGATGAATAAAGCCAGCAGGGCACTTGGTTATCAGTTTTGTTGCTGTGAGAACTTTTAACTGGAATAAAGAACACTGGCTGTCATGCTGGGCTTTACTGATGATAGGGCATAATCAGATTTCCCATTTCCCCCTTTCATTTAAGGAGTTTAATTCACATTTTGCAGACTCTGGGCTTTGATGCACGTGGAAAGGAGGAAAATTGGGAATAACAAACTCCCCAAAAGAGACACACAATCTTTGAGAAGCAACAGGGTGAGCATCCTCCTGTAGCTATACGCATCAGAAACAGCAAATGGTTTCCATTTCCCCTCCTTGAAATATTTGGACGGTGATTAAATCTTTCAAGCCACGCAGCAGCTGGCATTTGTATTTTCATAATAAAAGGTCCTAATTCTGTTTGAGTATACATCCCACTCAATCCCACTGAAACACATGACTAGACAGTGGCATAAAGTTGGAGAAACACTGCAAAGTTTGCTGCAGAACCCAGAAGAAAAGCATAATTTGCCAGATTCAGGGCTATTTTGGTTACAATAACACCATGTCTCTTTTACAGCTTTCAATTGCCTTGAGACATTCTTATGGTGATATAGGAGGATCAATGTCATTATTTTTTTTTTCCTTTAATGAGCTTAAGAAAATCTTTAATCTTTTTAGTAGAAAAACAACATGTGTTTCAGATTTATGGACAATTGATTTTTATTTTTAAAGCAAATAAGAGATGTCATCGTTCTCTGGAAGTTAAAATACGAATTCGAAGGGAACCTAAGATTTTCTGCCTTCCATTGAACTGAAATTCCTCCTGTGACACACTCCCACTGTGAGACATAGTAACAGTTATTATCTTTTATATAGAGTGAAACTGAAACACAGGATATCCTCTGCTAGAGGTGAGAGTGATCTCTGCACAATTAATGCAGCAGGAATTTGAAGACAGAAGACGAGAGGAATCTGAACCTGTTCAGACTTTGAGTCATAAGCTGCATCTATAAATATTTCAGCTGAACGTGTTCACACAGGGACTGTTGCCCTCATGGGTGATGATGCCAGCTCAGACAAGGATTACACCCAGACAGGCAGTTCCAACTCACAGTTACTCTGTCTGGGGATGGGGACAATCCTTTCGTGCAAGGAATTGTCACCTTTCCCTGCCTCCCCAGCACACACATTCCTGCTTGCTCAGCCCCCATCGTTTTGGATAAAATGAGCACTAAGCAGTTCCAAGATTCCTGCTCATTTGACAGGAAAAAAAAAAGAGTTCCACACCTTCTGAAAGGGAGAAGAAGGGAAATGAAGTTCTCTCTGGGCAGGTTTAACCTCAGCATGTGCTTTATAAAAGATCATACTAATATGTAAGATATGTAAACATTATAGAGCAATCAGAAACAAATGAAAGGATGAATTCAGTTTAACAATATTCAGCTGTGGTGCAACTGCCAGAAGGCACTTTTTGTTATGAATAGATCATTTGGATGAGTTACAGGCCAGACTTGAACCCTGGCGTGCGCTGGGAAAATCAGTGTCAAACTACCTGAGATCAGAAGGTATCAGCAGCACATCTGGCAGCCCACAGAAATGAAAAATGTTTTTAAAATATAAAAGGCTACATAGAACTAAGGTAAATTAAGAAAGGACCTGCTTAAATGGCATTAATATGAGATCTGTAATGTATATAATTTAGGTTAGTCCTTCCCACTTGCCTCCCCCTTTAAAACAAAGGCAGACAAAAAAAATTCCACTTCTGTTATAAAAGTCTGCCTGGAAAAAAAAAAAAAAACAGGAGAGGCTAATTCACAGCTCAAGTGAGTGAATCAGAGGAGTCAGTGCCTTTAACCCAAGTTCAGCTTTCAGGACTGTCCCTGGCTTCAAGGACAGGACAGAGCAGAGACCTTCACAGACAAGCATCACCTGGGCACCCAGCCATGCCATCAAATGAGCAAGTGGCACTGGGAGATTTGCTTCACTTAGCTTTGTTTTCCTGGATCAGCCATGATGATCAGGCACATACTTGTGCTTCCTCCTCAGCTTTATGTAAATGTTATGGCAATCAGAGACAAGATAAAATAAAACACTGGAGAGAGAAGTTTTGTGAAGTATGAATTTCAGCAATTTTCTTCCCTAGCTGACACCATCTGTTGCTGGTGTAGGCTCACACAAACTCCTTCAATAAAACTGACAGAGAATTTGGAGAATTTGGCTGTTACCTGAAAAGCAAATCTTTATATTAACAAGGTATACTGCTATAGCCATCTTCTGCCATTTTAATTTCTGCTTTTTAATATTGAGCTTCTGATATGTGGCAGCATTCTGCTATTGCTATCAGCATCTCAATTTACCTGCAACATGCCATAGAGAGAGGAAATAATTTCTGTGGGACTATTCTTGACTTACACTCACTTCCATGAAAGCAAGTTTAATCCTTTATTCTACTTTTAGAGTACAGTCACATAAGAGTCAAAACTTTTAAAGGTAATTATTTGCTAAGGAGAAGCTAGGTCAGAAATTTTGTTTGAAAATCACCTCACTTATCAGCTTCTATAGCCAGAAATTCAGAATAACAGCTGCTTTTGTTAGGCTAAGACAGGTATGAAGAAAAGATCTAAGATATTAATGGAGAGAGCAGAGAAAGAAACAAGGCAAAGCACCATATCAGTCACCAACTAATAAATGCTCTTTACAGTTCTGGACTTTGATCACTGACAAGTCAAATACTTTCATTAACTTTTTTGCTGACTTTTAACTTTCAAAGTTTCTGACTGACTGTGGCTTGAGAATACTGACAGTCATTCAATTCAGAGGCTTTACATGGATGCATAAAATCCTGCATTAAGAAAACTGTATCATTTTGCTTCTGCTGACAGATGGGTCTTATAGAGCTACTCGACCCCAACTCTCTGACAAAGAATGAAAGAGATTCATAAAAAAAGGAAAGAACTCAAAGGGAAACCCAAGAATGTTTCATTTCTAGGTTTCTGGTTCAAACTTAGGTCACAGTAATAGCTACTGAATGTGTGATTTAAAAACAGCACTGGCTGGTGGCATATAGATATATATACACATATATATATAAACTGGGCAGAGCTGGGGCATGAAATTGTTTTCAGTGAACTGATGCCTACTCTAAAATTGCCATCCTGGCATTATTTCTCAAGCACTAAATGTGTTTAAAACTAAGCTTCCCTATAGCTCTGGAGGCTATTTTCTAAGTTAAATGTATGGTGCACCAAGTCAACTTCTTAAAATATGTCTATTAGTAGCAGTAATTACATACTAAACACAAAACAGTATTCTAGCTTCAGCCTGATATAAGATATATTTAAGAAAATAAGGCTTTGTAACACAAGAAATGTACTTCAGGACACAAAGGAAATTAAAATTTATTAATATTCCAATTCCTACAGGTCATACACTGCCAGCAATTTATTTGCTTATAATTTAAGTTTGGGTCTCCTGGCCATCACAGGTTTGCTATGCAGCTGCATTGCTTGTGGTGGGCAAGTCACCAGCTCTGCTCCACGTGACAGGCTGGCATCCCCTGAGCCACCCTCGGTGACAGATTTACTCTGCCATGATATTAAGACCAGACCACAAAAATTCTTGCACAGAGCTCACTTTATCCCACTGGAAGGATGGAAGTCACACAAGTGACAGCAACAAGAGAGAGGACAAGGATTTTGGGGCTCTGCCTGAGCTCACCCACCCACGGATGGTTTTGGTAACCTGTTTACAGGCAGCTGAAGAATTCTGGCTTAGGGGATACAAAACACTTCCATGAATGCCTCACTGAGTATTAACCTCATCACTTATTGCCAAGGCTATGCCACAGAGACCTGGAAAATTCAATCCCTGTATTAATTACCTCCCAGACAAAACTCTCAGTACAACCTAAAACTAGGAGAGAAAAATGAATTCTTGGCGACTACTGTTACCTCTTACTCCAAGTAGTAACCTGTGTGAGAAGGGCAGCAAAATGTGAATGACACACAGGCAGAACTATTTCTAATTTTCTAAATTCTCCATAAAACATTAACTGGTCTACAAACGAGAGGCCAAACCAGGTATGTGATTAATGTGCAATAAAGAAACCATGCTCCAAGGGCAACTTGATTGCTTCATCTCTGAAAATATTTCAGGTGAGTTATATATTGGGACTATATACTGCACAACCCAGCTCTATATCTAACAAGAATCAATTTGAGTAAAACTTCAATGAGTTTATTAAACATTTGCACAGTTAGATTTTTTTAAAGGCTAAATAAGGAAAGGCATTTGAAAAAAAAAATTAAAACATGATTTTTAATAAAAGAATAGGTTGACTCATGATAATATTAGTTACTCAACTGTGCTGAGTTTATACTTATTAGTATAGAGAGGAATTAATCTAGACCAGCAGAAGTAGTTTATATTTACTGGTATAAAGAGAAATTAATCTAGCAAAGGAAAAGACAAGGAAGATACTGGCTCTTAAAAGACTTAGAACACATCAATTAAAATGTTGTTAAAAACTGACAACAACAAAAATAGTATTTAGCAAAAAAAACACCCCTGTTTTACTCCACTGTATTTTAAAAATGCAACAGATCAGGCAGGGAATAAAGAGGTCAGAGACTGCACTTATATGAGCAGCTTTTCTGGATATCTGCCATTAAAACCAGTTTGAAGCTGCATTTCTGAGAAAAGCTTCTGACAGTGGATGCTCTGGGGCTGAAGTAACTCACTGCTGTGACCCCCTGCACCTCCTGAGGCCCCGTTTTCAGGCAGCAGCCAGGTCCAGCTTTTTCATCTGAGCTGGCTGTGGGTATTTTTTCCAATAGGCTGCATCAATTTTCAGCCCAAGGTATGTTTGGTATTAGAATGTCTTAGGGTACAGCCACATGAATAAATTATTATGGGCAAAACTTGGAGGTCAGTTGCCCAGCAAAACCACCTCTACTCATCATCTCTCTGTGGTGTATGGTGTGACAGATCCCAGGGACCTGGCACATTCCACAGGAAACCAGGGCCAGGAGTGCTGCTGGGACTTGCTGACATGGTACAAATGCACACTATAGATTACTCAGTTCATTTCTTCATCTGCCCCTACTCTTATTTCACGATCGCACAAAAGGATTTTTAAAATCTTATTTTTGCTTTTTTTGCCTTTTTTTTTCTTTTTTAATACCAGTCTTATGAAAGAACCTGGCAATGATATCAACTTTAAACATTAACCAGCCAAGATGGACAACTGATATTTGTTTTAAGTAGAACAATACTTTTCACATTATAAAATCCTGCCATTTTCCCCAGGGGAATATAGAGAGCAAGACTAGTACCTACCTCTCCTACTGTAAACTTTTGACTTTCTCTCTTTGCACTCAAACCTCTAAATTCAAAAGCAGAATAAAAAAAAACAGGGAAAAAAGAAAATTATAATGGAATGGAAGCAAAAAATGCTCTTCATTTTGTTTGTCTTACTATTATCTAAGTAAAAATGGTTAATAAAAGAGAAGCTGAGAGGGCCATGTCTGAACGTGTTCCTCAAGTCTTGTTCCAGTTCTTTGCTGAATTTTACCTGCTGTTTGCAGAAGATGGGAGCATTTGGAAGTTGGCCACTTAAAGCACAAGCTAGAAGAGGAGCATGGCTTAATTATAGCTCTATCAGGAGCACTAATTAACCAGCCCACCAGACCACCTGTAGGCACTCTGAGAGAAACAATTAGAGGGTGGAAATATAAAAATCAATGCTGTGGAATAGACACAAAGTTCTCAACTTTTTATGAGACCTTCTGCCAGCAATCTCCTGACCATGACTTTCCCCAGCCATTGTGAGCAGCAGACTCTCAGCTTTCACCCAGGAAGCATCAAAACACTCTGAGCCCTATCTGTGAAGCAGGGTCAGGAAACCCACAGGTGATGGAAGAGAAAGCAGCTTGGGCTTAGGGAGCTCTGCCATCGTGGGAAGCTGGATCCTGAGACTGCTGTCAAAAAAGAGGCAAGTCCTGGATCAGTTTGGGATCCAACAAATGATGGTCTAAAAAATGTCATACCCTAAAAGGGCTCAGAGGCCTAGGTGTGCATGTTTTCTCTCTAGAGTAATGGTGCTGTTTGCTTTGTAGAATGAAGGGTTTCACCAGGCACTGTCAGATGGTTGAGAGACTGGATTCAAGAATAGGGAACCACTCCCAGAGAGGAGCTGGAGCAGGGGGATCAAACAAGTTCTGCATGAGCACAAGGAGAGCCCAGGAGGCTCTAGGAAGCAGTGTCAGATTATCACTTTATTAGGTCATTATATCACTGTGTTAGGTCAGCTTATCAGTATATCAGGTCACTCAGAGTCATTGATGAGAGCAGTCTCCAGGAGAACAGACAAGTCTAAGTACAACATCTGCCTCTGGAACTGTCCCTGGGTTTGCTGTCCCTGGACACAGGAAAAAAACAATCCTGGTGTCCTCCACAGAAAGTCTGTATCCCTGTGAAGTTTGTGTTCCTTGTGCATGAGGTTAAACTCCTGTGTATTCCAGGAAGCAAACCTGGAATTAAGCCTGGGACAACTTGAAAGTTTCAGCTCTGGAAGAAGTTAAATGGGATTGAATGCAGGGGTAATCATTCCAGACTCAGTCAACATCCACCATTTCCTTCTGTCTAAATCAGAGATGCAAGAACTTCACAAGTCTTGTCAGGGACCCTGACTGAATGCTCAGCTTTGCAGCAAACCCTTTAAATTAGATGAATTTTGACTGTTCCAAGCTTAAATGTTCACATCCACTTACTTCTGCTTTTTATCAGTATCCATTAACACTAAGCTTATTTATGTTTCAGCTTGGGAAAGTACACGATGGACACACAGTAGCCTATGATCCTTTGCTTTGTATTCCCAAAGGTCAAGGTTTCTTTCAGAAATTGGTAAAAAAAGACCTTTAATCTGCTAAATTGTTTTCAAAATCCCAAACAGAAGAAAAGCACCCACATTTGTGATGGATTCAGATGCTTTTTGCTAAGCACTTAAGCACTAACAGTTCTGCATTGATTTATTTTATTGTTTTATTTAGTGAAATGTCTGGCTAGAGATATACACATTAACCTTTTTTTTTTTTTTTTTTTTTGCTCATATTTACTGTGTCGCCTTCCTTGAAATGGGAACTGCAAGTGCTTTGATAAATGGCCTGAAAGGTTGTCTGGTTACCCCATGGCTTCTGTCCTTGCTGAAATGCTGTTCTGGACCCTTCTGCAGCAGTGCTGCTCCGTGACTCACTGCAGTTACTTCTGTGCCTCTCAAAACAATAGTTCACTGGGGATCCAGGGGCTCAAATGAGCTACAACCATTTATTCCACCCATTTATTTTTACTTCTCCTCCAGTGATAGACGTTCACTGTCAAAAAATGCCAGTCTGTGTGAAGATTATAAATCTTCCAGCACAGCCATTTTAACTTTGCACTTGATAACACTACAGTTTGCTGCTATGGAAAGTTAAATCCCATAAAGCTCATCACAATATGAACTAACTCTTCTCATGTTTAAAAAAATACAATCAAACTCCAAAAGCCATATAGTCTCTTCTAACCTGTTGTTAACATTGGGCAGTCACAGATGTCTTAGGGCAGATCACAGAAATACAGGAAATAAACAATAATTTACACAAAAATGTCCTCCCAGCCTCCAGTGTGATGAAGTTCAAGCAAATTTCTGTTCTTACCTTCAACTAACACAAGAAACCAAGCCTTCAGAAGTGGCTGATACTGCAAACAACCCCCAGTTTTCATGAAGAAAACCTCCATTTGTGCAGTATAAAATAAATTTGCTATAATGACAAGTTACAGACTAGTGCAAGTCTCTTACAAGAATACTGGAATTTTTTAAGTCCTTTATTCCTTTAGCTCATAGCACTTCAATCTTCAGTTCTGGTTCCTAAACAAACATGTCTCAGATATTACTTGCAGCAGAATCTTTAATTTAGGAGACTACTGAGACCTCACCCCAAACTGAAAGGTTGGGAATTGTGCACAGCTATGCCACAAGTAGCAAAACAAACTCTACCCCTCCATGGCACTTGAGAAAAGCCCTCTAGGACCCCTAGCCAAGCCAAGCTCTGAGGATTCCCAGGCAGACCCAGTCCTTGTCACTGTGGCTGGATGCCCTTCCCACACACCTTAAGGACTGTCTTTTTTTTTTTTTTTTTTTTTTTTTTTTTTAATATAGTTCATTTTAGAGATTTTCCTTTCCCTACCCCATTATCTAAGTGTTCTTTATACATCAGTGAAGGCCACTGCCAACAACAGTATCATTGCTGCAGTTCGATAAATCCTCTGCAATACCCCTGGAGCTGGAAGCAGATTCACATTATATGGGATATGCATTCACACACTATTTAAAACGTACTTTTAAACATTTGAATAACTAAATGGGCAAATCCTGAGGATCTTACCCAGTGTTTATTCAGCCCTTACTTACTGAGACAAACTCCCAAGGACAGAGTAAACAGTGAGAGAGGACCTCAGGCCTTCACCCACAGCTATAAACAATGAACTCAGCATAAACTGTGATTCCCAGCTGACTCTGGGAGAAAAGCAGCAGCTAATGCTTCTCCCCACTTTGCTTCCAGAGGGATTATATGACAAGAGATTTACTTGCTCCCTAAAAGAACTTGCCCCATCCAAGATATTGCCCCATTCACAGCTGGAACAGCAAAAATGAACTTAGATGAAGATCTATTGATTCATGAGATGATGAACAGAATTGGAAATGGAGGGGAAAAGCCAGAGTAAGAGACCTAATGCCCAAAGACTGATGGAATTTGCCTGAGTGGGGGAACTGTTGCTGTTAAGAAGAATAAACAGCACTGCATCTATAGCCCCTTGACCCTGGAGCCCTTGATACTCAGCACTCTCAGATCACACCTTGCATTGGAGAGATGTTTGTCTGCACAGCTTCACTTCGTGCTCATAGTGCAAGTGAGGGAACCAAGGAAAGACAGAATCACGAAGCAAACCAACTCACTAAACAAAATATGGGATTTGACCCCAAACTTTCACAACCCTCACTGCAAATAAGGCTAACTCCAAAATTTTAAAGCTAACAGAAAACTCCTAAGTTGTTTTTCATACTATTATTGTATTCCCTTGAAAATTTCATTTCATTGTTCCAGGGCCCAGGAACAATCTAAGATATGACCAATAATATCCCGTTTCATATCTCATTTAATTTATATTTTAGTTAATCTTTTACAGTTATTGTCAGAAAAAAGAGCAGAAAATTGAGTCCTTTTTGTTCTCCCTGAGATCTAGACACACAGAGCAAGCAGGCTGTTCAATAAATTCATGCCTACTCACAAAAACAAGAGAGACAAGGGATCTGGAAAGGTCATTCATTATACATTTGTATACTTGTGATCTGAGAAAAATCCCCTATATTGCTCCTTCGAGCAGAGCACTCCAGGAAGACACCTGGGGCTGCTCAAGACTTTGGGCTTCAGGCCAATCCATCCTTCTGGGTCTAGAGAGGAGTGATCAGATCTGGTTACCCTGCAGCCTTGATGGGAGTGTTGCACCTGTCAGATCTGACAGCATCACTTTGAAGAATATAGGAAAAAAATCCAAAAATCTTCTGTTACAATGAAAGGTTGCTGCTGCTGATGGACTTTTGTTTACAAAAATTAGAATATTGCTACTTAAACAACAAATCAAAAGTAAGTTGCCTTGTCCTGTCCCCCACAATGGAGTGATGCTGTCACGTGAACATCAGTAAAGGAAGACAAACATTTAATTTTCCCAGAATCACACAGTACAGAATACAACCTCCTTCCCACAACAGAAGAAGCAAATTCTCCCACATCCTATTAAAATATACAGTTAAGAAATGAAGGTGCAAGGTGGATTGAGGGCTTAATCTAATAACAGATAACCTTCAATTCCACACTGCTTTAAGCAGAGAGGCCCAAACTAGGCAGCCCAATATTTCCAGCAGCCAGACAGCTAAATCTTTGTAGTGTCAACATAAGAATGTAAGAAGCTCAGTCTCTCTTGCTCACTCTTCCTAAGGCAAAACATGAGGAAAGCAGTGAACAACAGGAGAGGAGCCCCATTAGCAGTCAGACCTGGAAAGCCCAAACAGACACTGCAGAAAGAATCACGGAATCATAGAATGGTTTGGGTTGGAAAGGACTTTAAAGCCCACCCACCTCCACCCCCTGTCATGGCAGGGACACCTTCCACTATCCCAGGTTGCTCCAAGTCCTCTCCAACCTGGCCTTGAACACTTCCAAGGATGGGGCAGACACAGCTACTCTGGGCAAGTATTCTGAAGGCTCAGTACCCTGAATCCAACACCCTGATCCCTCTGTGTCACGCAGGGCAGCTTGCAGTGAAACACAGCATGGAAAGCACTGCGTGTGTTGGAATTTTCAAAGATTCCACTGATGCCACTGAGTTGCTTCTTGAGTATCAGCCTTCATGGCTCTCCAAGCAGAGCATTTTTCAAAGCCTTCTCCCTGTCCACATCTATTATTTGAGTCTTTGAACTCAACTGATCTGTTCACAAAAGGCAAGGAGAGTTGAATGTACAGTTTTGTGGGAATGTTATTGAGCATTACCTAATGTATGTACAATAGAGATTAAATTGCTTTCAGATACGTTCCCCTGCACAGGTTGATTACCAGCAAGGCACTGGGGTGCAAAACTTTGATGTCTCTGAACTGGCATATGCTAAATAGGAACATCCCATTCTCCCCATCACCAAGGCATACCTGAGCTTTGAATTATGCCAGGCCAGGAACAAAGGAATCTTGCTCATAACAAAAACTTTTAATAACTCGATGAGAAAGCCTCCCTTTCATCTCTGCCAAGCTTTAGGAAAGGCTGGGAGGCAAGCAGAAATAAACATTGTACAGACTCACCACTGCTGGCTCTAAAGTAAACTCTCCAACTTCCTATTTACATTTCAAGATCTTAAGCTTTGTGGTTTACTAGTTCTGCAAGTAAGTGCTTTGGGTTTTGGAGGCTGCCTGCACATGATCTCCCACCACTACTGAAGTCTCCTAGCTTTTATTAATATAATAGGGAGGTCAGAAAAGCAACAATCTTTTATATGCCCTGCTAGCAGAAATATTTTACTTCTAGCTTTTTAAAAACAAAACAAAGCAAGCAAAGCATACAACGGCAAATTGATGTCAGCAAAGGGGATATTACAGTTGTGTTTGTTTGTTTTTGAAACTGAGGATGCTGGAACATGGAACAAGAGAGTTTCATTAAAAAGGGTGTGGAGGAGTTCTTTGAGGGACAAGTAAAAGAAGGTGGCAATTTTATGGATTTAAAACCCTTCTAAGGCCACTGGCTGAAAAGGCACCTAAAGAGGCTCTGTGACCTTCTCTACATGAGCCTAAATCTGTGTACACCAAGGACGGGCAACCTGAAACAACAGTCGTGAAGTAAAGGTGGTTTTCATTTCATACAGCCTTCCCTAAATGTAAAACATCTTCATTAGCTGGGAAGTCAACACTGCAACTGCTGCCAAACGCAATATAGAAGGCAGCAGAACTGTGCCGAATGAGGACAGAGCGAGGGAGAGGCTCCTGTGACACTCGGTTCTTTCTCCCACCCCAAAGACGCTGCGGCTCGCGTGCACAACAGGCTTTACACGGGAGAGGAATATTTAAAAAGCCAGACGGCAGGTGCTTATCAATTCCATAAAGCTCACACAGATCATTTCCCAAAATTGCCCAAGCTGCCCCAGCCTCACTAGGTTTGATTTTGGTTTTATTTTGTTCCCTCCTGTACTCCTCCCCCTTCTCCCACTCGCTTGACCCTCCCAAAGGCAGCGCCATTCCCCTGGTCAGGAGAAGGACAAATCGCTGTCCCTGTTGCACGCTGGGTGGCAGCCAGCTGGCAGGGGCTGTGCTGCCCTGGACTGTGCCCCGTCCCCGCGGAGACCGCACGTTCCGAGGCGGGGATGGGAGGGAGCGAGCGGGGCTCCAGCGCTGCTCTGCGCGCACGGATCGCACCGAGCTGCCCGAGCAGCGCCAGCCTGCCCAGCCCTGCCAGCCTTGCCCCCAACACACTGCTCGGAGCACTGAGCAGTCCCTGCGCAGGGATTACTCCAAAGGCTGCTGCTTTAACAACGTGGCGTGTTCTGAAGAGGAGACTCTGGTAGCAGAGCCAAAATACACTGAATCCACTTGCTGGTCTGGCTCCCACTGAGATTAGAGATCAGGCTCTGAGAACACTTTGAGCCAGCATGTCTCTGCTGTCTCCTCTCCAGGATGTACTGCAAAGGACACGTACTGTGCATGCTCTGGGGGTGGAAACGTGCTTAACACTCTATTTGTGTGAACAAAGCTGGCAGCTCGGGCGGATATTGTGGAGCAAAGAAGTTCTATTGTGTTTGCCAGTCATCACGAGAATCAAATGAACAAATTTAGAATAAGCAAATTGGGCTGGAGTTCCTTTAGCAGAAAGCACTCAAAGGCTAGTCAGGCTTAGTGAGAGAGAGTATGGGATATTCTTCCTGAAATAATCCATAGTAAACATTGGGACAGCAAAATGATCTGCTCATTTTGCTGTTCATGTAGTTGCTCTGTCTTTCAGATCACGTATTAAATCTGAAAAGGTAGAAGACAAATTACTTGTGCCCCTCCAATTCAAAAAAATTACTAAATTACACAGTTCAAAGCACATGAACATTATCATCCAGGGAAAAATGAATTGTATCCCAAGACAGGTGAGTCCGTTCCCAATGCCAAGAGTCACAGAAGTAACAAAAACAGATGCAAAAGAAGATATTGCATATAAACTTGAAGAGATTCTTCCTTGACAATCCCCAAAAAGCAGTGTTGAGTACAGAGAACTGATAAAGAAGGAATGACTGAAGAAGAACACAGACCACATCACTAAATGAAAACACAAAAATAAATATCAGAGACTCTGGAGATAATGGAACACAAACCTTGTACATTCGGGACTCAAAATACCAGCAAATTCACACTCCCCCATTAATAAGCTAAAATTAGGCCAGACCATGCTCCCATTGAAAGCTGCTCTGCCTACTTTCTTCATCTGGGAATCACAAAAGGTGTTGGAGCAAGAACAAGAAATATTTTCATGATGGTACAACTTTGCCCTGCGAAAGCACGCTTGTGTCCAGGATTGGGACATGGGAATACAGAAATCTGTGCCTGAAAACCTCCTGATTACAAAAAGGTTTCAGAAAAAAAAAAAAAAAAAAAAAAAGGATTTTTAAAACCTTAAAAATGTCCCATAAAACTCTAAGACACTGGCAGGAAGACAGGCTTTTAGGGAAGCCAGCTACCTTATTCCCAGGAGTTAGGGCATGTCTGTTAGACCCATGCAAACTCCAAGTTAGGAATAACAGGCAAGCTCCTGTTTCAGTGCCTCAAACCTGCTGTGATTTTGCTGGGAAAAACTACTCACACATTTTGTGTAGTTGCCATGGCTACACAGGGAAAGGCTCCTAAAAGTTCCAAAGCCAAGTATGGGTGCTGGAGCTCAGAGCCCCTGCCTGCAAAGCACCATGGCAGTGGCAGCTCACCCAGGAAAGTCAGGAACTTTCCCTTGGGCACAGAGACCAAACCTGCAGGGATGAATCCCAGCTCCAAAACAATCCTTCACAAGTGAAAGAGCAGCTTATTTGCCATTCCAAATGCAAATTCTACTCATGTCTTTTGCTAGGGCAAAGGAGGCAGCAGAGAATCATGTAAAATGCATAACTGTCCAAAAATACTCAGAAAACCATCTTTTCTTTTCTTTTTCCTCATGGATAATGGATGAGCCCTGAGGTGGCAGTGACATTCAGCAACCAACAGCTCAGACATGGGCTGGGGTCAAAAACCTAATTACAACAAGCACTTTGCTGCTTCCATGAGCTATTCAAGAGAAACACGAAATTTTCTGTGTGCCTCTGATTACCCCAAACTGTCGGTGGTTAATTCCAAAAGCGTATCCTCACTTAAAAATGGTAGTTCCACCACAAATTAAACTATTATAGCCATGAGTAAAATTAGGTTCCACATTTGTACTTTCTAAAATATCAAAGCCATGATTAGCAAAGTCTTTTGTTTAAGATCTCTAGAGTCCTGGAGGTAATGAAAACTGGGTCAAGGAGCAGTTTCTCTGAAAGTTTAAAGTAAATGCCGTGTTCAAGAATTACCTGCTCCTGTGACTCATGGAGTACTTGGTCTAGAGAATGGAACTACTATAGATACCAAGAGCAGTCCCCCTGCCCTGAGCAGAGGAGGAGGAAGGGGTGGAAAAGAAAGGCATTGCAGATGATTTTGAACAGTTTCCTGTTATGGCCCCTTGAAAGAAACCCAGCCGTACTTTCCCCCTGCTTTCTGTTTGCTGAATTTCTCCTGACAGTTGGCTCCTTCGTTTGCCAGAACCACAACAAAGGACGGCCTTGAGTTTCCACACAGGCCATTTTCTCCCTCTCTCGTCTCTGATCATCTCACAAAGGTATTATTGTTGCTGGCTCACTGGGGCTCAGTGCACCTGAGGCACATCAAAGGCACTTGTTAATGCCCGCCTGACCACACAGGTCTCTCTCCCACTGCATTAAATTAAACTCGATGATTAATCTCTGTAGCCCTCAGGGTCCCTTGGTGCACACGGAGAGAGAAAATATATATTTCTATCAAAACACAAGTATAATATACTTTCATTTTATAGCCCTAATTAAAAAAAGGAACAGCTAATTTTGGCCAAATGCAGCTGCATATAGGTCTCATTAAAACACAAATACAACTGCTCTGTGTGCTCCACGCTCACTTCATGCAGCCTGTGCAGGTAATAGATAAAAGAACAGAATGCTAAAATCATTTCACAGATTAGATCCAGAGAAGTTTAGAATTTACTTATTGTCTGCTGGCTAGAGATTGTTACACCCCTCCCTGTGCAGATGGGTGAAGGCAGGCGGTTAAGGAAATGATTATAAAATGCTGAGTAGGTAGATTTAAGTAAAAATCTACTTAAATCTAGGAAAAACTGCACAAGCATCTGTTCCTGAGTTTGAACTGAACTGACTAAAAGCCTTAAAAGGTTCTGCATCATGCAGTCTGTGTTTGACTTTGGGGTTGCTTCAATGACAGAGCATCAACATGGATTTTATCACATCCCTTTTGCTACATTAGCATATTTAATGGAGCCACAACTCTCATGGCTGTGGAGAGTGCACACAAAACGTGTTAATATTGATGTGCTGTGCTCTAATTTGGGCAGTCAAACAATTCTTATTCTCTCCTAGAGCTTTCTCCACAAAGAATGTCACTCCTCTCCAACACCTCTAGCACTCCCAGTGCCATTTGCTAATCCCAGTCCCAATTCTACTGTTGTGAACTGGGTGTATGTTAGAACTTACCAGTGTACAAATATCAACCATTAATAAAAAACCACACACATGTCCTCCTCCAGGGCTGGTTGTGCTAAAGGAATGAGCCAGAGCCAGCTGGCCCACTGCCAGCTACCCAACACTGCCCTTAGACCTTCGGGGGAAGCTGCCTGCGAGCTCCTCAGCTCACTGCAGCCCAGTACTATGTGTCTATTAACTCATTTTAACAATTTAAACTAACTCAGCTAAATGAAACAGGTTAGCAAGAGTTCACTCAAACAGCTTCTACTGAAAGGGCAGAAACCTCCATCAAAAAACTTGGAAATAATGGAAGCAGTGATTGAAGGCTTGAAGGGTGACTTCTTCCTCCAGGGTGCCCCACCTGCCCTATGACAGACAGACAGGTACCAGTGGGATTTTTCCAAGACAGAGCAAGCCAAGAGTGATAGAGTTTGAAGCTTGAAACTTTTGTTTAGGAAGGAACCAAAACATACTCCAGTTGGTCTAGGGGATTTAAGCTCAATGCTCTGCTTCACAACAGTTGGATTTTTCACATCTTCAAATTCAGTCACGTGCTAAAATGCTTTGCTGAACGACAATCCACGTGACAAGATCACCATTTATTCAATCTCAAGATCACACTGGACTCATGCTGTTACTACAGAGACAATTTAACTTATTGTTAAGGCTGATGTTTTATTATCAGCCTCCTTCTTATTCTCTCCTAGAGCTTTCTCCACGAAACATGTCATTCCTCTCCAACACCCCTAGCACTCCCAGTGCCATTTGCTCCTTTTTGGAAAAATTCAAGTTCTAATCATTCTAAATTTAAGACCAAAATGAGTTTTAAATAAAAAATGTGGCAGAAAAGGGTACTTATCTAAATGGAATGCTCTCAGACTCATACATTTTAAAACAGTATAAATTTCAAAAGCAGACACTAAATTTTAATTGCAATCTCAGAGAAAGCTTTTGTATTAATTCACTGAGAAAAATTAGCAAAGTGAAAACTGCTTATTGGGGGGTTTTCTTTCTTTTTAGTCATGATATGTCTCATAATTCTATACACCATGGCAATTTTCAGAGGGAGAAGGATTTATATTGATTAAGGGAAGAGGTGGGGGAGCAGGGCTGTGACTGAAGACGGGCACTCCTTCTCCAAAGACACTCTTCTGTAACACATTAGTGATAGGCTTGTCACAGATAACTCAGGCTCAGGCTTTGGCTCAGATTTCAGGCTGCTCTTTAAGCCACTCTGGCATCATGGTTTTTACTTTCCATGTCATTTTTCAGTATTGATTTCTACTACTATTAAAGTTCTTGCTTAATAGCAAATGCACAGTAATTTATAATTAATATCCAAAGGTAAAGATAGAGTTACCAGAAAAAAAAAATTCAAGGAAAAAAGAATGGGGTGAGAAGGACAAAGGTCAATTTTCCCTTCAAAAACATAAGTTAGTAAATTCTGCACAAATTAGGATGACACACACAACCTACCCCCATGTGGCACGAAGATGTTCCACAGATCATAGCCACCCGGGATGTAATGGGCTGGTTCTCACATGGAAGGTTGTGTCCTTTCACATCTGCTCCAATTACTCCTATTAAAGTAAAATTAAAATTCTCTGTTAAAGAAGAGCAAGCCACCCTGCACCAAACAGACCTTTTCTGCACTCAAATAATTGCTGAATATCTCACACCACTGCCACAAATTAAGAAAGTCTACTTAGCCAACAGAGGAAATAATTTTATCAATCAGATTAAAGTATTTATTCCAGATATAAGGACTGAAGACAATTTCTTCTAAATGCGTATCTATCATCATGATTTTTAAGTGTTATTTTACCTAGAAAATGTTATTTTACCAGACATTTATTCTCTTAGGTAGTTCACTGACATGCAGAATAATAAGTGCCCTGCTGTACTGGCAGGCTGCAGATGTGTTTATTTGTTCACAGTTTATCCTGAACATCCTGGATGATGTGTTTTGTCAGGGGATGAGTTGGAGAAAGGGATAACTTGGCAGGAGACTCGAAGGCTGCCAGCTTTGTTGTCTTCACTGCTGCTGCTGTTCTGTCCATGTCAGAACCACCTAAAGGCAGATTTTTCCTCCCCTTCGAGGAACAGCTTGACTCTGAGGAGCACCACTCAGCCTGCAGCAGAAAATACACCCAGGAGATGCCAGACCTACAGCTGAGCCCCAGAACACATCCCATCCTGCTTGAGTCACTTCAGGGGAGGCTACAGAGGCAATCTGCCCTCTCCTCCTCCTCTCCCAGGCTGCATCCTGGCACCACGTTGTGCTGCACCCAGCAAAATGCAGCAGCCAACAAGTAACATTTTTACACTGGACTTTTCTTTTCTTAAACATGGCTTTTCAGCTGGCAAGCTGGTCACCAGACTGTGCATTTGCATCTGCAAAGCTCAATTTGGAGACCAGTATGTCAATACTGATAAAAAAAATCCCCTTCATCTCCCTGTAGAAGGATCAGGAAAACATTTGCTGGATGTTGTGAAAGATGCCAAGTGTTAGGACTGGTTCATATCCTACATTTCATTAATACCCTCTTGGTTTAGATCACCACTGCAATGCTCTGGTACCAAGTCAGTCTGGTGGGATTTGTCTTACTGGGATCACCATGGTTATCGTGGTATCACCATGGTTGGAAGCCATCTAAATAATCTTTAAAATGTTAAAGTCTTAAAAAATCCATCCTCACGTCCCTTAAACTAAACTGACTTGTGACTATGAAATGGCACAGCTGTCCTAAAGGAAGTTAGGAACAACAAAAAGCTAAAAGTAAGACTTCTACTTCATGTTTTATTTTTTCACTGCTCTAACATAATGAATGCATATTAGGAATTTTGTATAGTGTTGTCTACAAGGCAAATTCCTGTACTAAGCATGACTGTATTAGAATTTCTTGAGTTAAAAATACTGTTCACACTTGAGAGGGAAGAAATCTATTAAACTAAATAGTCAGCATATGCTGCAAATGTATTTTCATAAACAATATAAAACTGAAAAGATCTTTTTAATTGCTAAGAAAATATGTATTCTGCAAAACAGGAATTATGGCTCTTTTTGGCATTTTAGTCAGCGGCTTCACCAGTGTTTAAAATTCTTAGAGTCTTCTTATTTGTGATTAATTAAAGTCAGACAGCAAATAAGTCTGGAATATTGGCTAAAAGTTATATAATTGCTGTTTCACATTTAGCTTAGGTGGAATTTTTCACAGTCGGAGGCAGACTCAAAAGCAGAGGCTGAGAACAAGAAGTCTGTGCACCACACAGAATAGAGGAGAGCTTTTTAGGAAGGCAAGCAGTGCTTAGCAATGTGTGCTTCTGGATCTCTTCCACAGTGACATGGTATTTTAGACACTGCACCATAAATCATCTACTTTTGTTGAAACAATGCTGATGCCTTTTAAAAGGTGCAATGTAAACAGCATTTTTATGAGGCCAGCCCCACAAGCCTGGCCTCCCATCCTCACAGTTTCAGCTGTACACTCTCTGAAATTAGTACAGTAGGTCAAAATGCAAGATATAACTTCTTGGCTGTTAGATCCTCACTTTTCCATAAGAGGTATCAGATGGACTGATCCAGGAGTCACACATGACCTCCTCAAACATACACACTACACAATTCTTTACCTTACTGTACTCAAAGCTTTGAAGCTTTCATAAACTTCAGGAACCTGCTCAGCCAAACCACACTTCACATGCAGCCAAGAGCAGATCTGAGCTGCATCAAAAGTTATTAACACTGCAAACAAGATGTCCATCACATCATTCTGGCTTAGCCTGCAGGATATTTTCTTTACAGATATCTGCACTCTTCGAGTCTCCTTTTACTCCTGCTCCTGTCACTTTTGCTATCAAACTCTTCTCATTTTTGCTGTCCTTTCTACTAAGTTTCCACACCATTTCCAATATATTTATTACCCTTCCCAGATTCAAGAATTAAGAGTTGCACTGTAAATGCTCCTCTTATCCCAGACTGCACTGAGCTATGGTGTGATTATCATGCAGGTTCTCCCTCTGTAATGCCCTCCTCTCTCTAACAACAACCTGTATGTTGGTTTTCTCCTCCTGGCAATCATTTCAGGAGTCTGCTGGTGTTTGTGGTGCCATCTGGGAAAACAGATTCAGATTAGCAGACTGTCTCTATGCACTGCAGCCCTTTCCTGAGGGAAGCCAGTAGCTGGGTGTTTCTAATGTCAGAGTTTCTTTACACAAGTCTGTATCAAGGAACAGACAGTTGCTCTCTATTCTTTTTAAAATTCAATTGCTTGATTTCAGCACATGAAAAAATGGTCAAACTTTTTGTGCTCTGGATCCATAATGATGCCAGTTAAACAAGGACCTTCCACTGCCACTTTCACATGCTCTGTGACAACCCAGTTTTGCAGCAAGTTCATTCTTTCAGGTCAGGTTATTACTCTGTTCTTTTCCAATAACACAGAATTGCCAAGGCACAAAGTTTTAAACACGTTTTTATGCAATTAGGATACTGACAGATATTTTTTAAGTCAGTCACAACACACCTACAAATATGACACTGAAGCTCAAGTCTTCCTTTTAGCAGACAGACCTACATATAATCTTTTTCAGGTAGCAAGAAAAGCAATCTCCATGATTACTTAACCTCACCAAAAGCAAAGTAAAGGGATTTAAACACTAGAAAAGTTCCAGGTCACAGTTTCTAGGACAAATGAGATTTAAAACAGCACAAAACATTTGAAACAAAACTGGTAGTTTAGCACCTAATCATATTTCAGTTAGATCTAGTAAAAAACCCTCTGATGAGCAATAGATTTCCATTAAACAGTACTACTTCAATAACACTGAAACTTCCTGAGGTAAGACTGTTTTCTAAACCAGCAAACTAAGAAACCTCTCAATTTCCTGCTGAAGAAGTTAGACTGAATCTCTGTCTTATTGACTGTATTTGGACAAGACCAAACAGCATAGTAAGAAAATGAACTTGTTTGGCCTCATCAAATGTATTTCAGAAAAGTTGAACCAGGGCTGAACATCAGAATATTGTGCTGGAAAAGAGAAAAAGCCAAAGCATCAGACCTTAAATCATGAATCATAAATCAGACCTTTGCATCATGAATCACTTCTAAAGCTAAGAATCCTAACTATGAACAAGCCTCAAACATGAGGCTTCTTCCTCGGAATGGTTGTTTGTGTTTTTTTCTTGCTTATCCCCAAACTTTTGAGCAACAGAAGATGCAAACTCACAGCATGTTGGCATTCCAACACCATGGGGCTTCAGTCAAAAGTGGAACTAGCAGAAATTAACAAACTATTTACAAATCCAGCTGAAAAGACATATAACAGTGATATATTCCCTTTCTTGAAACTGACTTGCAGTACTGGTAGTTACTGTGATGATTTGGGGTTTTTTTAAAGAATAGCATCAGAGCAAATGGCTGGATAAAAACAGTCTGTGACCAAAATGTCTTTCTGAAATGAATTCAACAATTCCTGTCTCGGAGAGCAGTAAATCCATGAGTGAGTACCTAGTCCTCCAGCATGTGCATCAATGAGAGATGCTGCCACTGCAATCCCTTCAGGGAGCCCGAGATCTTCCGCAGCGTCTGGTGTCAGACCTTTCCCAACAGCCTCTCCAGGAGACAGGACGAGGTTTCCTGGGCAGACACAAGACAAACCAAACGCCTGTCAATTTACTAAACAGAAAAACAAACGCGTGTGTTATTGCAAGAGCTCCCTTCCTCCTCCTCCAGTGAGGCCTCGTATGTATAAAACAAACAAGAGCTTCACAGAGCTCTGTGTGATGGAGTATCTTTCATTATCTGTCTGCAGATTAAGCACGACTGTGCCAGATCAGGCATCCCATGGCAATTTAGAAGTTCAAAAGCATTCAATATCCTATCTAGCCACAGAGAAAGATTGCACCACAAGCAATTAAATTCTGCTTGGCATCTCTCCAGGAGATATGAAATGCAGAAATCCCAGGTTCTTGTGGAAGGTGCTGCCTGCAGGCATTCTCTGGGCATGGAAGGAGATTCAGCTCAGTCTGTGCTCACAAATGAACACCGCACCTGTTGCACAAGGAATGCACAAGGAACTGGCCATTTTTTTCCATTTCCATCCTTTCCAGCAGTTCTGCTAGGAATAAGGTGGCTATAGCAACAGAGACTCTGAAAAAGAAACTGGCTTAAACAGCAAATTCCTCCAGTTGCAGCTGTATTTCCTCACAGACTTAAATAATCCCTTTCTGAGCCTTCTCTGGCCTGTGCAGTATGAAGAAGACAAGAACACAACCCTGCCCTCCCTGCCCTGTCACAGGGAGCCCAGAGGCAGGTCCTGCCATAACACAGACCCAATTTTGTCTTTCAAGTACCAGAATTTAGGGACACCCCCAAGAGCCTCCTCTCAGCCTCCCACAGCTGGAGCAGTGGGACTGAGCTCCTGGGATTGCACACACTTCCATATTTATCCAAAGGTTTGGGGGTGAGAGGCAGAAAGCTCAGTGGGAGTTCCCACAGACCTCCCTGCCAATGCCAGGGCTTTTAGTACCTACCTGGAGTGTTTACTAAATTCAACAAATTTGGGCAGAGTTGGCAAAACTCCTCTTTAAAATAAAACAAGACTATTTTCACAGTCAATTTTATTGAGAATGTTACACCTGAAGCATGTTTTGATATGTAGAAAGGACATAAAACATCTTCCAGAATAGACATTAATTAAGAGGAATAGCATATCATAAAGTATCAGGAATACACTAATTCCCAGGAGCATAAACTTCTACAAATGCAGTAATACAACCTGTTTAATGAAAAGGCTATGATATTAAATTCATAGGTCTTCAATTTTAGATATCAATTAGATCTTTGCTGTAAATTACATTGGTTCTTCATTTTTAAAAGCTACATTCTCCTTCTGCCCACTTCCTGATGGATGCAGTGTATGGAGCATTTTGAGATCAGCAGAAACAACTTCACAGCTGCTCATTTCTCCAAGAGTTTCTGTTCTACTGACAGCCACACATCTCTGCCCCTGAAATTCCAGGCTGAACCTCACACTGGAAATTTAAAACAAGTCTGTGCAGCCAAAACTGTTGCACTTGACAGCGGGTTTATATTCAGTACTGGGGGCAGTAAGCAAACATCATCATTAAGCTTTATACAGAAGGACATGAGGACATTAAGTCACCTCCTCACAGGAAAATAAGTTCTGTATTTTATTATTTCTGCATTTTACTAGTTACTTACTGTAAAGGCAAAGCATTGTCCTGGCTTTTCCAAGAGATGTATCTTTTGCATTTTCCCCCAATAAGCTGGAGTGCAGGATGTTCCTCTTTAAGAGATTTTTCTATTAACGTATCAGGTTTTTTAAGACATTGGAGAAAAATACCAAAGCTGTCTGCTTCTCCTGACATTCAAAGACCCTGCAGGTGGAAGGAAGTTCAAAAGAGTTCATGCAGCTAAACCCACATCTTTTCCTTCAGAATCAATTGCCTGACCTGAAAGCACAGCCATGGTGTATATACAGCATGAGATTAATTTAATCTGAAATAAAACCTCTTTCCAGGCAGCCCTTCCATGGCTACCTAGTCTTTATCAGTCATACCAGTCAAACACTTGAGTGTGTAATTATTATGTAGTTATACTCCATTTTAGAGATCAGGGCTACTATCAGACAAAATTTTTTCCTACCAGCTTCTCAATTACTGTATTTCTAGTTAATAAGCACTAAGGGAACAACTTCAGAGGTGAAGATAATCCTCTCCTCTACTGCAGCACAAGAAAATGACCTTATAATTCCTTTGGTACTGGTTATTTATCGGAATGGCCAGCAGCAACGGGCATAAAGTGTGTGTGTGGACATGCAGGGATGGGCTTCTTGTCATTTGGAGAGGCAGCATAATCATCTTGTATTTTAAATAAAATAATTAACAGTAGTCTGCCCCATATGTTTTAGAAGTCAAAGTATGCCTGAACAAATATTCTTTGACTGAAAGGACTTCCCTACCACGGGGAAGGAAGAGCAGTCAGAAGTCACCCATGGTAGGCATTGCAAAGGGGAGTTCTGGGTCACCCAGCAGCCAGGGAGTGCAGGACAGAGAAACTGAGTGCACAAGGAGAGGATTCTCACTCTGCCCCTCTCCTTCACCCTCCCAGCTCTACAGACCAAGGAAAGCTCTGCCAGGCCCATAGGAAATGCTCCCAAGGAGCTCTGTGGAAGGGAAGGAGCAGGCTCTGCATGGGCACTGATTCTCTCATCAGGAATTTGCCCCTCCACCTACACAAGCATAAGCCAGTGTGGAATGGACACTCTGAGCCTTCACTCAACCACATGGGCACAGACCTGGGAAAGGAATTATCATTCTCATAGTTCAACCTTCACCAAAAAGCGAGAAAACTCAGCTAAGCATCAGCATGCTTAGAATCTAGGAGTGTAAAGCTATTAAATGATAAAATAAGGAAACACAAAAAACAACCAATAAGGAGACACAATTAAAAGCAAAGTTTTTGACAAAGATTGTATTCCAATACTAGTCTGGGAGGGAGCAGATTCTTACTTGAGCAAAATACAGCAGCTTTAGAAAGCCAGGGGCAGCTACTCTGAACATAAAGGTATTCTACAGCTACACACCAGCAATTCAGCAGCAGGTGCTGCCACCCTTAAATCCAACCTCAGGGGGAAAGAAGCTGTCGGAGGGGAGGCAGGGAGGGAGGAAGGCAGAGCTGCCTGCACACAGGCATGCAGTGAGAGCAGGACAGGCACTGCATAAAGGAGGCACTGAAAGGCCTGAGACTCCTCAAGGCTCCTGCCAAAGTAAATGTATCGAGTCTTTTGTTGACAGTAGTCTCCTGTGCAAGTCATTTACCTTTGCTATAATGACTTCCAAAATTAGAGCTAACCAAACAAACCCATAATGGCCGAAGCTGGAGGACTTTCTGTTTCACATTGGTGCAGCTGTTTCACTAATGCAGTGCCTTAATCCACAACCTTTCATTTGGGACGAGACAGGCTATTTCCAGCTATTTTTTCCCCCATAAAGCAGCCAGTTTACAAAAGGAAAAAACTGTCTGAATCTCTTCCTTCTCTTTTATCCTTCTTCGAAGACTGATGTTAGAGTTTGCTGTGATCAAACTTTGTTTAAAGAATTTATGTGCTACCCAAGACCCTCTACCCTTTTAGGTGCTTCCCACAGGAACCAGCTATTTACCAGCCACAACACACGAGGCAGATAATGCATCTTCAGTCAACTTTAGTGATCCAAATTCACTGTATTGGCTCACTAATATTTAGCAGAACGAGGTACTTCAGGATGTAGCCCCTTTTCAAACAACAAAGCTGACAGCAGCCGGGGTGCAGCTGACTCCAGCACAGCTTTTCATCTATCTCGCAGAACAGGGCTGCACTTTGTATATTTGGCTGTATAAGTGCATAAAAATACGAAAGGAAGAAAATTCAAAGGAGATGTCCCTTCACTGAGACCCAAACAAACCTGAATTTGGATATAACAATCCCTTGCTGAAATGCCAGCAGCCTCAGAAAGAAACACAACCCAAGGGTACATCCCGTCCCCATTTCACAGCCCCACCCAAACTGAACAATTAAACTGCTTTCTGATTTAAAGGACAACACAGAAAACAGATATCCTGTAAAACAAGTGATAGAGAACATGCTCTGAAGAAGTTATCTTGTTAAACAAAACAGAGCTGAATAGGCATCAAAGGAAACAGGACCTGAGTATAGAAAAGCACTGTCCATCCAAATGTAGTAAGAAATGTAAGGGATTTTCCCCCTTCATGTTCATTATAAAGCATGCAGATAATCTCCACTTTTTGTGTTTCATAATAATTCTCATAATGCCAAAATCTGGAATATGCAAGGAATCTCAATAAATAATATACATTGTCCCAACCCTATCTCACACACAATATGTTATCAAATATCCCTCTCAATTAGACAATACTCACATTTAACTGAGATGTGTATGGCTGATTTTTCTACAATTTTTACCGCAGTTGAGTAGCCAAAGCAGCACTAAGATCAGAAGGAAGCAGAATAATGATGCTGACTGTAAAGTTATAATACTATTTTTTTCTTAGGACTGAATGCATGGTGGTTAAAAGATGTTAAGAACAGTGAGATTTGGGGCTTTTTTAACCTCCAAATAACCTCCATAAAACTTCCTGGCTGGCAGTTAAAGACTTCAAAACTTTCATTGAGGAAAACCAAAACAAATTGAGATATTATACGCCAGCTTATTTAAAAGTGAGGAAAACGGTTAAACAAAATCACTTTGGCTTCCTTTGGTTCAAAATTCATCTCTGTCTACACGAACTGCCACAGTAGCTTGAGGCAAATCTAATTTGTGGGCCTTTCCATCCCACTCTCCCAGAGAGCCTTTGGCTGAACTACATCTCGACTGCCTAATGTGTAAATACTTCAGGCAGATGTATTAGGCTGCTAAACCCTGGCAAAATCAAATCAGGCAGATCCTGGTTCATTAAGCTGAGCAGCAGAGTGGTCAGCAAACCAGAGGTGCCTACTTCAACAAAGGCTGCTTGGCCTTTTTAGCCCAAGGAATGAGGGCTACTCCATGTATAAATTAGAAGCTTTCCTGGTGAAAGGTCAAAAGGAAAAAAAAATTCTGCATTGTTGGATCAAGAGGCACGCTATGATGGCTGGGACTGAGTTTTCTTTGGTAGAGTGCAGTGAAACAGTGCAGAATGAATGTGTCCTGCCATGTGTGGTTCACTGCTGAACTGCATCTGGGTATAAAACACAGAGGTTTTATGTCTTACCAAAGGTATAGAACGCAATATCTTGATGTCTTACTAAGTAATTAGAGGGAATGCATTTACATCCAAATTCAGCTACCTGAGCTCAAGTTTTCGCTTGCAAACAATAATTTCATTAGGCTGGTAATGGACATTTCTGTCTATCTTCACAGCACAATATTCCTCAGAGTCTCTCTAGATACAAAAATCCATGCAGATGGCAGGACTATTGCTCTCCTTTCAGAGTTGCTCTGCTCTGGTACAGTACATTGCTAAGCCTGCAAAGGCAATTTAGCTTGTATTAATCACGGATTATTACTTAACAGATTTTTTTTTTTACTGGATGTTTTTTAACAACTCACATGATAGCAACTCCTCTTAGAATAAATAATTATCCCTTTTTCTAAACTGAAATAAATGCCAGACCTAAAAAATAATCTCATCAGTTACTGAAAGGACACCTTAAAATCTTTCAGCCATACTTACTCCCCACCACGTTCACACAGTATCCAGTTTTAATATCCATACTGAGAAGATACTGATGCACTGTAAACTAAAGGAGTTCAGAAATGAGCCAGGAAAACAATTTCAAGGATTGAGAAGTATAACAGTTCACCCAAGAGTTTTGGGGGGCAACCTCAGTGTTCTCCTTGATCATAGGAAATTTGAGTCTGTGCAGGTCAAGCGTGTCCCTACGGTCTGCCAGGCAGGAGTAGGAAGTTAAATCAGATGAAAAATCAAGTGTGTTCTTTAATTAATTCATTAATTTTGAGACATGACAGCAACTAACAATCAACAGCCTTTCAGTCTGAAGTGGGCTCTCCATCACAGGAAATTATAAAATCAAGATTGGTTCTAAGATACACTTTAAACTACTTAAACATTAATTTTAAGGAGTCCAACAGCCTCTGACTTGGAGGAAGTTAGCTTGAAATAGCCCTTCTGATTTTGTGAATACTGACTCATAAAGCAGACAGCACTGTTTTAAAAGTTATCTCAACAGGAGGCTGAAGCCAAAAAAAAGAAGATGAATAACAAATCGAGACCAGGGAGAGGAAGAGTCAGGTAAAAAGAAGGAATGACCCAGAACTATTCTGAGAAATGTCTCTTTTTTCTTTTCTTTCGAACAGTATGAAAAATAAGGAAGGAGGATAATATCTCAGATATTTAAATAATGAACAATTACAATACGCCCAAGTCTACTCAAAGCTTCTCTGAAATTTAAAACCAGAAATTCAATAAAAAGCTCCTAGTTTTCATACTAGAAAATTCCCAAGTCCCCAGTGTTGCCAGAGTAGAAGCAAATATAATTTCCCAGACAGGCAGAGTCTGAGACCAGAATTCTCTGAGTGGACAGTGGAATATTGCTTTATTACTATGTTTTAAAAGACCTAAACTTTTACAGGAGTTTTCTAAGCTATGAGGGATGGAGGGACAGCACACAGTACTTCTCACTCCTTAGAGCAGAGAGGAGGAGAAGTGCAAAGGAACCACCTGCCAGCAGGACTCAAGTTGATGATAAGCTGGGTGAATGATGGGTCCTTTCCTGGTGGAAGAGGAATGGAAAATGTCACCCAGGAAATATCCTGGAGAAACTTGAGCCACCTGAGCTCAGCTCAGGTTGTTCAGGAACAGTTATTGGAAAGAGGAAGAGTATCTCAGACTAGACAGCAAGGAGAAGGCTTGGAGATGGAGGGGGCAGATTTTATCCATGAATTTATCAATATCTGATGTGAGGGAGGGAGTAGAGATCAGGAGAAAAACTCTTCTCAGTGGCTCCCAGTGACACTACAAGTGTGACAAGCACAAACTGAAATACAGGGAATTACATTTAAACCAAATAAAACAATGTTTTTATTGGGGAGTAGTGGTCAGGGCACTGGAACAGGTTGCAGATTTCAGAATGTCCCCCTTTGGAAATACTTAAAACTCAACAGGACACAGCCCTGAACAACCTTCTGTAGGTGACCCTGCTCTGATCATTTCAAGATGGCCCTTCAAATTCCAATTCAGTGACCTCAAGATGGAAAAAGTATGAAATAAAACAGAAATCACAGGAGTGTGGAGCTTTTCTAAGGAAAAGCCCAACTTCTTCCTGCTGAATCATGTATTATGAAATAATGCCTCGAGCTCTCAGGAAGGAGACACCCAAAAACCTCTTTGCACTGTGCCAGTTTCAGCTCCTTTGCAGTTGCTACAGCTCTTGGACAGACTGAAATGACAGGAAGCCAGAAAAATGTTAGCATATTTGGAACACTATTCACTTGTAAATTCCATGGATTTTGACAGCATGTAAGTGTAAATATCCTCTGATTCATCCTTTTAATTTTGTTTGAAATTGCAGTGTGTTGTATTTTTATTGGGGATAGCAAAAGACCAGGGAAAGAAAGATAAAGGTATCCCATACCAGAGAATCCCTTTACTTATTATTCTTTACCATTTGCAAAGTACAGTATTTGAAGCTTGTTGCTGGAATCCAGCTTTAGGAAGAACTGGCAGCTACAAGCTGACCTGAGGGGGGGGGGGGGGAATCATCATCACTTTCTCTCAGCCTTCAAGGAAATCCCTCATATGCTCCAGAGCATCTGGCATCAAAGGCATTGGAAGAGACAGGGAAAAGTGGAAGAACAAATGGATTGACCATTCCCTCCACAGCTGCAGTGACACTGAGTTCAGATTGACCACATTCTCCCACCCTGCACTGAATCTCCCATTTTCAGCCTAAATGTAAATAAATTAAGAGAACATCCAAGTATTAGAGCTAACTACTGACAAAACAGAGAACCTAAGCACACTCTATTTAAATATTCAATGCCATTGTTAACTGTGTATATGGAAGGACATGCAGGAATGTAACTACTGATATAAAAAACAAGTTTTCTGTACTATCAAGTTATTAATAAGTACTTTAAATGAAAGAGCATTTAGAAAAGAACATCCAGTCTTCCAATTATACAGATCCATCTTTTCAGGACATTCAAAAATGGCATATGTAAGTGTCCAGGCCCATAAAAACATCAAGTCTGCAGACCTCCAAGTCCTGGAATTCAGGAGAGAGTTAAAAATGGGGTTGCAAAGTGTTGGGGCTGTACATTAAAGCACAGGCAGAGTGTTGGAACAGGGAGGGTGGTGAACTGGTAAACTGATGGAGAGGAGTAAAGGCCACTAACCAGAAATGCACTTCAGAGTCAAGATAAAGCCTTCTTAATTGAAAACATAGTGCCAAATTTAAAACAACAACAAATAAAAAGCAGAAATCCTACTGGAAGAAAAAAGGGGCAATTTGTGGAAAATGGAAAACTTTCTTAAGGTAGTTAAGAAGGATGAGTAGGAAAAAAACCCAGAAGAGGATTTAAGTAAAGAGATGTATAAGGAACACAGGCTGTTCTCTTCCTTATACCACCATTACCCCCAAAATCAAAAATGAAAGAATTCTTCCAGTTGTACACTAAAGCAAATTAAGCAAAACTTCAGCTACTTCATTTATATCAGTTTGCTACTCCAACACAGATGAAAGAAGGTGACAAACTGCCCCTTACAAAAGCTACAAAACCTTTCAGATCAGTAGAACCTATTCTGCAGTACCCACAATGCTCTCTCACACAAAGCCACCATCTTCAACCCAAAAAAGACCTGGCATGAAATATTACCATTCAATAAAAAAATCATTATTTGGTCCCTTAAGTAGGCCCTGAAGTAGAAGGCAGTGGTGAGAATTTATCAGGCCTTTTTCTCCAAATGGAATGTATGCTGCAGTACCCTAGGAGCTCTATAGTACATGAAATTTTAACGGAATTGTTAATGTCTTTCTAGGTTTTATAATACCACAAAGAGATACTCATCATGTGCTTTTACCACAACAGATAACTGCTAATGCCTCTAGTACACAACACATTCACAGTGGTTTGAATACGAATCATCTTCCACTCTCTTGGTGAGCAAATTAATGGGATCAATAAATTTTTCAGTATCTCCAGATAAAGACTCTTTACCTTCACAAGCCTGATCAGTAAATTCCTGATGTACAGAAGGGATCACAAACAACTTGTTATGTGGATTCCCTGAAAGGTTAGTCTGCTCTGAGAAACAGAAAATGTCAAAGGCCTGGGAGTTTTCAGATGTGAACCCACGCTCTGCTATGGGAAAGGTTTGTGGAAGATCCTAAAGGTCAGATGGGAGGGTCACCCTTATCAACAAGGTCATACCTTAAGTTAAACTGAAACCAAGAGGAGTTTACTCCCTGGAACCACCACACTCTGATTACAGTAAATGTATTTTTAAAGGGCAAGGAGCTTTAAAAGCAATGCTTAAAAGCGTATTTACCGGAATAAAGAAATATGTACCCTAAAGAAGTTGTTCTTGGGTAATTCCCATAAGAATTTCCAGTAGCATTAAAGTTAAAGATACTTCCAAATGAAAAAAAAAAATCTATTTGTAGCTATTCATCTTTGGTTCCCTCTGATTGGAAACAATAATTATTTCAGTAGAGATTGGAAAAAAAAAAAAACAACAAAACAAACATCGCTTTTCTGCATATTTTAAACTGGTAAACTTTGTATTTATTTTTGTTACAGCCAGAAAATTTTGCTAATTTTATCTTGTGACATTTTGCTTTGGTTAAAAGAAATGATAATTCAGAGCCTTGTTATCTTTTAGGAGAGATACATGAGAAAAAGGCCATTATCTCTCTTTACAAGGGGAACATGCAGGCACTAAAATACATCCTTGCCTTTGAGCTAAACAAACCTTGAGCAGACAGACACAGGCTTAGAATAGCTTGAGAACAGAAGAGGAAATTCCACCAGTATTACTTCAGCCCTGTCAGGTTTTGGTTTTGTTTTCATTTCAGGAGGAGGTTTTGAGCATGTACAACCTCCCTTCACCCTCCTCCTACCTGGGTTATCTGACAACTTTGAGCTCCTTTATCTGCAGGGCAGCCCAGTGCCCTGCTTGCCATCCTTCCCTGCCAGCCGTGGCAGGCTCTGATGCTCCTCCTGGAGGCACACACTGTCCAGGGAGGCCTTCCCTTGGGATAATGGGATGCACTTGCAGCAGCTGAGGCTGTTCCCCTGTGGGCAGCACTGCTGTAAACACAGCGTGAGCTGAGCTGGTGCAAGGTGGGATCCTGTGGCAGGGATGGTGCCTTGCCACCGATGCTGACACCATGGGATGTGTGGGAAGGAATCTCCCACGACCCAGGAGCATCCCAGCTGCAGTTTGCTCAGGGGCTGAGTATCACCTTCCTGGTAGGTGGATGCACACTTGTCCTGATTAATTTGAGGAAAGCTGAGCTGATTCAGAGTGCTCAAGTCCAACACCACTGAACACAAAAAAACAAGCAAAGCCCCCAGCTCTCATTGGAACACCATTCCCACTCCCATTCCCCCACACTCAGGGACACTGGTAAGATTTCAGGGTGGCAGAAAGCAAAGCACTTTCCTGGGACACACCACCATGGAGCAGCTCCAGGGCAGGGTGAAGTGCTTTGCTTTGACTCCTTCTGAAGCTACACCCTTCCAAGAGACTCCAAGAAGGACAGGGCAGGAGAGAAACCCAAAGGAATGGAGTAGTGGCTGTCTGGGTTCCACACTGATGCAGCGAGCTCCTCACTCCCTCTGCACAGACACAGGGATGAAGGTCACTCTCCTGCTTTTTGTGATGTTATCACACTGCTAACGATAACAAAAGCAGCACCTTCCTTTTTTTAAAAAAAAAGGGTTAGACAAATGGTCAGGGAAATAAGCTCATATTCTCCCTAGGGCTAGGTTTCAGCATTATTACGCAAATAGAAATTGTCTTATGCTGTGGATTCACCTGAGGGAATCGGCCCCAGAATCTGAAAACCAAAGGATTCCTCAAGGTGAGCAAAAGCATCAAGTTCTGCCCTAAGGTTTGGTGCAGTTTTAGAGGTCAGACTGCGCTTCTCCAACTCCAGCCAAGACCCTCTCAGGGATTCTGTGGTTCTTTTCTTTAAAAAATCCCAGTCTTTCATAGAACTAGACACTTCCATCAGTAAATCACAAGAAACACTTTTGCCCTGCAAGAAACATATCAACAGAAGATAATTTACTGATTTATTTTGTAAATGTTGTGTTTTAACTAACATGGAAGCCTGATACTGGGAATTGATGGTTTCTCTCTTAATGAATGTTGAGCCATATATAGGCCAGTGTTATGAGGCTCCCATCACAACAAAAGGCCCCTTTTATTAATGGCTACTTTATCATTGCAAACATGCATGTTGTTACTTAAAATGGCAAATTGCCTTGCACTGTCCTTGAAGTGCATTGCATAAATATTGTATTCAAGCCTTAGCTTACACTTCATAAATAATTTATTTTTAAAATACCCTTCCATGAGACCACCAGCTGGCAAGATGTTCAATTTTCTGGTAAAAACATGTATTTATTGCAAGTCTTATTTTAACTTGTTGAAGATTTGCTAAAAGCCACAAGTGACAGATGTTGTAAGAACTGTACTCAACCCAAAACCTCAGGAAGCTGAAAGCCTCATTCTCCTGGTAGGTTTGTACCTCTGCATAAGCAGGTTCCTTTGCAGGGAAAAAGCTGAAATCTATTCAAGGAAGCTTTCAGTACTATTTTCTGATAACCCAGAAATGACTGACAGCAGATTATGCGATGATCAGAAAAGTTTATAGATTTCATTACATTTCTTTTCACTACAATCCTTCCTCCACCATTTCCATTTCATGTTGCTGCATTTAAACTGCTGTACAAACTTGTTCAAAGTGCTCGACATTAAAAAAAAAAAATCAAAGGAAATTTCAGATAATTAACTTTGATGAATGAGCATATTTTAATTCATGTCTGGTAATATTCTTGTTAATGACATGTCTGCTTAGGACATCCATTAAAAGTCCATTAAGTTAACAGGGAAAGTCTAATAAAGTTATCCTGGAAATTTTCTGGTATATTAACGTTATGGACTTTTAATGAATATCTGCTGTAGGAACTGCTATTAGCAAGGCTACTATTCTAATTAAACTTGGGCTCTGAGAGTGAAAAAAAATGTATAAAGATAACAACAAGCAGAAGTAGCACTTTTTTTGAAAATGACTATAAGGGAGATGGGTGCAAGTCACAAATCATACTATCAGTAACAGCTAAAAAATTACTATATTGTAGCTTTTTTGTAGCCTGCCATCCAATATACCCATATTGAATGCGTCCTTCATGTCATCAGTTGCTGAGGCTCCTTTTAACTCCTCTATTGTTGAGACTGAGCAGTACAGAAAGGCCTTCCAGGGTAGCAGATAAAAAATTTAAACACAGTTTCTCACAACAATGCAAAGTAAAAAATGCACTTAGGAAGTCTGTTCCCAATGGGCATCCTTGCTGACATACCAGTAACACAGCAAAATATCTTTTTATATGTATATATATTTTATTCATAGAATCAGAGAATAGGTTGGATTGGGAGGAACCTTAAAGCTCACCTCATTCCTCCCCCTTGCCATGGGCAGGGACACCTTCCACTAGACCAGGTTGCTCAAAGCCCCATCTCTCTATATATTTTTATATCTTTTATATATATACACATAAAGCTTTTAATTAATATGAATAAATATGTATATTTAATAGTACGAGTATGCATTTATTAATATAAATATATGTGTATGTTTATTAATAGTAATATATATGTATATTAAAACCCAACCCTGATATACCTATTTTTTCATACTTATCCTTCACCAAATCTTCCAAACCAATCATTTTCCAGAAACTGTCATCCCAACCTCTATCTGATGTGTATGTCCACTTGCACACTACTGTACAGAGAGACCTAAAAAAGAGACAATATAGGCACAGAGTCAGGCAAATGAACATGTTTGGGTTTAAACTTGTGACTAGAAACAAGTTCCTGCAAAAGGATCTCTTCTCCACTGGTCAAAAACTCCCACAGAATGCTCACATTAAAAAAAAAAAAAAAAAAAACCAAAAAAAAAACCAAAAAAAAAAACCAAAAAAATGGTTACTGTTTGGAGTGCACATCTTGAGGACCTTAAAAGGACCTTGTGTTTAAGATTCTTCTCTGCTGAAACAACTCCTGGTCTGGCCACTTCACTGCATAAATCAGTGAAATAACAGGCTGTGCATGTGCCTGGGGGAGAGCAGGGCAGGAGCACAACAGCTCTGGAGCAGGCAGCTCAGAGTGCTGCTCTTCCAGCCTAAATGGCTGCTTTGCACACAGCTTGTCCTTAGGAAAACTTTGTGTTACTTCTCTCACAGCTGAATCACAATTTCCAGGAGATCTGGATGCTGAGGACAGATGCACAAGTCTGGTTTCTCAGAAGCTGATGTTAAACTCTGCTGGCACAGGCAGGAGCAGAAGGATACAAAGGACAAGAACATCCACAGCAAAGTCTGTCCTAACACACAGAATGGTTTTTATCAATATCCCCGACCTTATTCCTCCCCAAAGTATGAACAATATTCCTGATAATTTAGTATTACATGGGCTGTTTTCTGTCTGAACACTAAGAATCATCTCAAAAGATCAATATTAAATTCTGCTTGAAAAGTCAGTCAACTAAAAGGTATTAAAAATGCTAAATACCACTGAAAACTGCAGCTCTCTGCAGTCCTGGGAATACCACAGTACCAGCAAGTGCAAGACAGCTCAGATGCATCTCGGGGAAGTACATCATCATAACTGTTCTCAAAGAGAAACCCTGCTCAGAGGTGGATTTTCTTTGATGTTTTACAAGACAGCTTATTTGTGACTCATGTTCAGCCAAGGTGAGTTTACACAGACATATTCTCTTTATTAGGATGGTACAATTTGAACGTGGATCTTCAAAGCAAACTCAGTTTTACTGAAGCATTTGACTTTTTCATGCAGTTTTGCATAAGTAAAAACCAAATAAAATTTCTCTCTTCAAAATTATTGTTGGAGTAAAAGGAAATCTTCCCTTTCATCCAAGAAAACTACCCAGGGACTGAAATATGAATCATAAATTGGGTTGGGCTGGAAGGGACCTTAAAGCTCATCTTGTTCCAACCCCCTGCCATGGGTAGGGGACACCTTCCACTAGCCCAGGTTGCTCTATGCCCCATCCAACCTGGCCTTGAGCAGAAAAAGAGAAGCTATTTTTATTTTCCATCTGCAAATCGAAGTTAGAGCTTATAGCCACTGATACTGCAGACAGAGAAAAGCCAAAAGAGTCTTTCCACACAGCTGGAAAACTATCTGGGATATGTATTTCATGTTTTGGGGTGCTTACAACAAGAAGCAACATCCTCTTATGTGACACTGAGCAGAAGATGGGATGGTTACATGGACTCTCTAAACTCTCTCATCTGGGACAGAAATGTGTATTTTAAATGCCTTATGTTTCTTTCCATCCTGTTGGACTGGAATAACCATGTTTTTACAACCAGAGGACAAGTGATGGTCATTCACATCCCATTGGTTGTAAAGGTGTGTTGGTTGCTCTTTGCTGCAAGAGAATAATTAACATGATATATTTTGGCGGGAAAAAGAAGACATTAGTTAACTATTTATATCCCTATAAATAAATGCAGTCAATAAATGCAGAGATTATTTCAGGACTACTCTTAAAACATTTCTGACACACCCACCCCCTTTTTTTTTTCTTCTTAATAGTTTTAAGAATAGACCACACAATCACAACTCAGTGTCTGATTTGAAAACAGAAAAAGCACATGACCTGTAACTACAGCAATAACAATGTTGATATAAGGAATTCCAATTTCCAAGGATTTAAAAGCCAGACACAAAATTCTAATTAGGACCTTTGACAAAAACTGGGTGAATAAATAAATCCTAGGCTGAAGAAAATACTGGGAAAAAATAAACATTTTCCCCAAATTGGTTCAAACCTCACATTAAAAGGAAAAATAAAGACAGGGTATTTGAAATAAAAAGCACTTCATCAGTTTAGGAAAAATCTAGACATAAAGAGCAAAAAACAATGCATCAAGTTTTCCCAAATATGGGAAATACCAAATCATAACAAATTATCATCAAAACCGAGTATGTCTTTTTCTAATTAGATTGAAGCTCTGAACTAATGCCACACCCTGAGAAAGGCTCCAAAGACCATGTTTTAACCAGGGGCCTGCTGTCCCACACAGCTCCTCTGTGGAACACCACAGCACACACACAGGCCCATGGAATCACGGAGATGGGGAGAGATTCCCCCCCTGCCAATCCGCGGAATTCCAGCAGATCCCAGCTCTCTGGCAGGATATGGCTGCACTGAACACACCCTGGAGATTTATAAATGCAAAGTGCTCACAGAACAAGGATAAACAGAGGAGTTCTGGTTTAATTTCTAACACAGTATGGCAGATGAACTGGGACAGACAACTCTTCCCAAATGAACTGACTGGCAGATCTTTAAGTGGAAGGTTCTGGTATGAAAGCCAATCTCAGATCTCAGCTAAAAGAGTAACACATTATGTTGGCAGGTTTCTATTTTCATGGCCACAGCAAGAAACTCAAAATGCTTGTTTTAAACACAGTCTGAGCATTTACACTTCTCTGGCATTCAATCTCTTTCTTCCACTCTTGCTGCACTCAAAAAGTTGGTGTTCAATGGAACAATATGGCTTCTTACAAATCCCTAATATCAAAGAGAAAGTGTCAAACTGCAGAAAGGCATTCTGCTCTCTTAGATAACAGTTCAAAGGATTTCTTTGGGATGGCCATGATGGATTAACATCACCACATGCTTCAAAAGCATCTGGATGGGTTGAACTCAAACCCCTGCCCCTCACCTGATGAGGTGCTCAGTCTGTAAGTCCTAGAGAGCTCTATGCACATGCAGAGAGAGCAGTTTATTCATGGCTTGTCACTGCTGAAGTCAATGGTATACATGCATATATATATATATATAAACTTTATAGGAGATCACTCAGAAAATCTCCTCCAGAGCATCACCCTTAAAAGGGGATAGCACAACTCCTAACTTGGGACTCTAACCAGGAAGATACTCTGGGAAAGAACCACCTGAGGAACCAAATCAGTTCACCTACAAAGAAAGCCTCAACTATGAGAAAATTTTATATTTCACAGAGTTCCTAAGTTTGATGAGATGAAGGGCAGACATTAAACAGAAACAGTACTGTTATCTGTCGTGGTATATTCAATTTTTCCTATTTGGCTGCATTACCTCAATTATTTGGTCATAAACACCAGATTTGTTCTGGCTGAAGCTGGATAAACCAGATGGGTTGAAGCAAAAGCTCGTCTTACTTTATTCCCAGGATCAGCTGGGTTCAAAGGGGCAGAGAAGAGGCAATCCCAGAGGGAACAAGCCCTCTCCTGACTGCCTGATCCACCACAGGATTTGAGGAGCCATACATGGAAGCCCTCAGTAGCACAAGCCATATGTAGCCTGTCTGAAATACCATGAGTTTGGAGACACTTTTCCTCAAGCATATTCCCAGCACAACGAAATGAAGGATTTCCTTTCTCTGTTCAGAACAAAAAGTTTTGCTTAGAATATTCCTACTGAAAAAAAAAACCCAACTGTCGTGCATGGAAAATTTTTATTTTATTTAAACCAGATTTTCAACAGGAAAATTATTGTGTTTAGAGTTTCCTACAAGTTTCTTGCTGAGGACTGATTGGATGTGCTGAAGTCCTGCATGACCAGAATCTCAGCAGTCTTAAAAACACAGACAGTCTGTGAACACACACTTGTAATTCCCAAAATGCTGTCTGGAAGCAACTAACCTACAAAAGGATCCAGGCCAACTGGACTTGTGATCACTCAGGTGATCAAAATTTGTTTCTGTGTGACTCTTCCCACATTATCTGCCCATTCTGAGTATTTTCTCTCACTCTGTTGTACTTCTTGGAGAGAAAGAAATCAGATACATTCATTGAAAATGGGAATTACTGCATGCTCTAAGTTATCGGCATAAAAATGTATCTAAAAGATAAAAGTCACAAAAAACTTCTCCCCAACTACTTAGCAGTCATCAGAGCTTCACACTTTGGTCCATTCTTTGTTGCCACATTTCCCACACTCCAAAAGGGATGAAGCCAGCACAGATATGATTCCCAAATTTGCAGAGATCCTGCCCTGCCTGGGACAGCACCTGCTATGAAAAGAATCTTGGGGGCCACTCCTTAACTGCAGCTGTCTTGTGGAAGTCATCCCTATTTTGAGTATAGGTTGATAGGTAAGTCCTATCAACTAAAAATTACTAAAAGAAACAGTTTTTATTTTCCTGAAAAGTGACCCCATAAGGCATTTCTACATGACCTTCCACTCCAGAGGGCTGGTACAAGATTAGTTAGCCTGGAAAATGAGTCAGACACCAGCCTGAAAAGCAGAGAACCCCTGGCTGGGGCATCCTGAGGTGAATGGCAGCTTTGTTCTCAATTCCAAAGCAAAAGGATCTGCTCCATTCATCCCAACTGCTCAGAAATGAACCTAAACTCATGAACTTAATTAATTTTGTAGGCATCATTAACAGCGCAGCAGTTCAATCACTGGATCACTGAACTGAAGCCAGCTGCACCTGCTGAGGGCTGGGCCAAAGCTAAATCCTACAGAGGCAAGGACAGGGTACAGCTAGATCCCAAAAGGAATAGCGTGCAGTAGGATAAAGTAACTCTCCGTGGTCTGTTGGGCAGATTTATTTAAAGCTACAAAGAATCAAAGCTAAGAAAGCTTTCTGACGTTGTGAACGCAAGAAGCAGACCTGAAACAATGGAGTGTGACTGTCACAACATCAAATGATTTCCTTTTGTTCTACAAAGTTTAAATTTAAAACAGATTTTGAATTCAAATTGTAAACCAGGGCATAGATTCTGCTCAAATGAACATCTCCACATATTGACATCTGGGCCAGGCTGCCAATGTCCTCCCAAATTATGCACCCCACAGTCTCAAGGCTTTTCACAAAAGCAAGCAATTTACAGCTCTAACACAGTCACAGATCTGACTGTGGTTTGTGCAAAAATGTTCCAGGCAAAAAAATTTAATACCCAGCACACATACTCCCAGCATCCAAGAACAGAACTGGGCACTGGTGCTGCAAGAGCCTAAAATACAGTGGAGGTTATCACAGAGCAATAGGAAACCTGTAATTATTCTCTGCTCTGTTATGGTTATGCCATATCCATTAATCCACAGCCTTTGAAACAGAACCAGACTGTTAGATCCACATCCACCACTGGCATTTAGGAAAAATGTTTCTGCCTGCTTGCTGTATTTGGCTGCTTGAGGGAAACAGGGAAAATTTGTCCTAAAGGAATACTTCTCAAGAAAGAGGAGAAGAAAAGTGATACCTGATCACTGAGTCTTGAAATGTATGAAGTGTACGAGATGCTGCCCCTGTTGAGTGTTTGCTGAAAGGAGTCAGGGCAGGGGTTTGAGCTCAGGCTGGTTGGAGGAGCTGCCCCTGCTGTCCCTCAGCCCATCTCTGGGCCAGGTGGGCTGCAAAGCTCAGGGTGAGAGAGTCTGGGGCTGCCCTGACTGCACTCCCCTCCTCTCACCTCTTCAACAGCTCTTTAATTGCAGGTACACACAGCAAAACCTGTCAGGGGCTGCTCCAGCCACCCAGCCATGCAAACCCCAAGTCCCTACATTTACAACACATTACTTTTTATGATTATTGCCTTTGACCCAAAGCCTATGAAATTCCTGCCTGCCCAAACCCATTGTCTTAGCAAGCTGTGCAATTTGACTCTTGCCTGAAAAGGGTTTTCATCTTCCAACAAAACATTAAACAGGCCAAACAAAGAAGACAGGTGGGGAAGCCTGTTTGGGACAAGTAGCAGACACATTCCCAGTTGCACTCACGGGCCTCGACTTTCAGTCTTTGCATGTCTGAGGATTTAAACCTATTCAATAAAGGTAGCAAGGAAATTACTGTAATCAGTGTTAGCAATTCTACCAGCTTCAGTCTTCCTATGCTCTGGGTAACACTTCTATTTATCATAAATAATTAAAAGTAGTCTGGCTGCCATTTAGATTTTTTGAAGTTAGTTAAATACCACAGCAAAAGCAAAGCTTTCTCCCTACTTTGAAATCTTCACTAAAGCTGCAGAGAAAAAAATATTAATACAAATAAGAATGATCCAATATCATGATGAAAGGCCAATATTTGTTCACACTAAGGCTACTGGCAATTTTGTCATATTTCATAGCTGAAATAGGATTAGACTCAAGATCTCAAAACTTAAAAAGTTAATGTTCAAAAAATTACTTGGATGTTTTCTTTTTTCTCACCATGAGGAAAATTGAGCGTCAGAAAATTGGTATTCAGTTTCCAACAAAAAGGATTTAGTAGAAAAGATTTCTCTTTCCAGCAAATGTGCAAGTGCAAGAAGACATCAATCCCCAAAGCCACCAACCAAAAAGACAGTGAAAAGCTCAGGACCTACAAGCTGCATAATTGAAGGTAATGCAGATACTGATATTTGCCTATATAATACCTTTCCAAACCCTTTTTTGAGTTTTTTATTGCTGAAAAAAAAAAATATGTTGAAGTACTACATATGGTGTGAAGATTTCATGGATTTTCCTTCAAAGCTGTGGTTAAAACATTGGTTTAATGATATACTATTCCCCCATTTTTTCCTGAACACTGCTGACTCAGGGAACTAGCAGGGTTCTACCAGACTCCTTCCCAACCATCAAGACTAAATTTGGGGTTAAAAATCTCTGAACTTGTACTCAGCAGCTCTGTTGGCCTCACATCTGGAAAGGCAGAATTCTCACTGGACTGGTGGCACAGCTTTTATTTAAAAATATAAACCAGGTCTCCCTTTCCCTGCCATAAATCTCACTGCCAAAGCAGAGCCCATGAAAGAGCAACACTCTTTTAGGTGAGAGAGAGGCCCTTAGGGAATGGCAGCTACATCAGAGCCCTTGGGGGACTGGGATCCATCAACACTCTCATCAACAGGCATTACACCAGAACTTCCAAACTCATCCAGACTGGGCTTTTAGGGCTTTTGTTGGGATATAGGGTGCAGGAGTCTTGATTCTCCTGAGCTCACACCACCCTGTGTGTGTGTGTGTGTGGAAGCCACACAGCTCTCAGCAACAAGCACTGAGCAGGAAACAAAGTCTTTCAATCAGCAAATCAAAAAGTTAAAGCTATTTTTGTAAAGGGGAAGAAGTATTAATTAACTCAAACCTCACTCTATTATTTGGTGTTCATGTTGTAACACTTAAGAGGTTTTTGGCTGGCTTTTTAAATCACAAGATTTTCTAAGCAAGTCTGTTGCTTACTTAAAGGGACAGATTTTATTGTATGAAAAATACAATTCACATTTGCAATTTTCTACACCCACATCTATAATTAATCTCCTCTGAATACAGCCACTCCCTGACGAGATTCCATGTTATATTTAAACTCTGGGTGCCACTTGGAAAGGAAAAAAAGAAGAACAATAGGATCATTTTCAAAGCCTACACAGCAGCACAAGGTTTCAAAGCAATGAAGTGCTTTAAACTCTGGCATCAACCTTCTGACCACCCAACCAGAGCGAAGACTGACCTCCAATTACCACCACAATAAGCACAGAAGTCTCTCGAGAAATGCAGAGTGTAGATCTTTCCTGTGTTCCAAAGTAGGTATGAGACTGATGTTGTATTACATAGATAAATCTCAAATTTACTGAGAGGTTGTTGGGAAAGCCTCTTTTGTGACACTCAGACTCTAAGGATTAATCCACTTAAAGAAAATTTTATGTTGGATGAGGTATCTTAAAACTTAAAATTTGCACATCTTGTTAGAAATGTGGAAATGTGCATTTGATACATAAGTACTGTAAGGAAACTGGCTTGTTTTATTTTACATAAATACACACACATGTTTGTAATGTGTACACATGCAGATATTTACTTTGGATTGGGAGAATGTGCCTGTTTGTGTTTGCTGTAATCTATTTAAACCTGTCATTTAAAAATACAACTACATGCATCAAACACTGCAAATGTCAAAAAAGCCATCCAACAGAAAGTGAATCACACTGACCACAATGAGATGATGTTTCTTCTATCACTTGTAACAGAGTCCAATTCTTTCTAGAAGTGTGTTTCTGTTTAGAAACACGCTATCAAAAGATGAGAAGACTGGAGACTCTTGAATTCAGTTTTCCTAGAAGTAATGCCACCAAACCTGTAGGGAATCACCCATCTGCAGTGCAGCTTATCAAGTCAGACCAATCCCTTGTGTGCATCTAATAACTTCAGTGGATGTACTTAGCTAAACACATTCAGTTGGATCAGAAAGTACAAAATAAGACCTTTTAATCCACCCACATACACCTCACCATGTCATGAGGCAAGGGCAAGCCAACAGTCAGCAGATTGCTGAGTTGTTTTATTAATTTCATTCTGTATTATGTTACAGACACCCAACCAAGATTCAAGCCCATTGTCTTCGGCATTGTTGGAGAGCTTATAATGAGACACAGTCCTAGACAAAAAAATGTATTGTCTAGACAAATCAGACATAGCATATGGGGCTGGAAATCTTAGTCCATTCCCTTAAAAGATGGCAAACAGAGGCAAAGAAAATTCAGGGATTTGGCCAAGGGTCAAAGAGTAAACTTTAATCAGGCCCCTGAACTGAATCCTGAACTCCAGAGGCTCAGTCTAGATTCTGAGACCCAGGCAGAAAGACATCATTCAGAAATTGATGCTGAACATGTTAAAATTTTTTTTTCTATGGACAACTGTAGTTTCAATCTTTAAGTATGACAGAAAAAGAAGTATGCACATATATAAAATTAAATCACTGTTTTAAGTAACTACTATTTTAAATTTTATAAGTTTAATAAGCAGAGGAGAGGTTATAAAGAAAACATCATCCACAAATGGCAAGGGAAATGAAGGAGAGCCCACGTCTCCAGCCACTGCAGTCCAGCAGCCATGGGACATTCCTCCTGCCTTCTGCAACATCAGCAATGTTTCAGTTCCATTTAATCACAAAAATATATTCTTTCAAGCTCAGTATTTCAACCAAACCACTCTGCAATAGGAAGTCAAATATTTATTTCAATTAAGAGCTTGTATTTAAAAAACACATTTTCTCCTGTTACCTTCTGGCAGTTAAAAATATGACACAATTAAAACTGGAAGTATTGGTACACAGAGCCAGTGAACAGCTTCCTCTGGAAGTCTGAGCTGGAGCAAATTTACCACAGCTCAAGGCTTCACCAAACACTCAAGGAAGCTGGTAAAGAGATTAAGAAAATGCTACAAGTCACTGAGAAAAAGGAAGCTGGGTCTGAGCTCCCTCCCCACCGTGTGGCTTTGGACAGAGTGAGATTATTCCTGTCAGCAACATCAGCTTCTCCCAGTACAACAACAGCAGCACATCCAGATGTGCATCACCCAGCACATCTGCCAGCACCAGGCACTACCCCAGCCACGGACACACGGCCACCGCATTGTTCCAGCTGTCCTTGTCCCACAGGGAATAACATGGGCAGGCTGCAGGAAGACCACAGATACTGCTCCATGCCCCTGTGTCGTTCCTCTGGGTGAAAAGGACACACAGGACATGCACACCCACCAGCCATGTTTAGGGAGCAGAAGGATTTTGGGTGTCCTTGACTCTTCCAGCAGTTTAGGAAGTGTGGCAGATGCTGAGGGCACTGCCTGGCCAGCACCATGTGCACCCTGACACCCCAGACACCGACCAGGAACACAAATCTCCACAGGATCAGGGCTACACTTCATTATGTGGTTTCTGCTGTCTTCATACAATTGAGCAGAATTAGAGTGGTGTAAAAAAACCCCACCCTTACAGCCCTACTTTTGAGAGAACTGTTAGTCCAGAAATCTCTTCACACAAAGACACATTTTACTAATTCATGAGTAAATAATGTATATATTCCTAACATCAAACTGCTGATAGTCTAACTTAGCACAGTACTTGAACACACATGTGTGAGTATAAAGTCCTGAGTGCTGTCAGTGGGGTTAATGGGAGTTTTTACCAGCTTAGTCAGACTGTGCTGAACTGGAGCCTCGGCTGTCATGCACTTGTGGCTAGACAAAGCCTAAGTGAAACCAGAACAGAAGCAGGGAAATTGCCAAGAGTACTGCAATAAAAGAAAGTCTTAATAACTGCATTCTGATGGAGGCTGTTCCCATTTCATATGCTAAACCTGAATATTAAGCCCTCCTTTATTCAGGGAAACCACCTTCAAGTCTTACTCAAGTCTGGATGACAGGATATAGCTGCCAGGGGCACCTGAATCAAAGATACACATTAGATATTCCTACTTAGGGAATGAGCTGTGTTGTTACCTCCCCCCACAAAAATCAGTTCAGTCAGTGTAAACTCTTAAAATCAAAAAGTCATTCCTAAATACTAGATACATTTGGTCAAAATTTAGTCATTAGTATCAATTTTTGAAAACAGGTTTTGTTAGATTTTAAGGTAAGTGATTTAAATCAAAGGAAAAGCAAGATGGCTCATTTTACATACCTCATGCTTGTACTGTATGCTTGTATTTTAATATTTTAAATGACAGCAGCAGTGCATCTATTTCTAGAGTATCTTTAATTAATAATAATGGTATGCATTTACAGCCTTTGTATTGGATTCATATAAAAAGGAGGGCACGTTTCTGAGCAAATTTCAAAAAGCAGAGACACCAAGAGTATTATTTGGACAGCTGTGGGATTTCATAAACCAAAGAAAACCCCACCAAGGAGTTCTGAAACAGGTAACAGAAGTGAGTAAAAGAACACATAAATTTCCATAAAGTCAGAATGAACAAACATTTCAGCTTATTTACATCAGAAGGGAGATGAATGGAGATCAATGCAGAAAATAAGGAAGGCTACAGAGCAGATAAATCAGTGTCATTATTCCTCAGGAGGCAGTAATAAAGACATTCAAAGAAAACACGCAATCATTCTGCAGTTGAAAGAGGATATTGCTGGAGAATATAAAGAGAAAATAAAAGAAAAGAGAAGAGAAAATAAAAGAAAAACAAAAAGGAGGCTACATTACATGGATACCTAAACTGCTTCCAGTCACAATAATAGAGAGAAATAACACAAGGGAATACAAATGCTTATTAAATGAGCATGATTTCAAAGCACTGGCCCCACAGAAGGATGCTAATGTGTTGTCAGTTATAGGATTCCTCTTTCCTTTCCTTTCCTCTGAAAGCATCTCTGGTGCCACTGCCAAAGAGAAGGGACTGCACTAAATAAACTCCACTCTGACTTTTCCTAACAACCAACCAGATCAACCCATGGGCTCTTGGGAGAGTGGCTAAAAGAAAGAATTTGTTCCTCTAATTTCAGATGTTTTAGCCTGTTACACAAGGAAGGTGGACATGAGTGTTTTTTTCATTCATTTAAATACTAAAAACAACTTCACCTGGGAATGCACAACCCCAGCTCTCTCAGAGCCAGAGCTCAGCCTCCCAGGTACTGCCTGAGCTTGTCTCACACCCAGCACTGGGAAAGGTGAGGCTGAAGCAGCAGGGTGGAGTTTGCCACTGCTCTAATGAACCCTTTCGTGCAGCCCGAACAACGCTAAAATATTTGTCTTTCCCTTTCTTGGAACTTAAGTTACACTGCAATACTTGCAGAAAATACACTCACAAATGCTGCAAGCACAGAGAAGAATGGACTAAAAGTCAATTCAAAATCCCTGTGTTAGACACCTAAAAAAAGGACTGCTTTATTCCCTCTTTAACGGTTTATATGTTTCTAATGAAAAAATCCCAAAAATAATTTCCCCATCTGTGTGTTTTACCAAATTAAATGATGGAATTAAAAAGATCACTGTTCATACAGAGACTGTACATTTTTACTTGAGAGAAATTAAGAATGAAATTTCTAACGGTAATTTTATAAACTATTTATTTATGAGCTTGGTCCTAAAGGGACGTGGGTGTGAGTAACTTGACCTGAACACAAAGTGTCTCTGACGTCAGCTGGGGCATTTCTGTAAGTCACGTGTCTGCAGAAGCAACTGCAGGATTGTGCTTGAGTTATCCCATATGGATTTTTCTTGCTACCTCCACAGTTAGGTCAGCAATATCAGGCTGCACATTCTGCCATTTTCATTGCTGCAAAGTGGTTTGCACCCTCACAAAAAAAAAAAGCACAAAGAAAATCAAGTCCCTGGTGTCCTAAAATGGCTCTAGAGGTGAAAGGCCAACTTTCACTGCTGCAAGACCCAGAGAGAAATCCCAAGGTGTGAATTTAACCGAGTTCTCCTGCCCTGACTTGCCATGGATGGCACAGGGATGATGAGGAAGAACAGCACAAAACTTGCTGGCCTGCAGGAATCAGAGACTGGCAACTTTGGACTGCAGCACTGAAAACCAGAAATAAATAAATAAGCAAATCTGCATACAGATCAAAAAATAAGAAGTGCCCAAAAGATAGCAGTTACTTAAGGAGAATTTTCTGGATACTAAATCCATTGTACTTGAACAGTCTGAAGATGCTTTTGGCATATGACAAATGCTGCTAGCAAGACATCAGATGAAAACTCCTCTGGCTGGACTGACCTTGATTTTTCCAAATACACTGTTTCTTCACAACCAATGCCAATTAATCAATAACCTGCTACAGGTTTTCAAATAGTTTTCAAATACCATTTTCAAATCATTCTCTGTGTCACACTGAAAGGACAAATGAATCTTCTGAGCCATAGGTGGCCAAAAGGTTCAGAGAAGGAAAATGAAGAGTGTAAGAACAACAGTTCCCCAAACATTGCTAGAGCCAACAGCCTGTTCATACCAACGTGCCTGGACAGCAAATAAAGGACCCAGACCAGCAGAGCACTTAAGCACAGGCTTTAACTTTAAGCACGTGCCTAAGTGCTTTGCTGGAAAAGGGCCCAAAGAAAAGAATGAGCACAGTTAACTGAAAAGCCCTTCAGAACTGGCCTGACTGCTTTGTTTGTCCATTCCAGTTGCTAGTAAACACGTTTGGATTTAACCCATCTCACAAGAACAGTGACCTGGTACAGCCAATCTCTGCACTCAGAGAAGTTCCAGGAACTGGAAAGGCACTGCAAGACACACTTGGGACTTAGGCTACTTAAAAGGCACAAGTAGAAGTAGCATCTCCACATCTCTCTTGCAGAAAAATCCACATGAGGGCCCAAACCACTAAGTAAGTTTTTACCACACAAGCCTGTCTTGCTCTAACTCTTCCACTGGCTTCACAGAATGTATTTTGGAGACCTCATAAAGAGGTCCAGCACAAAACGCTGCCACAGGATCGATGGCTCTTCCTCCTGTCTCCAACTTGTGAAGGAAACCCAAACATGAGCAGATAATTTCTGACTCTGGGCCTTGGGAATGTGGCAGTCTTTTTTACTACCTCCACCTTGGTCCATTAATAACATTTTTATATGTATCAAATTTACCCCCAAAACCAAAATCAAAACAAAGTTCCCTAGAATATCTTAAGCAATGTGCTTAAGTTAAAAAAAGAACTGGAGTCCAAAAATGGAAAGATGATTGGGGAGGTAGGTGAAGTTTGAATGAAACAATAATAAAAAGCCCTAAGAACACATCATATATTCATAGTTCTTGAATCATTAAGGCTCTGCATGACAGCTCTCACAAGCACCAGTATGGCAAATTCACTGACTTTTAAGCAGGAGTGAAAGTGGTTAAGCCCTAGGACAAATAATTTGAAAATCTCAGCACAAGTCTGATCTCAGAGAGTTTAAAGGAATGCAGACTGCCCAAAAACACAGCAGCTGTTTGTTTTTTCTGCCACCTTTCCAAGGTTCATGTCTGGAGTGAGGATAAACAGTTCTGAAAAAAAGTTATGTGGAGTTCAGACTTTAAGAAAATAAAACATCAGACTAGTATTTCTTGCAGAAAGAGAAAAAAAATTAAAAACCCAAACCTTAAATTATTCAGCCCTGAAAGTTTTCAGGTAGAGCTCTCAGGAGCAGAGGTACACGGCTTGAGGCTTCAATATATTAAAATGCATTCTCTAAACAAGTCTGCATTTTCAAAACCTTGGCCTGATGTGGTTTTCTTGAGCAATATTCCTCCAAGCAGAGTTTCACGTTTAATGAGGTAAAATTGTAGTCCCTACTTTATGCACATACACACAAAAAGAGGCCCTTTCAGATAAACGAACAAACAAACGAGATAGTGGATGAAGCCTTAATCAGCCTGAAGTGATTTCCATCAGCACAGCAGGTATCACAGTCACGAGGTTAATTTCTGCTAGTTTGGACATCATTCTTTATATTCTACCTCTGCCTTTCTCTGTGCCAAAGCAAATGAGCACCCACTTTAATTAATACTTCTCTTGATAGGTTGGGCAATCAGAATTCTTTTAACATTTTAGTAGGTATGAGTTTCCTTTGATCCACATTTAAAGAGACAGCCTGAAAAAGAAAGAGGTAACAGGAAATGTTCTTGGGCAGATTACCAGTGGAGCTAACTGGTGTGAATAAGGATTGTCTGTGTTCCAGGCAGATCAGAAACAGCAGGAAATAGCAGGCACCATGTTGAGATTCAACATCTGTTTATGAACTGTCCTTATACACAAATGAAGATCTGCTACAGGACAAAATATACAAACCCAGAAAGTCTTCAACAAACTGGAACCCCGCTGGAGAGCCCCCCTGTTAGATTTACACCTGGTGCTAATGGGGCAACAGCATGAGGAATGGTGAGCACCGAAGACCTTCATCTTGTCTTTGTGATATACATTCAAATTATATATATATATTTTTATATCTATCTCATGGCCCAAGATGGCACATGAAAGATGCCATCTGTGAAAGAGACTAAATCCAGACTGCACATGTGCCCACAGAGCTTCAGAGTGGAATTGAGGGCAAGAATGGCATGGGATGGGATGGACATGAAGAACAGGTGCCAGTGTGTACCATGCTCTTACACATTCCCTGTTTTCCCATCTTTGTAGAGAGATGAAAGCACTCTGGGGCTTAACCTCCTGTACAGATGCTGTGCACAAGGAATTAGGGACAGCACCACACCAACTTTTTCCATAAAGACAGGAAGAACACTTCATTTCTTTGCTGAAAGTAAAGTTACATCATGGTATTTATTTTTCTCCAAGGAGTCTGTTTGAGGTATTTTATATACAATGACAAACCAGCATCAGAAGCTCCCAAGTAGTTTCACGGAGGGAAGCTCAGAAGATGGAAACCACAGGAAAATAGTTTTCTTTGTATTTTGTGGCATGTTCTCCCCCTCTTATCAGTTTTAATTAAATATGAAAACACCTTATTATGCAGATCCAGCTTCATTCCTCAGAATAATGAGCTCATCTTGGAAAATGAGATTGGAAGGAGAAGAGAGCCTCTAAATAGTTTCAAACTACAGTGAGTGAAAGTTGAGGTTATTTCCGTCATGCTAACTCCATGTACTATGTATGGATAAATGCAAGTGGGCTTTGGGGGTGGGGAGAGTTTTGGATTTAACAGGCATATCTCTCTGCACAGCCTCATATCTTTCCCAATCACCTGCAGCATGAAAGGCTTTCCTACTTTATTTCCCACATTGACAAAAAAACCATTGTGCATGGATACTAGAGGCAATAGCTGGGTCACCTTCCATAAATTCTCTTCTACTCCAACACTGGCACATGGATCCTGGGAGTGGCTCTGGGACAGCCCCAGGCTGCCAGGGAACACAGGGACAGTCCTCTGAGGAACACCTGTGCTCCCCAGTCCTCTCTCCAGAGTCCCAGGATACACCCACACTGCAGAACTGCAGCAAGCTCAGAACTCAGGCAGACAAAACTGAGACAGAGCACTTGAAATAAAATAAAGAGCACAAACACAGGTTTTTAACTGAGATTCCCAGCTCCAGTTTAAAGCTGAATGTCAGCAAGCTGAACCAGAGATATAACATTTGAGTTATATCTGAATTTGAGTATTATCTGAAGTTACATAATAGTAAAATATACTATATTTCAGAACTTCCCCTTCACTTGAAAAGTAAACCAACAGCCATGGGGAAATCTGAAATTCCAGCTCTCCTGTCCACAGGAGAATTGAGTTTCCTATGCATGCAGTGTCCAACAACCAAGAAGCAGAACTCCAGTAATCCCTGCTGGATCACACTGCAAGCATTATTGCTTCATCGGTTTCTCTGAAGTCAGTCAGAATCCTACCATCGACATTTAATTAAAGAAGGTAGTAAGAAAATAAACAACCTTTCTTGGAATGTCTTTGATTCCATAAGTACATATACATTTCATCCACTGAAGACTGAATTATACAACCTTTCATCTAAAGAACAGCTTAATGGAATGGCACTGGAATAAAGAATGGGGAAAGGCAAAAACAAACCCTTGGTGATTTCATATAACACATTATATATTTATATAATATCAGGCTGGCTATCTGGCAGCATCAATTTGCAAGCTGCAGTAAAAGTGTTCATCACCTCAGTGCAAGCAAAAGGCTGAGCCAGGCACTTATGCCGAATCAATAACCAGATCCTACTGAGAGTTAAAGCAGCAGATGGTCCATCACAATGAAGAAATGACAGAACACATCCATAGAAATGCCTGCTTTCTTCAGACACATTCTTGAAAGCACTGGATCATTGATCTAAGATTATTTTTATAGGCAGATGACAGGTCAAGCATAAAAGTGCTCTGTTTTAAAGGTTACAGAGTTGGCAAGCTTGGTATCACTGCCATGGACAAAGACTCATTTTCTTTTGAAGTCTTCTTTGTCAGGTTATTTACATTTCACAGTTAAAAGGCTCCTCTCTGGAGAACATGAATTCTAAAATAAATATGAGAAAAAGTCCTAGGCAAGCTAATGCTACTTTAAAGAGATAATGTAAATCAACCCTGACACCATCAGTGTCATCCTAAAGCATGTGGAGAATTTCCAGTGAAAGTTACTAACATTAAGCAGATTGAGAGAGTCAGCCAAAAAAAATAAAGCAAACCTGTAGGTAAACTGCCCTCCAGGCCAAGACTGTTGTTACAGCCATGTATTACAGTGAGAGGCAGAGGAGGAACACTCCAGTGGTGAAAGGCATTTGTTTGGGAAGTCTGGAGGAAGAATTGGTCCAGAATAAATAATTTATAGTGTGATCTGTGAAAATGCCTATGGAATATGACACCTAATTCTCACTGCAAGTTAGACAGAAAGCTGGATGCCCAGCTAAACACTTAAAGAACATTACCCTTCAAATTATACGGCTCTTTTCCCAGCTATAAAATAACAATGCCACTTTCTTGCTTAAGAGCACATTTAAGGGCTGAATTTATTAAGGTTCTTTCATATGCAAGGTATTACAGAGGAGTAAAGGTTTGGGGGTTTTTTAAATAAAAAAAGGAAAAAAGAAAAGACAAAGGAGGCCCTTATGGGATAATAAATTTCTTTGAGTTTTAATACTTCTAAGCAGTGTATGTACACATACAGTGCACAGACTTCATGGTACACAGCTTTTCTTCCCTTCTCTGGATGAGAACGCTCCTGGAATGTTATTGTTTTCAGGGGGGTGGTTTTTAAGAATTTACTGTGAATACATGCATTATATATGTGCACACCAAAACCCTGCTGGGGCTGTAAATGATCCAGGAGTTCATAAACATGGCTATTTTCTTATCTGGTTCAAATTTATGCAAGGAAGCAATTGTTACACAGCTCAGGCTGAACAGAGACCCAATCTCACAGGGGACAAGGGAGCTTTCCGTAGGGTTTCACATAAGGAAGAGTTCAAAGGAGATGACAGATTGTTTATTACATCCCTTGTACCATGAGGGTCTGATCTCTGATGGGGATCACAGGAGCTAATGCAAAAGAAACACCCTGAACACCCAGCCTGGCTCTGAGGAGAACTGAAATGATTGTAAAAAATATGAGATTAAGAGAACCGAAAGACAACAAACTCCTCTGTGGTTTATGTCTCATTTTTCCTCAGAATTTAAGGCTATAACACCACAACTTCCTTCAATACTCCCCCTCAGGCCCAGTGAAGAACAGTTATCCAGTCCCACCATTAGTGAGGATGTCAGCAAGAGGAATCTCAGACTCCCAACCATCTCTTTATAATTATTATTAGAGGGGAGATTGTCATCTCAACCTCACAGAAGTTAATAATTAAGTGTTCATATATCTCCATTGCTTCTGCACAGGACCAACAATGAAATGGCTGTTTAAACGGAGTTTCCTTGCTTTGATGGAAAACTGTGTATGCACCACTCATCAGCTTAAGTAAATGTCAATAACTATTATGGAAAAATAAAAGACATTTTCTGATACACAGAGTATAATTATTTATGAGTCTTCTTCGGATGTTGGATGTTTTGAGACTGAAGAAATAAGACCTTTAACAACAACGAATATATGAACTCTCATTTGTTTTTATTATTTTGTTTTTTAAGTGCTGGAGAACGTTTTAACCATCACACACACACTCACATACACACACTCTCTCAAACTACCACACTAGGCAAGATCAGAGCTTAACAGCCAACAAAACACACATTCAATCCCTGAGATCATTTTCCTGAAATAGAAAACTACATATGTTTCTCAAATTTCACATCAAGCCACTGCACAGCCTGAGCTGCACAGGAGAAGGGAGCCAAGCCTGCCTTTGGGCTTGGGGGAGGAAGGACCTGAAACCAAGATGATTCCTTTCATATCACCACATTTCTCGTTCACAATCTCCACTTAACAAACACCCCCATTTCACAGCATTTCTAGCTGGGCTTGCTTATCAAGCAGCCTTTGCTTTGTCAAATTAAGACACATTGCCTTGGATTAGTGAGACTCCCTGAGTTCACGATGACTTCATGGTTGGCTCAGTTCAGTGTCTCTGTGGCGAACTGCCAGGAATACATCCCCTGCCCCCAATCCTTTCTATACTGACCTAGCTGGCTATTTTTTTTTTTTTAGCAGCAAAGGAACACTATAGAAAAGGAAGGGCTAGATACTGTCACAGCTAATTAACAATCCTAACAACTTCAAAAAATTAAGTAGTAAATATTTGAAGATCTGAATGCAAGCCTCTGCAGTGCAACCTCTCAATGTATGTCTGAAGCTGTTGGAAGGGGACAGTGCAGTTTTTCTTCACGGAGACACTCTGAAGAGCTCCTGTTCTTGTGGAAAACACATTAAGCTTCTTTTGCTAATATTTTGTAAAGGGCACTTGTACAATAACAATAGCTAAAGCTTCCTGTTTGCCTGTGTGCTTCCTGGCTAACATTAACGAGACCTGCCGACAATTTTTTTCTCCAGCACACAGAATTCTTTCAGATTACTTGGTAGACTCAAGGACATATCATTTTTAAATTAAAAAAAAGAAAATCTAACCGTAATGGCCCACATTGCACCTGCCCTTCACAGTCCTGATAACTTTTCCAGCTACACATTTCCTATTTTCTGGATCAGTCTGTGTGTCACCAGTCTCCAAAGAACATGTTTTGAATTTATTAAAAAAGCCTGATAGCAGTAGAATTCTCTCATTTGGCAAACATACCATCACAGAGACACTTGCTTTTGGCTCCATGACAAGAAATTCATGGTACTTTGTCCAATCCACAAAAACACCATTCCTCCCCTCCCAAGCAGCCTTTCAAGATAATTCTCTCTCCTCCAGAGACTTCTCTAAACAAGTCTGCAAGTCTGAACTCTTGGGTTTCATTTCATAAACAGGACACAACACCCGAGTGTAATTCAGGACACTGTCACTGCCCCATGGGCTCAGCACTAATCACAACAGCTTTCTGTAATATTCCCTAGGCCCCTTCTTTCCAGAGACAAGGCCCGATTTTTAGACCAGGCATCTTTTGAAGTAGGCACAAAATATCAACAAAAATCCAAGCGCCAGATCCCAGCCAAAGGGTATCCATTAGTCATGGCAGGGCTAGGAAGGAAGGGATGGGCAGCTGGCCCCAAAACGTGGTGTCTGTGCTGCTGCAGTTACCACATCTCTCTGAAAGGATTGCCCAATCCTTGAAAAGGACACAGACATCCTTCAGATAATCGTTTAACTCGCACTGGTTTGCTTTTTCAACAGCGCCTCTAAACATAAGCTCCTCTTCTAAAAGCACTCTCCCTCCTCAAAATTTCCAGCCTATTCTAGATAAAATATTTGGTGAGGGCTCCACTGACACAGCCACGAGAGACCTCACAGTGGTAAAAGTAAGCAGCCTCCCAAGAATGTGTGGATGCACCAGTTTAACAGATGAAGAACACAGGGATGAACAAACATCAAATCCTCATGAGTATTCAGCTCCTTGAACACCTCCAAAGAGACAGATTTTAATTCACTTCTCCAAATCATAGAGCAGAGATCTGAATCCAATTCCTGGATTCTAGAGCACCTCCCTAGCTTTATTGTTTTATTACAAGCTTCCCTCACTACAGTTCAACAAGGGACCAGACTATACTCCTGCTCATCCCAGTGGACTCTGCATCAACTCCGACAAAGCCCAGGGAGCTCTCTGGAAGTCAATCAGTGACACGGGGCCATCTCCAGGCCTAACTATCAGCTACTTAAAACAGGTCACAAATAAACTTGAAGGACTCAATCACTGCTGAACATAAAAAGCAGGCTACTTAAACGTGCACAAGACAAGGAACTCATAAATGAAAGAAAACAATTTGTCAAGTATCTTCCCGTTGAAAATAGACTGTGTACTAAAGAGAGATCCCCCTCTCTCACAGAGATACAAATATTAGTCGTGTGCTTCCCAGAAATGCTTTTTATCAACTACTAGCATTTGCTTTTCACTTTGCAATCCATCACTACCATAAACAGTATGAATTTCTTCCTTACAAAAAAGAGAAAGTCATAATCCTGAGATCTGTTGGAAGGAGATCATTTAGAAAAGTGAAGTATATGAAACATCTGTTCCATCCTTTCCCATGTCATGATGGCAAGCAGCTGAAGACTGACTGGACAAGTATTTTCACAAGAAAATTATCTGGGTCAAATTCATAGATGAGATGAAGTCTCTACTAGATAACACAATACTCTCCCCAGATATTAATATATCTAGAGTATAATAATATGAAAAAAAATCTGCATAAATATTCAACTTGTTCTAACTTTTTTTGGTCATTTTGGGAGGTGGCTTGTAGCACAATGCTGGACACCCTCTATCTCAATAATGTCAGCTTGACATTATTCCCTACATTTCCAAACCCTCCTTCATAGGTCTAATCTCTCTTTTGTTAGAATTCATCTTAAATTCCAGTACACACTAGCTCATTTTGCAGTGAGTGAGTTGCCTATGATTGGAAATGGCCGTGAAGCAGAACTCTGAGTCTAAACACACATGACCTTTGAGAAATTTGTGTGTGGATTCCACCCAGTTTAACAGCTCAGCCCTATTCTTATCTGCAATGTAATCCCTCACAAGACTCCAGAAACACACTAAGATTGCAGATGTGCATCTCTGGTAAGAACTCCCCATCCATAACACAGTAGCCTGTAACTAAACCAGAGAGGAGCTGAGATTTTATTAAGATAGCTGTAGCCAAAGAACCATATAAAGGAAAGGTTACCAGAGGTCCTGCATGGGGGAGGGAGAGCAGTGAGTCACACTCAGCACGAGCAGAAGTGCTGAGCCTCTGAAAAGCACTGCTAAGAGTCTGTCACAGCTCTTCCTCTCCACCACAGCATTTCTGAGAGAAGACAACTGAGTATTCAAGTGGCAAAACCAACAATCTTTGTTGCAGCCTTGGGGGAAAAAGCTGAGAAGTTCTAGGTTTAAAATTTTTAACCAACATTTAAATTAAATGTTAATTCAATTTTTAAATTCACATTTAAATTTTAAATTTTTTAAGTAAAAATTTTTAAGTAACATTTTTTTTTTAATGCAGAATAGTCAGCTGCCTGGATCATTCAAGGCAAGTCAATGGTTGCTCATCAGCCCAAAGCAGAAATAATAAAATGTAACTACATTAAACATGGAGCATTATAGTCAACAGCTTTCCAAGAACAATAGGAATCAAAAATTTGGAACTCATCCTTTGCAACTGATGAGTGGATGTTGTTCAGTGAGATACAGAGCAATTTCAAAGCCAGAAGGTAAAAGATTCTAGATGTTTCAGCCTCCACCACAGAGGTAAGAAACACTTATTGTTTATTATAGGTCCACTGGAAAAAAAAATGGCAACAAGGCAGTTCAAGCCAGCAGAATGAAAGGTGAAAGATGCAGGATTTCATACTTAGAAACACACATCAAGAACTGCTTTTCAAATACATCAAACTCTGATCTCACACTACTTAACTTTGTGCACAGTGACCTCACTGAAAGCAAAAAGACTTTACATAATTTCTAAATGTCAAATACATAGAAAATGCTTTAGAGAGCCCCTTAATAATTTAAAGAGGCAAGGTCTTTGCTATAAAAGTGCCTTCAGAATTGCATTTATTTTGGTAAAATCCCCATCACCAAAACAAATTTTTAAAAAATAAATCCTTCTTTTATCAGGGCCAAGTTCTGTATGATTCACAGTGACTAACACTATGTCTCTCCCTGTGAATAGACTCCTTTGTGCTCAAAGGCAGAAAGGGTGGTAAGAGGTAATAATCTCATACATGATAAATTCACACTTCTCCGGTATTATAGAGCATATGCAGGACAAATTACTTGACTTCACCAACCTACAAGGAAATTCTCAGAAAACAGGTGTACATGGGGTAGAGCAGAGAAAGGAAAAAAAAAAATAAGGTTTGATGCCAGCAAAATGTTTCTTGCCCTTATTTTCCTGTCTTTTTCTTCCTTCTTTGTTACCCTACAAGAAAATCCACTAGAGCCAAAACAATGGGCTTGATTTTGGGGAGCACATTAAATAAAGCAATGAAGGATTTACAAGGAGGTATTTTACTCCAAATAGAAGACTCTAAACCAAAGTGTGAGGGAGTACTTTATCCAGAGAATCTTTTTTCCCAACATTCCTTTCTCCCTTACAACACTAATCAATACAATCAAAAGATTTTGAGTAATCACATTGTCCTAGCTAAAGAAATGAACTTGCCAGTCTAAATTCAGGCATCTCAATTTTTGAGTATAATCCTCTGCAACTCTGGGTTTTTTTTCAGAGAGATTCTCTGCTTCACCTGCAGGAAATTGCAGCCAAGGACACAAAGCCAAAGCCAGGCAGGACCATGGAGCTGCCAGGATCACTGTGCCCTCCTTTTTCAGAGCCTTCCCCCACCTCATGCCCTGAGCAAAGGGTGGTCATTCTAAAAGTCTTGAGTATTTTCACAAGATGCAGACTCTGGAATATCATCTGGGAGGCAGGATTTATCCTCTTGAAGGTAGAGTTGGGTCAGGTAACAGGACTGTTTAGATTGCAAGATCTGTGGGGTGGGAGCTGTTCTTCTGTTACATAATTCAGAGTTAGACAGCAAAATCTGACTGAAAGTCCAAAGGAAGAAGATTTAAGATGCCATTAATCAATTATCATCTGGCAACTCCTTGCACAACTCCTCTTTTTGCATTTTTTAAGTCAATCATAGCACTTCCCTGCTGTATAATGCAAGGAATATATAATGCTCTAACAATAGCTGTCAATCAGGAAAACTAACTAGGGAGAAATAGAGCACGCAAATAAAAAGAACTGTATCTGATAAGAAGGTATATCTATTTCCAGAGAGACTAAAACTATCCTGTGGCCAGTCTTCATCTGAGACTACATTTTGCACAGATTCCACTCCATAAACTGCAATGCAAATAAATAACTGTGAGCTGCACTGAACTGGGCATGATTTTAAATAAATAATACTGATTTTAAATAAATACTAGCCCTCGCTTCTCACGAGGATCTGCAAACACCCTTCACCTGTGTTGGTGCTTTTAATCCAGATTTTTAAGGAGTTCTCTCGGAGGGTTTTGTTCAACTACTCAGCAAGGATTCCAGGGTACGTTTGTGGAGAAGCACAGCTGCCATGTTTTACACTGAAGTGACCATATAAAGTTAGATTTTACCAGACCCCTCCCATATGCCAAAGAAATGCATATTTCCAATTCTCAAAAAAGTCAATAAATTTGTCAACAAAATAGATTTCAAAGAATTATTGGAAGTGTATTTCACAGGAACTCCAACAATCATATTTATGTTCCAAAATGACATTTTGCAGCAACACACTGTATCTGTGGATTCCACTGCTCCCAGGAACAACTGTGTTCAGGAATGCACAGTGGAGGCAGGAGATAGGTTCAAGATGTTTTGGGGCTGGCTGAATTACAGACAGATGTACATAACAGCAGGTCCAGTCAGAATGAATTAAAGCAGAAATGTACATAAGAAAGTAAACAAAATCATATTGTTATAATTAACATACCTTGCAGTGACACCTGTGGCTTTCCAAGATAAGAAATCCGGAAGATCAAAGAAGTAGCCAACCTTCTCCCACGATTCTGGCAAGTTCTAAGAAAAATATGTTTAGAACAACAGATCTTAGAGGTCAGGCATGGTCATGCCCTTATTTTAATACAATTAAAATCCTGATATTTAGGTAAACACAATTTTTTCGAACTCATTGCTCTGATCATCCAGTCAGCTCTTCTCTCTGATTTACTGCCTGGAGAGCTGAGCCTTTCCCCCAGCAAAGACTGATCATAGGCAAAATTCTCCATGAAGAGTTCATGGATGCACAAGTTTCAGATCAATAATCTGGAGTGTCTCTGTTCCCCATCAGCTGCTCAATGTCAGAGCAGTTTCAAAGTCAACAACTTTATAAAAAAAAACTTTTGCCTGAAAAATGTACTATTTTCTAAAGTAAGCCAAATAAGATTTAAAAATAATTAAAATTTAAGATTTAAAATTTAATATTTGTTAATTATAAGCATAGGAAGAAAACAATGAGCTCTGTGAGCATACAAACAAAGCTTGCAGATCTGAAAAGCCACACAACATTCCCAAATTCTTAAAAAACCCTTGTCCCAAGATAGATCATTTACAAGGAGTTTCCACCACTGTTTTCTGAAGAGAGATGATAGTCCAGAAAAGGCTGGTCACATCACCTGGGCCAGGCTCTATTCTTTGTTTCCATCTCCAAAGCTCAATCTGATTTCAGCTAATGTTAGTACTGCATAGTCTCAGAACCACCTTTCCACAAACACAATCTCCACACCACCCACAGGTATCAGACCACGATGAATAGGAAGAAAATTTTCCCAGGAGCAGTGTTGTATTCCAGTGTGACAGACAGTGAGCACTGCTGTCCAGCAAAGCAATCCCAATGGCCCCCTCTAACCTCAGTACCTTAAAATACGTACAGAACATCAAAACTAAATAAAAGCCCACAAGGGTCACAAATTAAACTTCCACGGGAAGATAAGATTGCTTGAAAAACCTCCACCAGCTTATTAAATAATTGAAAAGTGCAAAGTTTTCTCACTTAAGATCAGCTCCTGCTCTAGAAGCACAAGTCCTTGCTGGGGTCTTTCTGGAACAGAAATTAAATCCATGCAGTGTCAAGAATGTACAGGCTGAACTAAAGGAGAAGATGATTCCATTTTAGAGAAATAATATTTGGCTCTTGAAATTCTTCCCTGTGAGGGTGGTGATGCCTTGGCAGAGGTTGTCCAGAGAAGCTGTGGCTGCCCCATCCCTGGAAGTGTCCAAGGCCACATTGGACAGGGCTTGGAGCAACCTGGGATAGTGGAAGGTGTCCCTGTCATGGCAGGGGGCTGGAATGAGATGAGCTTTAAGGTCCCTTCCAACCCAAATCATCTTGTGAGTCTATGATTCTATAACATAATTTAGATACTCTGTGGTATCAAACCAAAATCTTACAAGTCCAGAATTTGCTGAAATGGAATCGATGAATTTGAGAAACTAAGGTGCAACTGGGTAAGTACAAAGAAAGAAAAATTTTGCTTAGTTTTTGGTCATGCCAAGAATCTGTCTTAAAACTTTTTGAGTTTAAACCTTGAAAAGGTTCTAAAACTTACTGGGTTTCTACTGAGTTCAAGAAAGAAATGCTCCGATTACAACTTTTTAACATAAAACACACAACCTTTGGATGTCTGCTCCTGACCACTCAGGTTTAGCTCACCTCCCAGACATATGTGGTTGCTACTCACATCAAATTTAACTTCCTATATGAATGCCAAAGTGCTCCATAGTTTAGCGCAAAGATCATTCAGTCTAATTATTTTGATAATAAAAGCCATTATGTGTTGTTAACACACCTCAGAGCCTTCAAAAAGCAACAGGCTGTTACTGTCTGCCTGTTACTTTAATCAGAAAAGAAAATGGATTAAGAATAACTGTCCTTTTCAAATAAATCTGTTTCATCAAATACTGTGTGGATCCTTATTCTATTACTTCAAGAATTCCCAAAAGCCACATGTTAGTGACATTCAAAATACTTTGTTTCATGAACATCCAAATGATTCATTTTTTGCCATCTTGATGCTGTGTCATCACTAATTAGTACAGACAAAAAAAAAAAAATCATAGCACGCCCTGATGCTTTTTCCAAACAAATTTAAAGTCTCCATGTTTTCAACACTCACTGAAGTTAATTCAAATTTATTTTCACCCAGTCAGGAGTCTGTGACCACATTAAAAGGATTGTGGAAAAGATCCAGGAACGTTCCCAATGCTGTATTCACATCCTGCAACTCACCCTCCAAACTTACTTGCAAAGGAACTCACAATCTTTCTGCTTTCGGAACTCACAATCTTTCTGCTTTCCAGAGGTGCTTATGGGGTGCCCTTTCTTCATCTCTCTCTCTGATTGGGTTGCTTTAACAGCTGGGTTAATTCTGGGTTGCTTTAACAGCTAAACCTCCACAGAATGTTTTGAGATTGTTATAGGTCATCCCAAATACTTGGGGTCAAAGAGTTTAAGAATTATGTAATGCAATGTATTTTAATCTTACTAGGCAAGAAGGGAAAATGAGGGATTTCTTAACTGAAAATACATACATCTTTATCTAAATTACAGAAGACAAATGCACATTGTGTGAAAGGAAGAAAGGGAATTATGCACACACTCACAGGGATCTAAGAACTCATGTCCCATGCCCTGCTCCAACTCAAAGCAAAGATTTACAGCTTGCATCTCCCACACTTCACACTGGATGCCAAGCCATGTGATAGAGCTATTCCAGACACCCAAGATAGGCCATGAACAGAAATTCCATCCTTGCCAGAGCCATGGCTGCAAACAGATCAATTCTGACACAACTTGCACTCTAACTGGTAAAAGATTAACTGGCAAAAGATTAACTGACTGAATTATCAGAGTCAGGAACTAGGGTAGGGGGAGAGGAGAAGTTTGGAAAGAAACTCTTGGAGTAAGGCAGCTGTTGAAGGGGGAGAAAACTGCCTGCACTACCCAGACACTGGTGCAGGCATCCTTAAATCCCTGAGGAATCCTGAGCATGGCACCACAGGCGGGCAAGCACCAGAGCCCAGGCCAGAAAGGGCTGCAGAAGGACAGAGCAGGCATGTGGAATCAGAGTTGGAGAAGCTGGAACAAGGCAGGGAGGACAGTGTGAGCCTGCTGGGAGCCTTGTCCCACTGCAGAGGAGAGGAGACAGCCCAAGCAGGATGTGCTCTGAGGTGCAGGTGCTTCAAATCTCCCAGCTGTGAGTGCTGTTTCTAAATGGCACTTCTGCCTGATCAGCAACTGCAGCTAAAAACCAGATTCAGTCTGAAGTACAACTTATGCATGTGTGTCTGCACTGTGTATGGATTGTGATAACACAGAGTGTTGAAACATTTATAAACAATTCTAAACAAGAGTTCAGTTCCAAACTCAACAGCCTGTAGTCATTCTCATTTAACACAGAATTTATTATTCATTTTAATGGAAAAATATTCAGTCACATTCAACAAGACAAAAAGCCAGCTGCAAGGGCAGCAAGCAGTGAAGAAGACATGCACCAGCAAAGGAGCTGCTGCCAAGCTAATGCCACTACATGCACTATCCTTCCTCTCACTGCCAGGGAAAGAGAGGTTTTAATTGTTTCTGCAAATGATCCCACTGCTAGCTGCACGAATGTTCAGAAGGAAGAAGGCTGGTGGATCAAACAGCAGCTCTAACTGAGGATGTGAGCTGTAACATGCAGGAAGATCACTGACTGCCATGAAAAAAAACCTACTCCCTGACTATTGATTTTAGTTATTAATGGCAGAAGAATGATATGCTAAACAGTCACTCCATGGTTTGGGTTTTTTTTTTTTTTTTCCTAAAGGAAGGCTTTTCTTCGCTCTAAAACATGAAATTAAGAACAGAGTTGTGAAAACAGAATATAGACTGCACTTCATTTGGAGGCAGTTACCAAGCAAACACTTACCCCCTGTCCAACATGCCCCACCCACTTAAAATAAACAATAAAGTTCAGCATCTCTGATTTAATGGGACTAGTATTTTTTTGGAATAGCTGGTATGTAATGTCATTAATATGAGGAAAACATAACATGCATCCTTTCGTTTTGGCACAAGCTTCAATAACATTTTCAGCCAGAAATTAGTAAACAACATTTTTTTCTTCTGCTATATCTAGGAAAAAAAAGTACTAACAGGCGAATTCTGGAGCTGGGCAACCCTTCCCTGCAGTTTCTGCATTGCTGTGTTTGAGCTGTGTTCTCACTGCTCTAACACTGGTTTGCCACAGCATCAATACATGTACAACATTGTGTTGTACTGACAAACTCTTGCAGCAAAATAATTCCCAAGTGAAGGAGCTATGTACTCACATTTTCAGCTCACATGCAGGCATCTACCTCCCAGAACTGCCTATACACTAGGTAGGCAGTGAACATCCAATTTTTTTAGCCAAAATCACCAAAATCACAGAACCCACTTAATATACTGAACAAAAACATATCAGCAACTACCGAAGTAAAAAACTATTGCAATAATGTTTTGTAAGAAAATTGTAAAGAACAAAACCTAAGGAAATAACAGCAAAAGGAGTGAATTTAATTGGCAATTTTAAAAGAACCAGTAACTACTTTCCTTTTTAGTGAAGGTTATATTCAAATTTACCTTAGTGGCTTCAGGAAGACTTTGTCAGAACCGTCTTTCAGCTAGTTTCTAAATATTTGTCAAAGAATTCTTTGTTTCACCTTCATTTACAGTTGATGTTCTCAATTCACGTGACCACATGTCAAAAGTCAAATGTGGCTGCATCCACAGAACCGAGCTTTATTTAAAAAATCATGCATTTGTCTGGTTTTGCATTTAACACTGGACACTACCACCACACATGATCCACACAGGCAGAAAAAAACAATGCAGCTCCTAAGTGAGCCACAGATGTGCACACTTTAACCAGAGTGCCCCACAGGCTTCACAGTAGCTGCATTCAGCGGATCATTTACTGCCAACAGCCGTGCCCAACACACAAACTCCACTTGCAGGGATGGCTTTGCCACAGGAACACCTATCTGCAATCACAAGCATCAAGACCAACCAATTAATTTCATGGATGATAACTAAGAGGTGCCAGTGGGTAAAATGATTCAGCCCCAGTCAAGCTGAACTGAATGTAAGCAAATACAAATCAAAGAGAAGATCTCAAAAAGCCTATTATGGCCTTAAAAATTCAGGTTTTTAATTCAAATGCAAAATGGAATGGAGATGAAGAGCTGGAAGAAGAGAATACACCCTGAAGCCTCCAGTCACATCTCTATGCTGTGTAGGGAGATGAAATGTTAAAGAGAAAACATTTTATGGAAAAGAAAGTCAAAAAGAAGCAGAAGAGAATAACTTGTGACTTGAAAGAAAACCTGCAGCAACCCTCCACAAATAAATACAAGGGGAGAGGAAGAAGAAAGCCACAAGAGATAAGGACCAGTATCTACTTCTTGTACAGTGGTGTCAGCTCATTCCTCTCACTGAGTGAGGTCATCTGCAGCTTCAATTCCAGGAACAAGGTGATGGAAATGGAAAAGCACACTTAGATCATTATTGAATCCCAGACTGGTTTGGGTTGGAAGAGATCTTAAAGCTCACCCAGTTCCAGCCCCTGCCATGGGCATGGACACCTCCCACTATCCCAGGCTGCTCCAAGCCCCTCCTGGTCTTGGACGTTTCCAGGGATGGGGCAGCCACAGCTTCTCTGGGCAACCTGTGCCACAGCCTCAGCATCCTCACAGTGAAGAATTTCTTCCCATCTAGCCCTGCCCTCTGTCAGTGTGAAACCATTCCCCCTTGTCCTGTCACTCCAGACCTTTCTCTGCAACTGCCTTGTAAGTCACCTTCATCCTTTCCCCCTTCTCCTTCCTCTTCATTACTTCCAACCAATTCACAGTAAATCTGCAAAGTCATGTTCTTTAAGAATACTTTTAATTGCTTAGATGAAAATTCTTCAAGCCACAGAAATTCCACTTCTCTCTTTGAGAGAACTCACAACTTACCAACACTGCTGATCAGAGCCATGTCAGACCCTTCCTCACAGAGATCAGGTTTGCAAACATAGTTTTTAGGAGAACCCAGGGCAAAACATGAGACACGAGTTTCTCCTAATGTGGCCTTCCAGACCCAGGTCAGCACCATAGAAAGGGAGAGGGAGGATTTGGTAACAATGTACACACAATTAACTTCTCACTGTAACAAGAGACCAACCATCATTTAATACCAGTACTTTAAATAACTTCCTTCCAAAAGTGCACCTAGTAATCTCCTAAATTTATCTTTCATTTGTTTTATCTTTATTATTTAACTTCTATTTTATTATTTCACTTCAGACATAAAGCAGTACTTTTCCCCACTGCACACTCTCTGCAGAACCATTATGAATGCAAGCAGCTGTGGAATGTGCACAGCTCCAATCCCAGGCAAAGATGTACAGAGGTAAAACAGCAAAAACATTTAATAGCAGAAATATTAAATTCCTGGGGAGTTCAAAATAAGGTCCAGAGAATTCAAAGCAAAGGTCAACAGTGATTCCTCATATATTAGGGTGTACATGCTGACCTGGAGCATGACTGTGCAAAGTGTCTGGCTGTGGGTTTTGTTCTGCTTTGTTTTCTTTACGAACATCCCTGTGTTGAATGTGCTGTAGCCACAAGCCTTCTGATCAAGAACTTCTGATCAAGAACTTTCCAGAAACATGATGCCAACCAAAGGAACAAAGGCTCAAAGCAGCTTCTGGATACACCTTGGTTTAGCCAGTTTTGATTATGGTCAGACATAGGAGAATGTGCCCAATCCATTGTTTTTGTCTTAACTTCCTGGGATGCTGTCAGGTATATGACAACATTAGGGAGCAATATTGAGAAAGGAATAAAGAAGGAAAGGGAAAGAAAAACCCCATCTCACTGCACTCAATAGTCAGGAAAGCTGGAGAGACCAAAGCCATGATCACAGCCAGGCACAGTGTGGGGAACACTATAAAACTTTCCCAGGCAGTAACCAGGTCAAACCAGGTACAGTGCACTCATTTTCTGAACACCAGTTAGCATAATTAAGTAGAAGCATAATGGGAATTTCAGTTTCAACTTTGCAAAGCCCTCAGATAGTCGGGAAAGATAGAATAAAACAAAAATGTGTCTTTCTACCCACTAATCTTGCAATTCTCCCATTGGATTTGAAAACTAAGCTTCCTTTTTACCAGCTTGTGCATTATCACTAGCTTAAGAAATAATCCTGTAGTCAGAATATAAAGCATATTTTCCCTGTGGTGTGTGAGCTAGACCAAAATCTCACTCTGCCATTGGGAAATACACTAAACACAGACAATAAAGATAATGCAACTCAAAAAACAGGAAGAATACATTAAATACCATTCTATAAGTATTTTTCCTGACCATACTTGTAATAACTGTGTCACAGTTTATAATATATAAAATATATAAAATATATAAAATATATAAAATATATAAAATATATAAAATATATAAAATATATAAAATATATAAAATATGAAGAGACTTCAATAATTTATATTTGTAGCCCAATTCAAGACACCCCACTGAGAAACATCAGATGTGCAAACTGCTGTTGTAGGTTTCATCTGAACAACCTGACATTCAAAGTTATTGTAAGATTTGTCTTCCTTGGCAAAAAGTGAGGGCAGTTGCACTACATGAGGCTGAGTTTGAGCTGTCAGAGGCAAACATGACCCTTTGCTGACATCCCTGATGTCAGGTAAGCCCTGGATGCATTACTGTGCCTGGCACTGAAAATAAACCCTCCCTCTGCATCTAATTCCTTTCCCCCTTGTACTTTGTAAGGAGTACAGAAGCAGTAAAAGCACTCAATCCCTCACCCCTCCAGAGCTGAGAGGTTTAGCCAAATCTCAGCAGATTACAGCACACTGCAGGATAACTGTTCCTGCTCCTGAGCAGCTGAGGTGCTGCTGTGGGTGCTGAGGTGCCCGAGCTAAGCAGGACAAGCTTAAGCAGTTTAATTGTGAGTCATGCCCAGAGCACTCAGGAATTGTGACATCAGGCAGACACTGAGGTGAAAAACCCTCTCTTAAGGACAATAATCTCCTTAGCTGGTATGTCAGGAGCTGAAAAGGGACATGTGAACAAGCCCTGTTCTGTATCACCCTTCTGCCAGGAAATCCCTGCTGCTGGCTGGTGCCTGGGGTCAGGAGAATCCTGTGTCCCACCCACTGGCTCATGGAGGGAACAAGCCCTGCAATGCTCTCCCTTTTACACCACAGCAATCATGCACAGGGCCTTGAGGTCACAGCAGGCTCACACCTCCATGTGCCCACATTTGGAAACCCCATAATTCTGGATTTCCTGAGTAGTCAGGTACTGATATCCTAGACCCTGCAATATAAAAATGCTCTAAATGCAAAGGATTCATTTAATGTTTTTACAGCTTACATTTTATTATTTATAAAATGACTGATGTATGACACTCATAGCTCGAGAAGGGAAGAACTAGTAGATGGATATTCATTATCAACATTCATTACCCCCTATTATCATCAATCTGTCAGTACCTGCTTCTACCAGTTAATTCCTTTGACTTTCCCCAGTCTGCACCTTGTTACAATCTAATGTCTCATGTCTGTAAGGACAGGAGAATTTGGCTGCTTAAAACTGGCAGCAAGTAATTTACATTTGGGCTTTGTTAAAATGACAGTGAGCATCATTGAGGCCAAATGTAAAAAGCCAGGCTGGAGGGGGTTTTAAAAATTTCAAGTGGCAAGTGTCTCTCCTTTTATCTGACAGCTGTTATTAAGAGGCCATACTTCATTGTAACACACCAAATTTAAACACACCAGACAGAGGTAGAGCGCCACATTACACACAGAGCACCTCCCCTCTACACATGGTTTACTCCTACTGATGGGACAGAACTGAACTGAAGCTGGAAGTGGAGAGTTCCTCTACCAGCAGCCAAGGCCATCACACCCTGAACTGCTGGATGCCTCAAAGGAACTCCTCTGGCACTCCAGGCTCCAGCTGGAGTAGGAAACATATCTCCATAACTAAATCCTAGGATACTTCATTTATTATCTGTACTTCTATTTGTATGTATATCTAATCTTAGATAAGGAAGGCATATGGAATGTTTCTCTCAGAGAACACTCCAATAAAATCAAACATATTTCTACAAAATTGAGAGGAAGAAAGAACCTTAAAAGGTTTAAATCACAACTTTAGCCTGACCTTACTCTGCACACACCTTGGCATTCAATACCAAGACTGAAGGTTTTTGGTTTAGAAATCTCATTCTCAGGAATTAACAAGGGCACTAATCACTAGTAAAAATGCACCAGAGTGTTAAATGTACTCACTTCCTTTATCCAGAGCAATTTAGGAGGCTGCATTTCCACAGACATGGCCCCCCCTACATAGTTCAGAACCCTGTGCTGGGTGGCATTGATGTGCTTGACTTGGCTCGCTGCACGATGGTCCATCCACATGATCACATTCCTATGGTTCTGTCCTTGGGGGGAAACAGGAAAAAGAGTTCTTTTAGCTCTGCTTTAACCCCAGCTCAGCACTCTTAAGTTACTAGGCTCTAAACTGCTTCACAGTTTCACTTCTACACTGAAAACTCAAATTCTGTTTGTGTTAATAATTCACAGTGGATATCTAAATATAAAATTTTAGCCCTCTGACCTAACTTTAGCACATGCTGAGCGCTGAGAATGCTGACTGAAATCAGTCAGGCTTGGGAGCATCCAAGAACTGTGAAACACCATTTTCTCTTGTATTTCATTTGAAGAACCCAAACTTCCTGACAAAGTTCACATATTTAGTAAAAAAAATAAAGTAATATTTTGGTGACCAAAAACTAAAAATGTGACAAAATCTGAACCATTCTGTTGTGAATTGAAATTAACTCCATCAGCTACAGGGATTCTCTTTCCTCTTCTATGGTTATGAGAAGAACCACCCTAATTCCTTTCTGAAATACTGTTCAGAGGGGGATAATTTGCTGAAATGCTTTTATTTTGGATGTGCAAGGAAAAAGCATTTGGCAAGTCTGCAGCACACACAAATGAGAACAAGAAGCAAAGAACGTTTTATCCAAATTAACCTCCAGAGGACCTGCCAGAGAGAGGGAACAGTAATCCAGGTGACACTGCAGATTCCTCTCTGGCTAAGTACACTGCACACTCCATGGCACAGCCACTCAAGCATCATCTTGAAAACATAGTCCAAAACAAGGCAGAAGTGTGAGGCACATCAATATTTCTAAAATGGATTGAAATACAGCTCAGAACTGTGAAACTGCCTGAAACGCCACCACTGCAAGGCTCTTCACAGCATTACAGTATTGAGTGAATTCTTCTCTTGTTTTTTAGCACCACCACTGTGTAAACTCAAAGTTCTCGGGGATATCAGAGCACAGAAAATGGGAACTGAATTTGACTCATTGGACCCAAAATAGCCTCAGACATCACTAGGCATTGAATAGATAGTAAGAGACTCTCAAACTGAAAAATAAATAATCTGATCTAAATTTAGAAAAGGACATTTTGGGGGCAAAGCTGGGTTTTGAGAAGGATAGAAAGAGATGACAAACATCTGAGAACAGAAAGGGAACATACACAGAATTATGATTATGTCTCTAACTACTGATAGAGCACACACCTAATCTTAAGTGGGATGGACTGGGTAAGAGAAGTGCAGCACAGACTTTTTGGGAGTCTTCTGAATCATCTACCCAAAAACTAATAAAACCCCCCCAGATTTTTAGAAAAAGGTCACAGACTGTTTCTGAAGTTCAGCACTGTCCTAGACAAAGATAGAACACCAGTGTAATAAAATACACAAACTGAACTGCTTGCGTGCAGCTCCATGACAGAGCAAGCAGTTAGACTACACTAACACTAACATTTTTAACATTCCTTTAGCCAGTGTGGATGGGCATTTATGCACACTATAAAAGCCATGATCAGTACAGTCTGAAGGAGAAGAAAATATGCCAAAAAGAAAAATGAGTGTAGATTTCCCTAAGAAGCAATTTCTCAGATGTGATCTTAGGATGCCAAATATTTAACCAAACAGTAAGTAATTCTCATCTACAATTTTTAATTTTCCAGTAAAATTAAAACAGTAAAACCAGGGAAAAAATCCTCTTATAAAAAAGAGTTCGTGTCATCTCCATCTCCAAGAGTCAGCCCCACCATGTGGCATTTGGAGGACATGGGAAGTTCCCTCCCATCAGCGGCAAAACTCACACAGTAACCACGTTTTGTGTGGAGCCCTACCTTCAGAGTTGACTGCCAAAGGCTGGAACTGTTTATCCACCACAACAAGGGAACAGGTAGCATCAAACCCAAGCCCTCGGATCTGGCTGGCATCCACTCCACGGACAACTTCCTGAAAATACACAAACCACACAGGCATACAAATACATCCATGCATGTGCAAGTGCTGTGTGAGCTAGAGAGTACACAAAATGAGTTACAAGTTAGCTTAAATGATGAAATTTCCTAAATTCTGTGTTGTTTAAAACATCCAATCATAACCACTCATCAAACTACCAGAAATTCTTTATGGTTCAAATCCCGATTCAGAGGTCTTTATCCACAGTCCTGGATAAAAGCAGGAAGCACAAAAATATCAGTAAATAAAGGTAGCAGAAAACCTGCAATGTTAATTTTCTCTCTTTTCTAAAGCTTGGAACTGAGCTGGATGTGAAACATGGACCAGGATTAGGACCAAGTGTTTCCATCAGTTACTTCACCAACTTCCTGCCTGTGAAAGCAACAATCTTCCAGAATTGCTTTGGTAATATTGTCTTTGTCTTGCAATACTGAAGGGTCCCAAAACTAAAGTTGGTCAAAACCTGTAGCCATGATAACACCTCTGCAATGCACACCTTTACTCAGCTACCAAGAGTGTGAATAGCACACTTTTTGGAAGGTTTTAAAAAAAAAATTCAAATCATTGCCCCAGAATGACTGAACTTCATGGCTTCCAGCAGCCCTGGAAAAAAAAACACAACACCCACAAGGATTAAGTGCCAAATGAGGTTGCAAGACACCTAAAATGTAGCATGGTAATAAATTGCCACTTCTCAGCAACAATAAAAATATCATTATTTTAATTAGTACTATAAGGAAAGACTTTCAGTAGACTTGCACAGTGCCAGTTTCTTACTGGCTCTGTAAAACTGCAGTTTCTGAGACCATTTTATTGCTTAAATATAAGAGATTGTATTTAAAGAGGTCAAGAGCAAGAACAAAGCCACTTAGAGAAAAATCAAATAAGCAGAGGAAGACTTGCTCTGCTTTAATGTCAAGCTGTTCTTCCCTATCATTCCTGTCACTCCCTTCTTTTTCTTCTATCCACTCACCTCCTCTTCTCCATCACAGGGCATTTCTGCAGAGCCAAGCTCATTAATGTTTGAAAAGGCTGATCAATAACAAGACAATGGGTGAACAGTCCATCTGCAAATTACCAACCGTATCATGAATATTTAAAAAGCCAACCTTAGAACATGCAGCAGGCAGGGGCTGTAGTGAGGAGGATGAAATGGCCTCTGTGTGCACTGCTAGCAAGGTCTCTAATTTACCTTTATCCTCAGCATGTACAGGCAGAGCCCTGGATCAGAGGGTACAAATTTTCCCCTGTAGTAAAGTCTGTAGTTTCAATCTGGTTTTATGCCTGATAATATCCACAGACATTTATTATTTATTTTGGTCTTATAATACTGGATCCTCTTATAAAGAGGATAACAAGTGTTACTTTAGGGGCATTCCACAAACCAGATTACAATTTCTCTACAATAAATTCTCCTTTATGACTTCAGGGCAGCCCAATGCACATCTCTAGATATGCACTGCCAGGTTCTGAGCAACCTTGACTCCTCCAAAAACTGCCTCGTGGGTAGAGCATACACCAGCTAAACAAAGCTCACAGATGTGAGACCTGGAGGCAGTGGATAAATCCTCCCTCTGCAATATTAGCACAAAGAAAGTTCTTTCATTCTATTTGCAGTTGTAGCATGAGTTTTTTTCACTCTGGCCTTCAACTCCTGACCAGTAAAACAGACATTTGTGAGGCTGTACCAGCCTCAAGGTGCTTTCAATGCACAAGGGTGGTCACAAGTTACACAGCATGAACAGACCTGAGTGGAAGTGACAGGCACGGGGACTGCAGGACTGTGAACATTCAAAACTTGCACAGCCACCTGCAACACAAATCCTTCATTTTGTCCTTGCCCACCTTTGTGACAGAGCAGCAGGCAGCCCAGATGTCTGCAGAGGATTGCTCATAGTGGTCTGGCTGGGGCTCCCAAACCTGGATGGGTTGCTCTGCGTGTGCCAGCACCGTCCCAAAGCCGTCCACCAGCGCCGCGCGAACGCTGGCTGAGCCCACATCAACTCCAACGTAGTATGTCACTGCAGTCTGCTTCTCACTGGGCATTTTTAATAAAGCCTGTTGAAGGAAAAGGAAAAAAAGGGATTAAAAGCAGATAAAATGACTGATGGAAAAAGTGCCAAGAGATGCTGCCTCCCATCAAGCCAAACATCCCACCTGTGGTGTGATGCTGGTAATTATAAAGTACTTACATGACAATTGGTTACATGTTACCCAGAGGAAAAAAAGAATAAATAAAATTTCCAAGAGCTCTCCACCATCAATTCATACCACTTTTAAGACTCAGAAAATAATTTTCTGAAAATGTGTTGAGCCATGAGAGCATGGTGTGAAAACTCTGCCTACTCTGACATCCTACAAGAACAAAGTGAGGTTAAGTTAATTGATTTAATTATTCACAATGAGTTGCTTACTTCACTATATTAAGTTTAACTATTTGACATTTAATACAGTGACAAATTCACTGTTCTTAATTTCTCACGGTTTTTTCTTAATTAATAGTTAAAATTTACATTTTAATCAAGCTGTGAGAATGCTAAGTAAGAGCTGATAGAAGTATTTGAAACATCAGACAAGTACCACGTTTAGTGCTTGTATACACCATTTGCATCTCTGAAACACATGAAACTCAGCTGACACACACCTTCTGATATTCAGAAAATGAATGGATAAATTGGCATTTAAAACACATGATATTTACAGAGCATCAAAATGTTTCTACTTAAAAACAGCCCACTTCTCCTAAAGAAGTGACCTGATAATATCTGCATATGGCAGATGGGATGGTTAGAGGGAGGAATATAGGCAAAGGGGGAAATATTTGGAAAGTCTTGATTAACAGAATATGCTTATTCACATTTCAAATTAATATTTTTTTCCTTTTTTTAATAATAACAATGAGTACAGGTCAAGATCTACTGGCATAATGTAGGTGTCTTTCACATCCATGGCTGTCTTGTAACCACTGCTGCTGATAGATATCAGAAATCTACAATCATGGAGGGTTAGAGGCAGCAGGTGAAATAGAGAAGAAAATAAGAAGCCCCCTATCTCAGAAAATTCAAATTTTGGATAATAATTAATTAGGACAAAGTTTCATTTGCACTGAAAATGGCATAAAGCAACACCTTGGCTGAAGACACCAACTGAGGCTTCCCTTCCTCCCACCCCTTAAACAGCTCATGGTCAGTCTGTGGAGATCTGAGATCACACAACCATTCTTCCCTGCTTCAATCTGGCACTTCATGCCCAGACCCCAGTGCTGGGTCCAGGGCCCATGGTTTTGTTCTTTGCTTGGCCAGCACCAGGGAGTTCTGTCCCTGGTAGAGAGCAAAGCAGTCACCACACCACATCCTGCTCACAGCCTGCAGGGTCACCAGAGTAGCTGCACAGATCACCAGCTTGTAATAGTGTCAGAAAGTAGAAAAAACTCCAAGCTATAGAGCATATTGTGATCCTGCTGGAAATCCTGGCTGCTGCCTCCCAGCATGTTGGTTCTGCCCAGCAGATTAGGTGCAACACACACTAATCTCCTTAAGCAAGGTCATGTGTCCAAGCGATGAGCAATCAGCTAAAAATAATGGTGTGCCATGAGTCTAACACCTAGGAATATTGGCAAGAAAGCCTGCTTTATTTTCTTGGCCCTGGCTCTGTGACCTGGTCAGAGGAACAAAAGCCAATCCCTCTGCCAGAGAAGACAACTCTGCTGCTACGGGTGATTAATACTGCATCTGTCACCTGGGGGGTGACAGCACTCAGCTTCTCCCTCTCAGCCCTCAGCTGGAAAAGCAGTTTCAAGATATTCTTTTCAACATGGTATTTACTTCTTAATTTTGCACTCCACCTCTCCAAAGCTCCAAAGGCTGGCTGCAGGTGCTGCAAGTTCCTTGTGAGAAATTTTACTACAAAGACATTACATAATACTATTCCTGATACTATCTCATAAATTTCCCTGTTTTTCCCCTATTTCGGCTCTGCCTTTAGCTGCTGACTCATAAAAAGTTGAGAATAAACCACAAGCTGCAAACCAGATTCTTTTTTTTAAAACATAGGCAAATCCTTCTTACTTGCTCTTCACTAAATACAAATAGCAAAAGGAGTATTTTATATCCTGCCTCCTGCTCATACACACAATATTACTCCAAATTTCTCTTCCTTGTATGGCAGCCTTGATTTTAGCTCATTAATGTGTTTTTGCTACTTAGAGAACAAGCTTAGCAGATGTTAGAGAATTAAGCTCACAGTACCTCCTACTCAGCACTTGAAATTATGGCTTTGCATTGGATTCTTCCCACAAACATTTGAAACCTGGAACCCAATCTGCCCATGTTATGTTTACTTTCCTTTTTTTTTCCTTACTAAGCAACCAGGATGTGCCTGTTTGAGTGACTGGGCAGGAAGCAGAGTTTGTTTATGTGCTCGAGCAGTTCATATCAGCCTTTGCACATCCACCGGTTTATTGCTGTCAATCAGTGGGAACAGGAAAGAGTTAAGTGACAGTACAAAACCAAGAACCCCAAACTTACTTTAACTGGTCTCTTTCTGAATAAAGCTCACCTAGATTCACAAAGCAGCACTCAATATCTCACGAAGAAAAGGCTAAAAGTAAATATTAATCATTTTTCAAGAACAGCAAGCACTAAGTTACAGAGGCTTTTCAAAGTGAAGTGTCTCTGCAACAGGATCTGATCTGCTTGCAAAAACATAATTTGATGCCAAGGGTTTTTTTGGAATACCAAACACTTGGTATGCCACCTACTTATCAACCCCATCCACAAAAAGCACTGTCATCTCTAGGTCACAAATGTCAGCAATTATGGACTCTGCCCAAGGGTATTTCTTGAGAACTCAGCAGAGAAGTTGGTGGAAAATATTTAGCCAAAGTACAGTGATAAGAATTTTAAAGAGGAATGTTGTCATTCTGTTTTGTTTCCAGAAGATTCCTTTGGTACAAAAGGAAGCTCCAAATCAGAGCTGAAGGAACTCTCTAATGGAGTTCAGGGGTAGCAGAAGATCCCTGCACAAGCTTCTTGCTTTGGATTTTGGACACCAACATTCATTGCCATGTGAAAAGAAATTATTTATTGTGCAAATAAATCATTGGTTTGGATTTTTTTTTAATCTGCTAGATTCTTTGCTTCTGCAGGCAATACAATCATGAGGAAAACTGAACCAGAAAAAAGACTGAAATAAAATGTCCAGTGAGACACGTCAGTTCATCAAGCACAATATTCCTAACATGACAGCAAAATATTTTATGCATGGATGATTCATGTCCATGGACTTCCAAGGGTTGGAAGGCAGTGGAGTTAGGACCTTCTAAATCCCTGAAGTATCTAAACTCAGGAAGCCTGGCTCCTTGCAACCAAGAAAAAAGGCCTCCTTCAGTATAGCCTTGTCTGTCCACTGCAAAATTCAGCTTCATATTTTCAACTTATTATTTGAATTTGCAAACAGGAGAGGGGCAGAGGAAAAAAGTTAACTTAAAAGACATGTCCAGCTCGACCGTGTTAATCCATGACTGTAACGGCTAAGTCAGGACAAGAAGCCAAAACTCCCTCCAAGCACTAAACCAGCAATGGCCTCTTTCTCTGCAAATCACAGCAGGGACAGAATGGCTTTTCAAACAAGCATTTATGATCAAAAGGCTACAGCATATTATAAATATTTATATGGCCCATTAAATAATAGTCTGTATAAATATTATTCAAAATGTGCATGCTGGAAACCACAGACTTCCCAGTTTATCCTTGTACAAATGTGTTAGTTTTCCCACATAAGCAATGAAAAAAGAAAAAGAACGGGTGAAACTCAGTTGCAAAAATATTAAAAAAAAAAAAAAAAGAAAGAAAATCCTTAACACTATTTACTTTAATTTAAAAGGAATGAGTAAGTAACCAGAGGAATTTTTCATGAGCACTGTTAGACTTATCTGTCCCACTTTACCTCACAGTGATCGAGCTGCCAGGACGTACCTTTCTGTTAAAGCCAGGGTGCAGGAGGGGCTGCACTCACATCAACATAGGCCCAAGCTCAGCACAAGCTTTCAGCAGCAGCAATTTAGGCTTCGTGGTGCTGTGTGCTTAAACACAAACAATTAGGAAGGACTGGCATGTCTGTTTTAAACTTTGATCTTTGGAACGCTGCGGGCTGCCCAGACCCGGTGATTGTGGATAAACACTGTGTTTTTAGTAGTGCAGCTGTGCTTTTCTATGGGTTACCAAGAAAAAGATTAACAGGCTCAAATTAGGCTTCGTAAGCTTCGTGTGAAAAGATCTAAATATGCTAAAGAGAAGCTGCTTTTCTACTGTAGAAAGGATATAAACTAAAATAAGCCCTTTATACTGGAAATTCAGCACTTTGTTGGCTTGCTAGAGGTAAGTAACCAATACAAGTGGTGGTGGTAGAGTGGCAGTATCTCCTCGAAGTTAGTGAACTCCCTTTCCTCTTCCAGCTTCTGTAATTCCTGTTTGAATGTGGAAAGAGAAAGAAGGCACATGGCTGTGTGGGAGAGCAGGAGCAGATGGGGAATTCTAACACTGTGGTGAAGGGCAGTACTAATATAGAAAATATCCTTAAATGCCCAAGGGAGTGTGCTATAACTATCAACAAGCATTTATTTGTCAGCTACCCCAAAACAAACAAAACAAACATAGGGAACAAAAGCACACCTCACCTCTTCCCTTCCCCAAACAGAAATATGTACATCCAGGACCTCTGTCTTAGGAATGTAGGGACTGTGCTAACAGTAACAAAATTGGAATAAATAAAAATGGAGCTGGGGAAAATATGCTTCTTCATTGAAAACCAAACACCTCTAGATTCTTTCAGCACTTCTCTGGTACATTCTGTGAAGTTTTCTTGCATCTTACAAGGAAAAACAGCTTCAAATAATGGAATATTTCAGTAGTAGGACAAAGCTCTGATTCCAGTCCTATAGTATTTAGATTGTTCCATCAAAACCTTCCTAACTGTCCCCCTAACATTGTAATACAATGTCAATAAATCCCAGCATAGGCAGGACTGATAATATTCTACTATTTTCTAGTATCTCCTTTTCTCTCTATAAATAATTCACTATGTACTAATTTGCTGTAATGTCTCTCCAGATCTTTTTTCTTCTCCTTGCTTTCAGTGTCCAAGACAAAGTCATTACTTCATTGCTGCCCTCTGCCCTCTAATTCTATCTTTTGGATTTTAAATACTTTCAGGCCAAACTACTTCCACTTGCTCTGATTTAAAGCAAGGCATATTCGGGTTTATCCTGGTGTAACCAGGAAGTGGAGAAATTAAAAAGACTAAATTATTCTAAGAAATTAGATCCAAAAATTATTTCTTTTCAGCTTCTACTGCCTACATAGTTATCTCACTCAGGAAGAGAAGGATGTCAGCATGACCAGTTGACATTGGTAAATACCAAGCTCTTACATGTACAGCAGAGTTGGTTCTCTCTATATTCTGCTCGAGAAGAGTTTGTACTAAACAGAAGAATTATTTGCTCTCCTTCCAGTTCCTGTCTTTAGCTCACACAGGCAAACACAGTCTGTGGTACTGATGATCAAATAGGAGCAATGGCATTCTGGCCCCTGATTAAAGAGCAGAGCATGGCTGTGCTGGGTCAGATGAAAGGTCCAATTAGCCCAGGATCCTCCACAAACAGCAGAAGCCGTAAGAAAAGCATATGCCTGCCCTTTTCATCCAGCAGTACTTCCCCAGGACACCTTTCCTCCTGCTATCTATAGTAAAGGCACTTCCTGAGCCAGAAATTTTATCTTTAGGAATAGCAGACCTTGAAGGTTTTTTCCTCTCTAAATTTGTTTGTGCTCTTTGTGAATCCAGGGAAACTTTTCTAACTGCAAACTACTGTGGTAACGAGTTATAAAGTTCTGTGTAAACAATGCAGGAAAAAGCCCTTTGGTTTGTTCTGAGCATGCCACCTGCTAGTTTTGTTTGATGTGTCTGAGTTCCTGAGCTAGAGGAGACATTAAGCAATTGCTGTGTACTTACTTTCTTCATGCAGTCATAATTCCATCGCATTCTGAATCACCCCCAAAGGCCTCACTGCCACTATCCACACATCATGGGTACTGAGATGAACTCACAATCTCTGCATGGTCAGGTAAGACAAAAAGCATTTTCCTGCTCTGAGTGCTCATGGATGTGGCAGTAACACAAGTACCATAACACACTGCAGTAGTCAGTACTAATAAACAGCAAGAAATAATGCCAAGGCCACTGTGGGCAAGTGGAGATACTGCTCAGGGATGCTGCAGCAGGAAAACAATGTGTTGGTGTCAGCTGAGAGGTGCTGCTCAGGAGCATGGAACTGGCCAGGGATTTCTAGCTTCAGGCAGGTCCCAAAACACTGAGCTCACAGCAGAGGGATCCAGGAGCTCCTTCCAACTACATGCTTGGGTAAGACTTGGGGCTACTGCTCCCCCTGGTTTTCCCTGGCCCCGCTGAGGCTGCTGCATGCCCCGACGGGCTCTGCATGGCAGCAGCAGCACGAGGCCCACGCCGAGCACACCCGGCTGCCCCGGCACTCCCTGGCCTGTAACTCTGGCACACAAAGGAAACAAGCACAGCTCCCCCTGCTCCAGAGCTCACCTAACCCCGGAAACAGCAGGAAACAGCTGCGGAGAGGAGCTCTCAGGAAAAAGGAAGGCTGAGAGAAGGGCTGTGAGAACACGCAACGTGAGATGAGAAGACACAGCCTTCTGGGGAAAACCAACAGCTCTGATTCCCTCCGGAGATCTCTGGGCCCTGCTGGGACTGGGCCATCACTTCAAGAGCAGTCTCTGATCCTGCATCCATCAGTGGCGACCTCCCAGCCACTATCAGGAGTTCAGGACTAAACCCCTGGCACTCATGAACATCACAGGTGCACTCAAACAACAGCAGGATTTTGAACACTTGCCATAACCCCCAACCTGTCCAGCAAGGAAATGTTGATCAGTAAATGCCAGGACACAATTCCCAGGCAGGAAAGCCTAAGGAATAAGGGGGTGTACAGCAGCACCCTTTCTTTTCCCCAGCCTGGTAACGGCAGTGGATACAAGCCATGCACACCGCGCTCCTGAGATCCATTCCCTGCTCTGACACTGCAGCTGCACACATCCCCAAAGGCTGTGTTAATGACCTGGCAGACAGACTTGTCCCAAATGATTCTGCAGAATGCCTGGAGCCCTGAAAGAAGACACTATCTTGTTTACATTGACTGAGGGGGAAAAAATGTCATCTAATTATTACATAAATTCTGGCTGTAGCAGCTTCATGACTAGTTGAAAAGAGGTAACAGGCTCCAAAATGACTGATGGACCCAAGTGTTTGGATCCACCAGCTTATCAATCTAATGCTAAGGAAGATCTTTCACATCCCTGTGTCTCTATCACTTTAACCTACCCATGATGGACAGAGAGAATAATCTCTGCTCTTCGCCTGTAAAATTGATTCATGTACTGTGACTTTTTTTCAGTCTATGCTATGATGAAAATAGAGAAACAAATAAAAAAACCCTGAACAACCACACCCCACAAAAAAAGCAGTATACTGTAAACACAGCACAATAATGTGAATTTTCAAAATATCTGTTTAAGTTATAAAATGTAATCTGTAGGAGAATTCAACTCAAAAGACACAATTACAATTCACACAACAGCTTTAAACTGCATTCCTGCAGCAAACCAGCCTTGGCACCAGGAGCTTCTGTGCAGGGTACACGGGTAAATGCAGCCATCGTGCCACTGTGGATACAAATTAGCGAATCTAGGTAATGCTGATATTCTAACTTTAATCCCATCTTTAGATTCCAGCGCTACATCACAGTTGAATCTGGCACTAACCCTGTGATTACGTATCAGCAGATCAGTATAAAAATAATTTGTTCTGAGTTCACAGTTTTATGAAATGATAAAACATCAAAATTAGCATTCTGGCTGAAATCCACTGCATTTCCCATCAAGGCTTACACATTTAAGCAACATCTGAACCAACTGCCTATAATTACTCCTGGCAGATACTGGAGCACTTAGGCCAGCAGTAGATGCAACAGTGAAATAAATTTTTAAAGACATGCTGCAAACCACTTCAAGATGCTCAGCCCAGAAGCAAACATGTGTCCATAAACCCAATCCACGGTTTATTTTACAGGATTTGTTCACTCTTGCATAGTAAAAGCCTGAGAAGAATGACAGCCCCAAGTAATCTGTCAGTTTAAAATTAAACATTTATTTGGGCTGCAATTTCAAAAACACTCGCCCCGAAATTCCTGTCACAACTACTTAAGAGGAAGTGGGGCTGCATATTAGCTTAGGTTAAAAGAAAGACTAATTCTGCACAAAACCAGTTATTTATTTATTCAAAAGAACCAAGGTTTTAAAATTATAATTTAACTGAGAAACACAGAATGGAGTAACAGAAGTGTATACTAAGACTACACATAAAAACTTCCTAGCATAGAACTAGTTTATTTAGTCTCTCCTGACACCATATATTTATTTGTGCCATGATTCTTATAGCTGGGAACAGCTGTCCCTACAAGCAACCAATTCTCTCTGCATTAATCCTCCTATCCACTCTTCCCAGGAAAAAAGAAGTGCCTCTTTTTTTTTCCATATGCTCATATACATTCCTGAAGGAAAGGGACCATTAACATTACAAAGCCTTTAAAATTTTGTTGGTTTTGTATTATATCTAAGTACACTAAAAAAAAGTTAATTCCAACTACTTAAGCAAATGGTCTTCCACGATAAGAAAACAGAATGAAATACATGAGAATGAAATACACGAGAATGAAATATACAAGAATGAAATGCACAAGAATGAAATACACAAAAATGAAATACAAGGGAATGAAATAAAAGGGAATTAAATACAAGACCACCTCCCCAACAATGTGTCTGCTTACTACTTTCTAAAAACCTCCGAGATGACCGAGCCCTTTCCTCTGCTTCCCTGGAATTTGTTTTGTAAGAGCTCTCCAGAGAAGAGCACTGGTGCTAAGTTTATTAAACTTCCTAACAAATCCCAGGCACCTCAACAGGGAAGGAATCTGCCAAGTTACCAGCTCCTCACCGGGGCAGAGCCTGGCACCAGCGAGGAACACGGCCGTGTTGGCAGCTCCTGAGCCAAGCACGAGTAAATTCCAGCAGGTTCCTGGGGTGTGCTCTGTGCCAGCCCAGGAGCTGCCTGGGATCACAGGGGCATGACAAGGAGACAAGGCTGTGAAGGTGCCAGAAAGGGGAGCTGCATGAGGACGAGGGAGGCAGTGGTGGCAGCAGCCCCTGTGCCAGAGAGATGAGACTGGAGACTACATTTATGGAAATCTCCCGGGGATATGGAGGATTAGGCAAGTGTGTGAGGGATGTGCATGTCCCACCTGCCCAGGTCAGGTTTACCTGAGTGCTGCCCTTTCACAGAACCACAGAAAAAGATGAGCTGGGAAAGGATACTCAAGGATCATCGAGTCCAACTCCTGCACCTGCACAGAACCCCAAGAGTCACACCATGTGCCTGAGAGCATGGTCCAAATGTGCCCTTGAGCTCTGGAAGGTTTGGTTCTGTGACCCTTGCAGGGGACCTTGTTCCAGCACCCAACCACCCTTTGGGGGAAAACCTTTTTCTACTGTCCAACCTCAACCACCCCTCACACAAGTTCTCGCGTCTTGTCACTCGGCATCACGAAGAAATCAGCGTGTGCCTCTCCTTTTTCCCTCACCACGAAGCTGTATTTGAAGCACATGGGAAGGCAGCTGGGATAAAAGTGATCCAACAGCACAGGAGGTACCGGGATCCTCCCGGTGCCCACCCCAGCCCTGGACAGCCTCAAACGCCTCCCCTGGCACTGGGCACCCCTGAAAGAAAGGCTGCCCGAATGAAGGGCTCCCACTGAATTACAGTGGGAGTTACATATGGCCGTGCTGCACAGAAACGTCAGGAGGAGACAACTCGGGACAGCCAGAAAGACGTAAACCCCATCGGCTGCACGAAAAGCAGGCTCTGAGCTCATTCGGGGCGACGCGAGCGCTCAGCCCACGCACGGCCGGGGCGCGCCGCACGGGGCCCGCGGCTGCGGCCAGAGGCTCCCTGGGGAAGGAGGCGGCGCTGGTGATTAAACAACAACACGAACGCGAGACCTCCTTTTGGAGCAGCAGGATCCGAGCCCTAACGGAGGAGGACGGAATCCTCCGGGCGTCACGGCGGAGAAGGGGCAGGAACAGGGGCAAGGAGAGGGGCGGGAGCCGCGCTGAGGCGGCGCGCGCCGCGCTCCCCTCGCGGGCGGCCGCGCTGAGGGCCGGGGGCCGCCGTGCCCTGGCCAGCGCCGTCACTTACTCGTGCAGCCATCACTTACTTGTGCCCCCGGCACTGCCCGGGCCTGCACACCGCGGCGGGGACGTCCCCTGAACCCGCCGCTGCCGGGAAAGCCGCCGGGCTCCCCCTTGCCGGGCCGGCCGCGCCTGCGCCAGGAAGAGGCGGGCAGGGGAAGCGGCGGCGGCGCCGGGCGCTGAGGGGCAGAGGCGGCTCGGGCAGGGAATCGCCCTTCGCCCGGGTCTGAACCGGGAACAAGGCGGGGGCTTGGCGCAGATTGGTAAACGGATGATAAATCTTATTTTCCAGTCCCGCTGCCGCGTACACGGCTGTGAAATATCGGGGGGGCGCAGAAGCTTTGGAGTGGTGCAAGAAGGCCACTGAAAGAACGTATACAGTATAGGAGAATAAATATATAAAAACATAAAGGCAAATAAATATGTAGAAACATATAGAAGAATAAATAAACAGGAGGGAATGTCAGGGTTCAGGACATCTCTCACCCAGAGCCTCCTTAAATACCCCTTAAATGAGTAAAACAGGGCTGCAAGCCGTGAGTTTGGTTGTTTGCATGGGGTCGCTCTGAGAGTTTTACCTGAAAAGCTGCAGAGTTGCTGATGTGAAGAAGAAAACCCTGGGTTTAGTTAAGGCTTGCTTAAAATGGAGAGAGGATGGGGCAGTGGGATGCCCTCAAATGCATCCCTGGAAAACAGAGAAATCACAGAATCAGTGAGGTTGGAAAAGAGCTCTCAGACCATCGAGTCCAGCCCATGGGCCAGCCGTGGCTGAGCACTCCATGGTTTGGGACCAGATCCCACCACACCCCTGCATGACCCTCCTCAACCCACGCAGGGAGGAGCAGATGGCAGCCCTCGCATTCCCATCATGTCCAAACACTTCTGGCCCCAGGGAGCCACCAGGGATTTTTCCCGTTACCCCCCAAATATTCTACAACAGGAAATCTTGCAGCAAAAAAAAAGTTCTCTTGCAACATTTCCAGAGTATTCCCACTTCGGCCCAAGCAGAAATGCTGCAGGAACAACCTTGCTCAGGGAAAGATGAGTGTTTGTCTCGTGGTTAGAGCACAGGGTTCGTGGTCAGGAGCTGTGGGTTCTCATTCCAGCCTTGCCACTGAATCATTTTGAGAGCTTTGCTAGTCACTTTGTACTAGAACCAGTTAGGAATTTTCCGTTGGGATGATCTTCTGATGGAAAACACTTCTTACACCAAACTGAAATCTGGGTGAAAACTGATTTTTCCGTCAGGAATACCTTGTGTCTGGGCTGGCTTAGAAAGGACATTTGGCCCAAACTGCAGTGTTTGGGGTTTCTTCATTAGTCCAAATGTTTTGCTTAGAATAGATAGGTTAGAAAATAAAACACCCCCTCCTGACTGTAATTCCAAGTCATCTTACAGCATGGTGTGAATGTGTGCCCTTATGCTCTGCTTTGCTCCCCAGGAGGTCTGCGGTGTAGTGAGATTTAAATTTCTGTTTTCTGAGATGTGCACATCCCAATCTGAGTCAGACCTGGCCCGTGGGGACAAATCCCAGCGTAGGGCCACCACTCTGGCTGGGGAAGCACTTCATGCAGAGAAAGTGTAAAGTTCAGAGACACAAACGAGCTGTTTCACATTAGCTCAGTGGCCTAAAACAAGGCACCATGACTGGGGAGATACCCAAATGTTTTGTTCGACTGAAAAGCAGTAGAATGAAACCCAGAGAAATGGACCTGATTCTGTTCCAGAATCCCATTCCTGTGTTCATTAAGAACAAATTTATTTCTGCCCTCCCTATAGTCATACACTGACAGTTTCTCTTAGTATAGTACTTGTTCTCCTCCCACAATGTACTTGTAGACACCATTGAAGTCCCTTATTTGTTTTGCCAAGTTAAATATTATTAAGCATTTATTTTCTCTCATAACAGCAAGTTGTGGATTATCTAATAGTTTTTCCTTCACTTCTCTCAGTCAGAATTCATCTTTTCTGAGCATGAGTGATCAGTCTGACATACTGTGAAGTGTTTAAATGATGGCTTGCAAGAGACTTGTACAGTGGCAATAATAATTCCCCCTGCACTCTTTTAGTTACAGACAGGCATCAAATTTGCCTCTTTTACACCTATATCACATTAGCACCTCAATTTACCCAGGTCTTTTTGCCCCAATAAATAACAAAAATAAGTACAGACAAATTTATTAACTTTTGCTTAATACATTTTTCCATTTCATCTCACTTCTCTGGTACTCACATGGTTTCTTTCCAAAGGAAGATATTTTCAAGAACAATTATAAGTTTCCAACTTCCAAAATCAAAGACCTGAAAATGCTTTTTAATAAAGAATCCAAGTTTAGATTATCACATATTCCCAAACCCACATGAGGCTTAATTCATTGCTCCTTTGAAATATTCTGAAAGCTGAGGGTTAAGAGGTGTTATATTAGTGCAGAATAATGATGATTAATTTGTGCTTTGTATCAAATGCAGGAGGAGCAGATACATGTGCAGTGAATCCTCTATAATTCCAAAATCTTTCTATAAACTTGAAAATATTCTGTGGATATACATGCCTTAAATGGAACTCGACCAATTTTTCCTGTTTAGCCTGTGGCTGTTGCAGTTTTCCTTCAAAAAACCCTTCCCCTTCTTCTAAGATTCTCGACAGATTCACTTAAAATACACCCTTTTGCCTTTTCATTACAGAGTAACTAATGAAAATTCCATTTTAAATGTGCTTTCTGGGAGACAGGGATGTTCTTTTTGTTCATGATTAACCAGAGCCCGTATTTCAAGCAGCAGGGAAACAGCTCCAGGTAGTGTAAATCAGCATTGCCCAAGATGGCCCTCAGTCCTCTCAACCCCACAGAACAATTTAGTGGGTTTAGATGACAGTTGGTATCTTTGAAATATTCTCTTTTGCAGAACTAGACTAGATGTGACACTTGCTGGAGAAGAAATCTTGCATAAATCTGTCGAAAAAGACTCAATCATATTACTTCACTAGCTGTGGTAACCTTTGGAGGCCAAAGTCCAGACAGGTTGAGAAATGGAGCATGAGTCCATAAAGGTGACAATTCCATTAACTGCAATCAGAGAGAGAGGTGAATGGTGAGATAAAGACAAATGACTCCTTCTGTAAAGAAAAGAAAATATGTGTGTGCAGGGGAAAGAGGCAGAATGAACATTTTCCAGCCTTGTCGAGGAAATAAAGACCCAGCCCTGCTCTGTTGAGATCAACACAAAAAACGCCCCGTGAGCTCAGTGGGTGCAAATTTTGCCCCAATATCCCAACTTCTGGTGAATGTCAAGCAGCTATGGACCTCTGAACACCTCAAAATTTCATTTAGATGTTTATTGGCATAAATTTTTATGGAAGGGAAAAAATATTTAATAAAGTTCCTGCTTGCTTGTGTGCTTAGGCAGTTCATACAAGCACCTGAGGGTGGGTTTTAATCTCATTTGATGAAGTATAGCACTTCTTCAAGTGTTATAGGAAGTAGAAGCTGGGGAATACTCTGGATAAAGTGCTTACTGGGCTGTTAGACCAGGACTATTCATCTAAAAAGGATGATGGGGAAGTAAAAACCAAATTAATTCTCTGCAACAAGAAGGGATTTTTGAGTGTACAATAGGAAAAAAAGGAAATTTCCTTTGGGGGATTTTTTTTCTGGTTTTAACAGAAATATTAAGTTACTCTTGGACAGTGGAGTGGCCAAAAAGGGAAATCCCTGTTTTAAGTTCCTCTAAATATAGCTAGAAAAATAATTCCAATTTTATCAATTTGTGGCCCATTTCCTCACTTTTTGGGCAGCTCACCTTTTAATACCAAAGTCAGAAGCTGATACAAACAAGCAGACAATATTTCAGGCTCCACCAAAATTCCAGTGTCTTGCTCAGGGCCTGTTCCTGCCTGCCCACTTGGCTGGACACGAATATCCTTTATTCTCAGGGGAGTCAGCCTTCCAAAAAACCACTTGGCACTGGAGTCAGGGCTGCTCTGTTTTCCTAACGTTCGTGGCAGGCAGGATGTTTTCCGACTCTGGTACCCAACAGTTGAGCATTCCAGACAGCACAGGGATTTTTCTTTTGAAACCACAGTTCCAATGCCATAAGAATAAGGGAGGTTCTGTGATCCCGTGTGATCCTGGTAGGAAAATAGGATGACTTTGCTGTCACACAGAGATGCACAAAGGGAAAATGCGCATGGCTCTTGCCACCTTTGGAAACTCTCCTTCTGTAGTGTGAATGCTGAAAAAATCCTGGCATAAAGTCCTATTTCATCAACTGGTTCCCCTCTGGAAAGATTGCCAGAAGGAGAAGACCCCCTCCCAAAATGCCTGGCCAGAAAAGCAGCCCACTGGTGCAGTGTGGCAGAGGGAGTGCTCAGTAGTCTGTGCACACAGTGTTTTCGGCAAGTGAAAATGTTGTTTGCTCCCCAGAACATACAGTACAGATACCCCTACAACTTTTTTTGCCTATCCCTTACACTCCTTGAATTTTAGAAATGTGACTTTATCATTAAGATTTTTGTTCAAGTGATTCCTGAGCTCAGTGATGTCAGGGCCAGCTCCTGCAGAGCAGCCTTTCCCTTGTGGAACAGACACTGCTCAGGGCAGGGCAGGCAGGTGACAGCTCAGCCAGGACCGGACTCTTCACTGCCCAGGAGCAAACACACTGTCCTGGGAGGCAAACTGCCAGAGACATCCCCCCCCCCCACAGCCCTGTGCCAAAATCCAGATGTGCAAAATCGTGAAATCACAATCTGTCAAGCTGGAAATGAATTTCACAAGCCAAGCTGTGAAAATCTCCTCAAATTTCACAATAACTTACATCTCCAGAAAAACGGCGAACAGAGGTTAAATATTTTTTCTGCAACATCCTTCCAAGACTTTTTCCATAGGATATGACCAGCTTGCATGAAGTACTTTGTTACAGTGGTGATATATCACACAGTGGTGCCAAATGCAGTCAGTGTGGGGAGGATTGAAAAGGCTCAGCCACCCTCCAGGCAGTGTGTCCTGATGCCATTCCTGGCACCTTCTACAAAAGGCAGATTCTATTTTGCCCTTTGATTCCAAAACTGGTGAACAGTCATGGGAGGCAATCAGTCAGGATCTGTTAATTTGCAAAAAATATAACTGTCTGTTCTCCAAGGGTAAGATTAAGTGGGATCTGTACTTCCCAGATTATAAACAACACGCAGCCTTTCTCCTTAACTCATTTCAAAATGTACAAATGTTCCAACGCCAGCTCTGTAATCTTTTAAAATCTTAAAACAGAACAGGGGCTCATTCCATTGCATAAAAAGAAGTTTGTAGGATCATGTAGCTACCTGCAAATCACACACAGATAAACCAAACAGCACAAGAAACAGGGATAAAGTCACCTTTTATGTAGCTGGTTCCTGTAGCAGTGAGATTGTCATGCTCTGTATACAACCCAAAACAAATTGTCTGTTTAGAATTAAAACATGATACTGTTTCCAGAAGTCTTGCCTCCAGGGAGATCATTTTATACCACAGGGCAGATTCAGCTCTGGTGTAGGATTTCTGATTTTCATGGAATTGCACCATTAAGGAATTTGGCCCAACATCTTGCCCACACTGATGCAATTCAACTTTTAAGGGACAGCTATGGGGTTTCCTCCTAAGTCAGGCCAAGTTTCTGGAACAAGGGAAGTCTGTAAAAGAAACCGTTGGAGGGGTGTTTTAGTCTGGCATTTAGGAACATTCCCATATTAGAAAACGTCACAGGATTTATTTTGTATGTCTTGCATGTTAGAATTTCGTGATTTTTCTTCTTTCCTTTCAGAGACATTGTCAGTAGGTGGTCACAGTAAAACTGGATAAACCCCAAAGAAATGTAATGAAATGATTATAGACAGAGTGTGTAGAAAGACATTTGTGGATCCAGTTAATTCTGCCTTATCTTTGTTATATAAACCTATTTTCCATACTTAATGTATTGCCTGAGCATGCAATATATGATTAACAGAACGTCTGCACCACTCAGGACTCTGGAGAAAAATGTGAGATGTTAATTTGCCAACATTTTAGGTAACTTCAAATATTCTGGGCGTGACTGATCTCACAGAGTGCTTTGGATTTATGCTTTGCATGACAGATGGAAATCTGAATACACACACTGATGCTCTCACTGATGTTGAAAACTTCTGTGCAGGAATGAAGAGCTGTAACACTTCCCTGCTCCTGGAGCTAACCTGGTATTTCCTAAAATCATGCAACTCCACAGGTCATGGCCCAGCAAACAGGAGTTTCCCCAGCTCTTCCTGCCAGCGCTGCATGTACCGGGCACCGTGACAGGGTGGAAATCTGATGCTGTCAAGGGTCTGGGGGAGATTATTCCCTTCCCTCTGCAGTTGTTTGAGCTGCCCAGACAGCATGAAGCACATGCTCAGGTTCTTAAGGCTTCCTGGGAAAACCAACACACTTTCAAAACCACACCAGAACCAAAACTATGGAAAGATTAATCGAGCTTGGGTCAAGAGGGAAGAAGGATGCAATAGCTTGTGACAGCAGTGAGCTGGCAAATGATGTGCCCAATTCTTAGCTCTCTTATGAATAAGTCAGAATATTCAGTGGATCACATCAAAAACTCCTTTGGACTATTGACATAATATCTGAAAGAACATGGAAAAATGATAGGACAATCAAAGGTACAATTTAATTTTCCTACTTGCATTCTTACACTAATCTGACAATCATAAAGCCTTAGTATAAATCAAATGGCACAAATGCTCTCAGTAAATTAAAATACAGACAGAAATATGTGTAGAATATGCTTTTATGTGTGTACAAGAGTTACAAAAAAATTTGGCACAGCTGCAGTTTACACAAGAAGCAGAATGAACCTGCTTCAAGCATTCCTTAAAATCCCATTCTGCTTTTTGGGTTTTTTTCTGGATTTTGCAGCTTGTCTATGATAAAACCATCATGGCTTTAATTAACTTTTTGAGTCATTGGCCAGTCAAAAAAGCTGAAAATGAAATAAAAAGCAAGACACGACAAAAATCAGAAATTCTGGATGTATTTGCCATTTCTGTCAGCCACAGCTACGAATGTTGTGATAAAGCAAGATAAGAAATTGAGGAAGGAAATAAGTGGTAACTGCATTCTTATTTTAGAGTATTTTATATCTGATTGTTCCAAAATGAGGAAGAATATGTGACTGGGTACGTAACTCCACCCTCTCCAAGGATTGCGGGGATCATTGTTTGTGAGTGTATCCAAACACCAGAAGAGTTTCCTTCCCTCCAGTCTGTTGCAGTCATGGAAATGCCATGGGACGTTCCGGTGGACACCTCATCCCTGTGGTCACAGCGTACACTGGGAAGTCATCATCTTGGGACATATGGGACTGGAAACTTAGAATTGCAGATAATTATCCCATATTTCCTTCCATGGAATCCTGGCCACTGAGGGTCAGCAGCTAAGAAGCAAATCCATGTGCAGGGCATGACTCTGCCATAATGGGCACAGGACCTGACATAGGGTTGCTGAGAGAACAACCTCATCCTTTGTGACCACCTATCACAGTAACCTTGAATGCCAAATGCCCTGCTTCAAGTTAACTCTGGGTTTTTTCCTCCTTACTTTATTGTTTTTAAATGAACTGGCACCTCGAAGTTTCATCTAAAGCTATTTCATATGCTTTTCTGCTTTTAAAAAAAGCCCCATCTGAGGATTGTCTACTCAACATGAAGCTCTAAGAAATCACATTGATCTGGAATAAAAAAAATATCTGAGTTATTTTGTTTAAATGTTAGTGAAGGAAAGAAATCCCAGACAGAGCCGTGGATGTGACTGTTTGCCACCTTTTGAGAAAGTAAATATTCTAAGTCAGCTCAGTGACACTTGTGCAACTGAGTTTCCAATGTTGAAAATTGACACCAATACCATGACCTCAATAACTTAAAATTTTGAACCAAGAGTAATGGCCCCCTGTAAAAGAAGGACCTCCCAAATTAAAACTCCAACTGCTCCATTTTGATCTATAAAACTGTTTTTCCAAGCTGCTGCCTGTATTGGGCTTCAAACCAAAACTGAGTGAATGCAGAGGAGGAAGTCTGATGCACAGCAGTTAAAATATATGAAGGATTTGGGGGGTTTTGGTACATCAAACCCTTCAAAGAACAACATATTTGCAGTTTGGTATTGCAGGTTTTTCCCTACCCACTGGAAGGTTAATCTGTCACGGAGGAATACACTGCTCTCAGATGATATCACAGGCAGGATATGTCCTTGCTACTTTAACTTTTTCTCAGGTAGAAGAAAATTAGTGTCAGCTGTGGTGGGTGGGTGTCCTGGTTAGCTTGCTCTCTTTCTTTTTACATATTCCTATTGGAGGGAACCAATTCAGAGGCTGAGTGGTATTTTTGGCCTTTTAATCACAGCCTGTTCAAGGCAATCCATATTTTGGCAATGGCCCACAATGTTATCTTCATCTGTTACCTATTGCCAGGTTTATTCCATAGAATTTTTCACAGATCCCAGGACCAAGGAGGCTTCTGGCTGAAATTCCTCCCAGCCCAGCTCCCAGCAGTCCATCCCAGCCCTTTGGAGTGTGTTTAGCCTGCAAAACCCTACGCTGGGACTCTGGGTTGAGCAGCAATGTTTGGGACACCCACTCGATGTCCTTAATGTTGGGTGACAGGAAAGTAGGGGAGGGAATGAGCCACTGCTTTTGGTTTGCAAGGTCCTGAAGCCCTGAGCTGTGGTTCTAGGGGATCTCTGCTCTTTGACAACACTTCCCACCACGTGTTCCAGCCAGGAAGATGGATGTACCTTAGTTAATGTGAGTCATTCACTGAACCTGGGCCAAACTTTGAAGCAAATCTGGGCCAGTTTACTGCCTCAGGAGGAAACCTGGTTTTTGCATGAATTAGATGTGAAAATAAGCAGAGCCTGACTGACATCTCCTCTAAATTCCAACTGTAAGGGTAAAGCCCAGAGGGCATGAGCCTCAGGCATGACAAAAATGAGGAGGGGAAAATGAGGCTTCTTCCTGTCTCCCCTGGAAAAGCCAGAGAGACACATTTTACTCAGGACTTAGGCTAAATTGTTAATGATTTATACACTAATTAAGTAATGTTTATAGAATGGCTTACATATGTAAATGGCTGCAAAGATGCTTATGTTTTTCCTGCACTCTCCAATTAAACCAACTTTCATTACAGAGCAAAACAATTCCATCCCAACTTGTTACACCAGTTCTTTAGCCAGGCAGCTTTGCAGCCACTGCTCCCAGCTCAAACTGGGCTATTGTGTTTCTCTGAGGAAACTTCTGTGCTGGTTTGTAGTTGTTTTAATTCCATCACAGATCACATTCTGTTTAATGATAATTTGATTTTGCATTGCAAGACCCAGATGTACATTAGGAGGTCACAACCTTTCCATTTATCTCGTAAAGTAACTATTTTTTCCCTGAGTTCCATCAGGTTAAAACAGTTAGCAATTTTTCTCCTTGAAGTGTCCCTTCAGCTTGGCCAAGATATATAATAGATCAGTGTAGCTACAAATGCATTACAACATTAGTCATCAATTAGTTTTAAACCATCGCTGTAATATATCATTTATCCAGCTTGCTGTAGCACTATTGTGAACATTTAATTTTTTAAAGGCATCTTGATTTTTTAACCTGACGGCTGCATCCCCCTTTTGTCTCCTGTACAGACATCTCCTTAAGGAACAATAAAAATTAGATTTGTTTGACCTGCACTCAGGGTTCGTTTAAGCGAGATGGATTTTAATTGCTCTGCCCAGCCTACCAGACAGCTTTTATGTAATATCCCAGACATTTACGCACTGTCTTTTCCCTTGCTGTAAGCAGGTGTGTGTGCCCACAAATGCCTGTAAAGCAACTCTTACAATTCATTTCACATCTCTGACAATCCTCTGGGAGATTGCTTTCTCTGAGATACTGGTTGGCATCAAATTAAGGCCTCCGGTCCTTGCCACTTCTTCCCTCCTAACACCGTTTCCTTTTGTCTTTAAGATTCACTTTCTTGTGTGGCTAATTCTAAAAGGACCTTGCTGAGGATCACATTCCTTGGGCTTGTGTTGTCGTTATATGGAACTGGTGACTCACCCGTGCATCTCTCCGTGGTGAGAATGGCTACAGGGCCTTACCTGTCTCTCCCCAAATCCATGATGTCCTTGCAATAAGATCTACAATTGGAAGAGGTTTGGAGTATAAGAGAGCTCAGACTGGGAGCAGCAGGTACCTTTGAGGATCTCTAACTTCAATTAGGAAGTCAGGCGAGGAAGTTATCACTGACTCAGAGCCCGGAACACCCCGGCTGCTCTGCCAACTCCGAGTGGAGGCACAATGAGCTCACATTTGCCCAAGATGAACCTTATTTGCTTCAGCTGCCCCATCAGGGAGAGGAGAACCTCATGTGGAGAGTTCTCTCCTGCTATCTCTCCCCTTCCATGGGTGATACAATCTGAAGATGAGGTCCTCTGTTTTTCCTCTTCTCCCCATCCCTAAAAAGGAAGATTTGGCTGTCCCGTGAGTTACCAAATCAGCACAAAAAAATGGGCCTCCTAAGCAGTTCTTTGTGCCTACAGCTGGTTCTGGTCTCCTCTCTGTTGGACACACACATGTACTTAATTCCCAGTTGTGCTGGATGCCTATTAAAAGAACAAATCTGCCCTCTGAGGAGGGTCTCTTCTGCCGTGTCAATGGAAGTGAGATACGTAAATCTCCTGTGTGCTGAGGCGAATGAATGCTCAAAGTGCTTGGGAGAACAGCTGGGAAGGAGAATAAGCAGTTTTTATTCTGCTGCAAAGTGTCACTGATCCAACTCGCTAAGCTGATCCTCGTGTGGCACATTGTGCCTGCTCCATGATTCTGCCTACTGCTTCCAGGGGGGTAATTCAGAGTGCTCAGCACTTCAGTCAGCACAGAAGAAGGCACAGACCTGCTTCTCCCACAGTGCTACAGCCAGCATGGTGCAGAGCAGCAGGGGAGCACTGGGGAGGGAAGGACAATTCCAGTCAGGGGCCCTGTGAGGGAGTGGAGGTGCAGATCATGGTGAGCCACAAGGAAAGCAGTGGAGGAGCTGGGAGATCTGCCTGTCTTGCCAGCTTGGGAAGCCAGAAGAGGGTTTGGAATAATCTTCATCCATGCCACTGCGTTTCTCTCTCTCTTTTTATCTGCCAGTGGTAAATCCCAGTCCCTCAGGAAACATCCTGGAGTGAGACTGGTACGTGATGATGGGGTAATCACAAAACATTTAAAGAAAATGAAGGGTGCTGTAGGAGGCTGTGGAAAGAAATCCTGTTTTCTTTTCTTGAAACTGAGCAGAATTGCACGTTTGACAAAACACCTGCACAGCTCTACACCTGCCCTGCCTGGGCCAACACTCCACTGTCACCATAAACACATGGGTGGCTTCCCTCTGGACAAGAGACAGGAGCAGCAGAACATGGTCAGTGTTAATTGTGGCATCAGTGAAAGAAATTCAGATGAGGCATTCACTGAGAAGAGCCTTAGAAGGCACTTACCTGATCAGAATTTGTGAACACAGCAGTGACATCAGGAAAAGGGATGGGAGGTCCAGCACACTTACTTTGCATGTGGATAGATAATTCTTAATTTCATATTCTGTGTTTTTTCCTCTGGGGCTTTTATATCCATCAGTAAGCCACACCAGTATTTTTTACTTCCCTGACAGAAGCACTGAAATCAGAACCCATTTATTTAGTACCAAACAAATGCAGAAAAAAGAGCAGGCTGTAGCACGAGAATACACATTTGTAACCCTCTGAGGACCAGACACAGCAGCACTGGAACACTCAGCAGCTGTAATGTGCACTGAGAAGTCACATTTGTTCAAGAAAAGCCACATTACTTATATTAATTGGATGTGTCCAGCTCATCCTGAGTCCACTTAAGCCTTGGCAAACCTCTAGCTCTGAGCATAACAAAGGTATTAATACTGATATTCCTTTATATTATCCCATTTACATAACGACTCCCACCTTTGCAGCCTAATACTTATTCTTTGGAACACAGAGAACTATTGACTCATATCTGGACTGGGTTGCCAAAACGTCCTAAATTTAGAGATGCTTGGAACAAGAAAGGGAGTTTGGTTCAGGCCCATCCACAACAGCAAATTAAACACAAGTCATCATCTGTGCAAGCGACATTTTCAGCATGTCCAGAGCCTGGCGAGAGCTGACATTCCTTGTCCCAGAAAGATTTACAGAATTTGTGCATTGAAAAGCATTGAGGTAAACCCTGGTCTGAGGGCCAAGTGCATAAATTAGACCTGTTCCCTCCCTTCAGTAAATTACAGACATACAGGCCATTGGTTGGCTCGCTGTGCTCTTGGCAACTCCAGCAACTCTGCGAGTGTGTGTTCACAGAAAGGGAGTTTGTGTCGTACTCACACATTTACATTTCATTTTCTGAGATTTTGGTGCAAGGAATATGTTGTACATCATTTCTTCCCTCCATTCACATCAGACACTGGATTAAACAGACTGAGAAAAAAGAGTAATATTAAAATGTTGGCACGCGCTGCACTTTCTCAGCAGAAACTGAGTCGCCTGCACATCACTTTGGTTTAAATGATGTAGGTCAATGTTAGGTCAGCAAGAAGTGCTGGATTAGCATCTGCAGAGACTGAGATCCTCTCCTCATTCACAGAACAAGTCCAGATCAAGAAACTGCATTAAAGCTTCACACACAAAGCTGCCTTAGAGGACAGGATATTTCCTCAGGCCAGCCAAGTGTTCACCTGTTCCTCCAGCCCGTGGTTTATATGGAAACAAAACTGGCCAGTTGGCAGAGTGACGAGGGTCTGACACTACCAAACTGCTTCTTCAAACACTGTCAAGGTTTTTATGAGCTGCATATTTGCAGAAGTCCATGTACCTGTGAAATAAGTGAATCACTGTCTTCCATGTGTCAAAATGATGCCATTTCTGGGCTGTTCCATCTTCCTCCCACAGACCTACCACGTTTTAGGTGGAATGCATAGCCTGAAAACCCAAATATGAGTGGCAGCTCAGACTGGCTCTAGAAAAGGGACACAGTGAATGGCACTGGGAACCCCACACAACATCCCAAAGGGATGCAGTTCACTCCAGGCTTTCAGCCTCCCAAGCTGGATTATCTGTGTGAAGGTTTTCTCAATGACCTGAAGAACCAGTAGAACCTTTCATTGAAGGCTGAAAGCCTCATGTGATCAGACAACATGAGAATTCAGGTTTCTAAAAAAAAAAAAAAAAACAGTATTTTGAGCATACTGCAGGAACTGCTGCTACAAAGTTATGCAAATTCCAGATCTTCTGTTTCTGTAAATAAGAATTTTTCAGGGGAGAACATACAGAGGAGACAGTCGTGCTCTAGCTTGAACAGGGATTGGGAAATTCAGGCTCTAGTCCAGCTCCACTCAGACACTTCGGCTCACTGGCTTCCATTTTCCATGGTGAGACAAAAACAATGGTAATAAAAATCACAATGAAAGCAATTGAAAAATATTTGCATAATTATTTAGCGTGTGTTTGCATGCTTTGCATGTTAAACAAGGCATTGTTCCTCATCCCACACTCTCAGGACAGATAAGGAAGTAGAAAGTGTGGAGCTGAGTGGGAACAAAACCTGATGTGTGTAGAAGTAAGTTCAGTTCTGTAGGAAAACAAGCTGAAATGTGTATTTAAGAGAGACTAAATATTGAAAGATTCACAGCCTGGTGGAAAAAATCAGCGAGTTCACTTAGGGAACAAAGGCTGTGACACAGAAGGAAGGATGGAAATAATTGTGGAAGAAGCTGATGAATGGTGGGCCAGGCTGGAAATACTGGTAGAGCTGAAATTGTGACAGGTGGACAAAGAATGATGATGATGATTGATGATGATGATGATGATGATGATGATGATGATGAAGAATCCCTTTTCAGTTTGCAGAGTGATGGAACATGAGTCCTGCTGACTCAGGGTGAAACCCAGACTGGGAGATTCTGCTGCTGCAGGGCAAGGGCCACCTCGGAATCCTCGCTTATCTGGGATCCCAGCCACTTCCAAAGCACTGCTGAAGCCAAGCACCTGCCTGGGGAAGATGTTGCTCCACAAACCTTTGATGTGGCACATTTAGCAGCAGGTTCAACCAGTAATTCATTGAACAAAGCATTCAAGGCAATGGGACAAACCCATGTGGGAATTAGCCTGAGTCACATTGTGCAGGAGTGGCAGCCCTAAGCCGAGCCCGAGCCCATCCTGGAGCTGTTCCCTCTTCATCCATTCAGGCTCTGCCACAGATCGAGTTCTCCATCTGAAATACCAAGCTCTCCCTCATCTGGGATAAATTTTACCTTGATTTTCAGACACCACTTGATGTGGACAGGCCAGGTGAGGTTTCCTGAACACTCACCCAGGGAGATGGAAATATCAGCAGGAATTAATGGAGAGATGTCACCTTGGGAGATTTAACTTACTGTGTCCCCTCAGTGCTTTGCCAACTTTCAGCTGAGGCTGGTTGTGTGCTTTGGTAAACTAAACTGGGGAAATGCTGATTGGAGAACAAAAAATGGAGCTGGGGGTTCCATAATCCAGGAAGTAAAATGATAATCCCCTATCAAAAGACAGATATTGATACTCTGGCAGTAAAATTCATAAGAGCATCATGAGCTATAAATTTAAAAAAAAAAAAAAAAAAGACAAAGACATCAAGAAAAACAGAGTAATCCAGCCATGGGAGAACAGCAAGAAAAGCAGCTGGTTCAGATATTCATATTCACAAAACTCTGGCTGGATATCAAATATATCCCTTCCCACCCCAAAATCCTGTGGGCTTCAAGGCAGCACAAACATCCCTTATCATTCTGCATCATTACTTGCCAGTCCTACTCCGTCCAGCTACCAGAGCACTGACCTCTGAATGCAGATACAAGTGGTGCTTATCACCCTTTACCCCACAGTACAGTCCTGTGGGTTCATGTGGGGAGAACCATGAGTTGCCATATGGAACATATCAGTCAAAGGAAAGGATTTTTATCTTACATAGAAGGCCATTCACCGTCTCCCACTGGTGTCTGCCATAAAACCAAGACAAAGTGAGATTGTTTCAGGACTGTCTGGTCTCAGGGAACGTGGATGGATGTCCATCCAGTTTTACTGCAGTCTGGAATAGAATTTCTTCATGCAAGGATCACATTTAGCTGTCTGCAAATTCCAGAGATGTTTTCAGTAGAAGTGCAAGGTTGTGCTATCAAAGGAGAACATGAGCCAAAGATGTTCTGTTATCCATATCCTATTAAAGGTCAGCCAGAGCTCTTACCTCAGTGCTATAATGTGACCAGAAACTTAATTGAAAATATACGAAAAGGTTATTAACGAAGAGATGAAACTGTAGTAAATTTAATATAGCCCGAAGAAGGACTCTCGCTAGAAAGAGAAGGTTACATAGATAGATAGATAGGCCTTTAATTAAGGTGTATTGCTGGGTTAAGTGTAAATTTTCCAAGCAAAAATGAAGATAGAAAACTGGTAATTGCTTCCAATTTATATTATAAAAATCAGTCATATTCATTTTAGTTCCTATGACAGCCTTACTTAATTCTAAGCTTCATTGACTTAATTGGAAGGGAGAATTCTTTGAGTAAAAACATAAGAAATTGAGGAAAGAGACAGGCAGATTGCAAGAACTGAATGAACAGCACTTTAAATGAAATCATTAAAACCCCTCGTCCAAGATTCTCAGTAGATTCATATTTGCTGTCCTCAAGGGATATTTATTATCAAAGCTGAGTAGGAAAAGATTGGGAATTATATCAGAAAAAAAAAATCTCTAATGGTTTCTTGAAAATTGAAGCTGAAGAACTCCCTCTTTCTATTACTGTCATAATTTTTCCATGTCTCAAAGTTAGTGTAGAGTACAAACTCAGATACCTCTCTCACTGACACCTCTTGCAACTCTGGTGTCACAGGTAACACAAAGGTTCACGAAGGTGCACAGAAACTACATTTACCTCAACCAAATTCTCATTTTGTTCACAACAGACTTGCGGAGGGGCGGGGGGGAGTACATTCAAGGAGGGCTTTGTTGTGAGTGTTCACACAACTCTCCTTGCATAAATCAGTCTCGGGGAAAAAAAAAGCCTTCCTGAAGCGGTGAGTCTTTGTGGGTTTGGGAGTCAACCGATGGTGATTAGGAAACAATCCGTGGTGGCTGAGGTGGCAGATAAGCAGAGATGTGAAGAGCTGACATTTAAAAGTAATAGTCCTGGAGAACATCGGTGATTCACAAGAGCAGATATCACAATCACTTGATGACTACTGTTGAATAATAAGTCTACATCCATTCAAAGATGAAAAGAAATCGTTGCCCTAACGAATATTGACTTATGAGAGGGGCTTAGTTCTGCAGGGTGAATATTCACAGAGCTTCATGATGTGTAACTGCCCGCTCTCCTTCCTCTCACAAAGCCAAGCACTGGATGGGCTATGCATGTAAATTCTCCACATTCTCTATTCCTGGACAGGAGATAGAATTCTGTAATTAGAATCATCCAAGGTGCACGGAATTTTAGTCCATGCATAAATGAAAACCAGTGCATCAGGAACGCATTTGTGGTGCGGGCAGTGGGTTCTGCCACAGGCAAATGCATCAGCAGCACCATTCCCAAGTCTTTTTGGGATCCATTTAAACAACCACTTGAAGAGGATCTGTAGCAGAAAGTGGGGAAAGCTGAGGCAAAGGTACTAAATCTCTCCCTGTCCGAAGTCAAATGATGTTAGAGAAGTTACTCAATGGATGGTTTTGGTCTACTTCTCTGGTTTCTGGAGGGAAGTGACAAAGGACACTGCTCCATCAATTGAAATAAGAGACGGTTAAAACGTCCAGATGCCAGTCGTTCATAAATACAAAATAATCATGCTGCAAAAGTAATTAACACTTTCAGTTTTCAAAGGGCTGAGGAATCTTTAACTAATTAAACAGTAAGGTTAGAGTAATTGAAACTCAGATGTTAGGTTGCTAAGGGGAACAGAATAATAGACTGAATTAATCATCTTAGAGAATTCAAGACTAAAACACCAAAACATTCCTATGTTTACGTGAAAGGAACGAGCTCTCAGTATGTCAAGAACATTGAAGGTAGCAACAATAAATTTTTATCTGTCAGCAGGAAAGGAAGATAGAGCTCCAGAACGCCCAGGGAGGATTAGGGAGAACAGTAGACAATTGACAGTGAAACACAGACAAAGCTGGGAACATAACCATAAAGTGCTTGAGGAAATCCCTAAATCCACTGGTATTAAAGCATTTACAGGGACTTTTCAATTTCATGGCAGCCTCACTATCAGAGAGTTCTGTCATTTCTGACAGTGGAAGCAGGCTCAGTTCTTCAAGTCAAAAAAGCTTTAGTGAGGTTTGAAGTTATTCCATGAAACAATTTCAGATGGTTTCCCAAGATACAGCCAATAGCTACCAGTGAGCCTTAGCTGGGAATACAGAAACAAGTTTAAAAAAGGTAAGATAGAGGATGAAACAGAAGCATTTCAGCTGCTGGGTAGGGAGCACACACTGTTAGGGTTCAGTGATACCTTATCACAACAGCAAGGCATTCTCCAACCTTTGCTTCTGCCTCTGAGCTATTTTTGCCAAAATGTATAATTACACCTAGAACTGGATCATTGAAATAACCCAAGTAAAAAAAAAAAAAAAAAAACAACAACAACAAAAAAAAAACCCAAACAAAAAAAAACCAAACCAAACCAAAACAAACAAAAAACAAAAAAAAAAAACAAAAACAAAAAACAAAACAGGGGGTTGTCTATTTTCCTTAGCCCAGCTTATATCCATGATCTAATTGAAAGCACAGCTCCACACACAGCCGGACTGGCACCAGGAGGAGCCAGGAACCTTCAGCACAAGGGCAGAAATGAACTTCCGAGAGTAGAAGATTTTTTTTATAATGGCAATGTTTTGCTTTTGTTTTCAGTAGACATAAAATGATCTGCCTTCAGGAAAAGAGAAGTGAGATAACTTCCATTTTCCAAGGGGAAAATGAGCATCCAGGCAGTCACCATGAACCTGCTGAAATGTTAGGAGTTCACAGACCACCTTCCCCTTCTCACTGAGACACGCAGAGCAAGCATATTACTTTGGCACTAAAAATCAGTTCTGATAAACATTTATTAAGAAACAAGTCCTAAAAAGAACTTTTCTGATATCTGAACAGACTAAGATGTGAAAACCCAGAAAAAAATGAAGAAATATAATGGACACTCCCTTTGCTGTCAATAAGAACAGGGACTAGATAAGCATAAGAAGAACGGAAAGGGGTTATTTTAGGAAACAAACATCCATGGATCTTACCTAGAGGGGAAGACCCAGCCACTCTTAACTGGAAGTATCCCCAGTCCCACCCTGTACCAGTTCCTCCAAGAAACTCAGAGTTGTTGTTGTTACACCACAGCTCTGTCGTGCAGTGCTTGTGACAGGACACAGCACGTGTAGGGAAATGCAGCTGTTAAGATGAACTCCTCGCTGCATTTCCTGCACATGAGACCTCTCTAACTTGATCCTTTTGCCTGTTTGTCTGCTCTGACACAACCACGAAGCTCTGGATCCCAAAGCTCAGCCAGGCCCAGGAGTTACTGCTCACCCAGCTGGTCCAGGCACCATTTCTCAGCATCCCCCGCTCATCCCCTCTCCTGCCACCTCTGCATCTTTGTGTCTTTTCATCTGGATCTTTCATTTTTAAACCTCTACTTCTTCCCATGTGCAGAGTCTTTACCAGCACAGTGGCACCTTCCCTGTCAGTGTTATAATCAGCTGGAAGGCAGGAGTGATTTACACAATCACCCCTGTGATAAGAGATAACACCATGGAAGCAGTCTGAGCTCTCGTGGACAGTGCACAGAGCAGGAGAGCAGAAGCCTGAGCTCATCCTGCCCCTGACACCAGCTCAGCCTCAGGCCAGTTCCACAGCCTGATCCCAGCCCTGCTGAAGTCATCACAAGGGGCTGCTGGATGTAACAGCACAGGATGAGCTCCTGCATCTCTCCTCTGCTGTTGTCTCAAGGTGTCTCTTGGGTGAAAGCGTGTGAAGTGTTTTCAAAGATTTAAAGTACTACAGTTGTCATCCCACAGTTCTTATTCATCCCTGATAATTTCTGCCTGTGGGAGTAGGCCCATTGGCTCCATAGTCGTCATTATTTGTAACATTTCTTGTATTATTCACAAGACATCTCCTTCTCTGACATACTTTTATTAATTTTAGAAGTGGAACATTTTTAGCAGCAACCTTTACATATTCAACAGATGCATGATATAATTAACCAAGAAATGTCGTAAGAAACACAAAGAAAATATTCTTCTCATTATATTCAATATTTAATTGCTCACAGTTATTCTCAAATCAAACCTTCTGCTGCTCAGAGAGAGTTGTCACAGATCACTTACATTGTTTCATGGGGTTTTTTTTTAGTGAGGCTAAGAGCTCATTTTCTTAGTTTTAGACTTTTAATCTATCATAATGAAAAAGGAAAATCACACCCTAGGTAAGGCTGTGGCATTAGTACTTTACCTCCAATTTTGCAAATACCCTGTAGGGATTTTTTTTACTGCATCAAACAAAGGTTTACATGTCTTGTCCCATATTGAATCTACCTGATGGAAATTTCAGCCGCCCCATAATGATGCCAGGGTTTGCATCCTCAAAGAAAAGTAAAGTAGGTTTAGAACAGATAAGGGTTTGGCCAAGTTTGTTAAAGTTTAATTTTCTGATTGAGTGGCCCAATTTTTTTCCCTTCATTATCCTAAAAGTTAGAATTGCTCATTTTCTCTTCTGCCATCCATTCTGTGCTGTTGTTACACCAGAATGAAGGAAACATTTTTTCCCCTAGGAAAGACACTTACAGGATAGAGATTCCCAAGGTGGTCTGTAGAGTAGCTGTCTCCCCTTTTTCTATTCCAAAAGAAGTAGTAATGAAGCAAAAATCTGCCACCTATAAAGAGAAAAAAATGCCACCTATAAAGAGACAAAAACGTTGCTAAGACACTCTGAGTATATGGGCAGACTGGAACAAGGTTAAGTGAGCCATTGCTGGCACCCAGAATCATGGAATCTGTGATCCTATGGACCTGTGGTCCTTGGCACATGGCAGTGAATCAGTGTTAGCTTTATCTTACCTAACTTCAACTGTCTAACATCAATAAACTACCCTCTCCAGATTCTCTACATGTTTTGCTGAGTATTAGGAAGTGGTATTAGGAAGCAACTTCAAAGGACAACTCATTCCAGCCCAGCAGAGCAAAGTGAGGCAGGATGAGTCAGCCCTTGGTTGATCTTGTCCCCTCTGCCAACAGCTCAGGACTTGGGTGCCTTGTTGAGGCTGAATGCTTAACTTCACATGGCTGGAGCTGGGTGAAGTGAACCACACTCAGATTTGTATTCAACATCAAATCCTGCTGCTTCCCACAACCTGAATTATTTTAGTCATCAGGTGCCTTACTCCCTGCCTTTTGCTGTTTTGTTCAAGGAGCATTTATGGCATAAAAAGCCTTTCCTAGAAATGAAAAGGAGAACGCTCCTTGCATTTCTAACTTTGCTTCTGGTAGTGCTCCCTGCAGGAGGGGGAGGTGTGGGTGTGGTGGGCTCTGTGTGTGTAAGAGATGCCAGTGATGCAGCAGCCAGGGAGGAGGAGATATTTCCAAGAGCTTCCTGGCAAGCATTTGGTCATCCAGGCATCAGGAGAACACAGAAAAGGGATGACTTGGCAGCCAGAGCTGCCAGAGATGATTCTGAGATGCACCAGAATCAGCACTTTGTACAATGGAAGCAGATTTCCCGGTCCTAGGGAATCTCAGCAGCTGCTGGGGGTGTCTGATTCCCTCATAGACCACTCCATGGTCTGTTTAAAATCTCCATGTTGGATTTTAAAGATGCAGCTAATGGATATCCAGGTGACTCAACATGAGTCAGTCCAATTAAGAACTGAATCAGGCTCCCCAAATATTCCCAAGAAGCTCTTCCTCTGAAGACTTCAAAGTGCATTACAGAGATTCAAAGTGCTAACAAGGATAATCCAATGATGATATCAATGCTGGCATGACACAGTGCCCATGTGACCAGGGACAAGTCCATTTAGAGACACTCTTACTGCACATATTTAGCAGCCACACAGAGATTTGGACTGGAATATAATAAAGATTGCATCTTGACAATCTTCTCTGTGGAATCCTCTAAACTGGTTGTAAAATTTTATAGAAAAAGCATTCCACTAACTATGGTGCTCTGGGGGCTTTCCTACAATAAATACCTGTCCTGCTCCATTCTGGAATATAAACTGGGCTTTACTGCTCAGCCAGATCTGTCATCTGAACCACAAGGCCCCTGTTCACAGCTTTCACAGAGGTTGTGTCTACACTGCAAATCCAGAAGGAGAAGGGCACAGTTCAATCCACGATCTCCAAGGCTGTGTTAGAACTGTGTGTGACTGTTAGAACCCTTCCTGACATGGCACTGGCCTGTCCCAGCTCTCCCACATGATGCCTTGGAATACATCAAAGTCCAAGGACTGTTCCCTGTAGACTGTCTGGATGAGGCCACCTGCTTGGGATGCAGGAATGGGGGGAAAGAGCTGAATCATGTGGATGTGAGTCACGATACACTACTGTGCGTTTGGGTTATTTTATTTTCTGGCCATAGCCAGAGAGACCAGGGAATAAACGGCCACCCTTCCTGAGGCACTGAACTACTCTTCCTGAACAAGCTGCTCCCTGAAGAAAGTCCTTTGGTGAGAGTGTTCAAAGAGAAAGCTGCTGGCTCTGGGCAGGGTTTGTCCCTTGCCGTGGCTGAGCTGGGGACGGCCGTCTCCCGGGCTGCCTTCCAGCTGGATTCGGCACCGACTCATTCACTGCAAAAAGCAGAAAAAGAAACAGGAAAAAACGATATGAGGTTTCCATGGCTACTGGACTGTTTACTTTCTTCCGACTGTTATCACAAATTTTGCCATCCAAACAAGCAACAGATGTCAGAAATAACGTTTGGGTTTAGTGAGGGTTCATTTTGGATACGCCACGGGGAAAGGTACTGACCTGGAGCCCACGGAAGTGGCACAAGCTCATCAGTGGGCAAAACATAAAGAAAGTGCAGACATCCAGATTCTAAACACTGGGCTTGGAGCTCTTCCTCAATGCTGTTTCCCAATTGCATTGAATTTCTAGATTTCATGGGGTTTTTGTTTTGGTTTGGTTTGGGGTTTTTTTGTTTGTTTGTTTTTGTTTGGTTTTTTTTTTTGTTTGTTTGTTTTTGGTTTTTTTTTGTGTCATGGTTGTTGAAAGTAAAAGGTCAGGAGTAGTCTCATACCAGATTTTCTGAAGAAATGGCAAAAACTTTGATTTTAATATTTTAGAACAATGAAGAAAGAGCAGAAATCAAAGCCATGTAATCAGTTCCTGTTATCATTGATGCTGGAGTGCAGAACAGGTTATCCTGTATTCATTTATGATGTATTCCAGAGCAACAGGTGGAAGTACAAGTAATGCCTCTCCTGTGTGCGTGGCCAGCTTATCATTATTATTCAGATAACAAAATACATCTTAAGTGGAAAAAAATCTCAACAATTTTCATTAACCACTAACCAACCTTGTCCTTGCTTTCCTATGATTCTATCATCCTATTTCCCTATTTCTGCTCGCCACCCTGGTCCATTTTTTGGAGCAACACCTGGATCTCACCTTTGCTACAGAGCTTTGTTCCTTCACTACTCTCTTTCAGATGAATTTATTTCTTTAACATACCAGCAGCATTTACTGAAAGGCTCTATAGAGAATTTCATAGCTCTGCCCAAATTTCCATCACGCAGTATAAGGACTTTGCTAAACCACAGTCTCAGTGCTGTTGATTTGGTTTTCTTGTAAATCAGACTTCTTATTCACAGTATAATAGATCAAAACCCCCAGAGAGTTTCCATAGATGTTCTTTGCTGGCTAAACAGGCTGCACAAACCATGAGCTACTCAACAGTTAATAATAAGCAGCTTCTTCCCCCAGCACTTGGTTTGAAAGGACTACAAGCTCTGAGTCATTGCACAGTTGATTTGAGCTTAACCCTAATAGCTCTGTTATGTCCTGGCTTATTCCTAAATCTTCTTGGAAGCAGGAGAGTGTCAACAATAAACTTGTAAGGTTTAACACTCTTAACACCAGGTAAACTGCTTTATCTCAATTAAAAATATCAGTAGAGTCCCTTCCACTACATCACGGAGCTGTAAAGTAACGCCAGAGCAAAAGCATGTGCCTGCTGGTATATGCCTGAAGAGGTTCTGGGAATTAATTCTGCTTTGCAGAACTATTCCAGTTATTCATGTGACTCAGCGGCGGAGACCGGGATCTTCCTGCACTCCAGGGTGACGTGCTGATTCAGGCTGGTTCAGCAGCCCGGCAGAGGAGGCACCTTATCAAAAGAAAAGCCCTCTTTGGGGACAGGCTCTCCCAGCAGCTCGGAAGGAAATTTCCGTTGCGCTCCCTGCGCTGCTCCGGTGGGGTGAGATTAGCGAGTTATTATTAGAGCTGGATGATTTTCTTTACTCTGGGTAAAAAGGGAATCATTCTTTTCAACCAATAAAGGATTTCTGGGTACTGCTGCTGTGATGTGTTTCCAGATGTGATCCTAGGGCTGAGGGCAGTGTCACAGAACGGTGCTCTGCACCTCTGCTTTCAGTCATACCTGAGGGGATTTCAGCCACTCTCGGTGTTCAAGTTTTATTTAAAAATGTTTTAGAAAGGATTAATACCAGGCTGACTCTTGTTACACACACATCGCAGAGGGAACAGCAAATGGCAAGTCATTTATCAGTACCCCCTAAACTTATTCAGCTTGGTAGGGAATGACTGATCAAGATATTCTGAATGGATTAACCCTTTATAAACCAATTGCAAAAAGTCTCTGGGCCAACAGGCACTCATCAGCCCCATTATCTGATTGAATGCAGGCATCTGGGCCTGAGCATCTCAGCCAGTCAGTCTGCACTCTCTGTGGGCAATACAGTCAAGGGAGTGAGCTGAGTCCTCTAAAAAAAGTAAACATCCAAAGTAGGTCTGTCAAGAAGCAGCCAAAATATTTTAAGTGACCGGCCCAGGATCTCACAAAACAGACTGTGGCAGATCAAGACAATTCATATTTCCTAATTTCTGAGTTCTGAGTCCAGCAGGCCACAGCTGGCCTATAATCACATCATGATAGCTCTGCAGTTCTGCAGAGAAGCTGTGAATGCATTTAATCAAGGGTCTTAAATCTGCCAGCTCCAGAAAAACAGACTTCCTTCAATATTGTCCACAACCCAGTATTTTTGTAGGAGCAGCCAGTGTAGCCAGGCCAGCAACCACCCAAACATTACAGAACCCAGAAGTACCTGGTGAGGAGCAGTACCTGCACTGTGGTTTCACAGTTCATCCTGATACAAATAACAATTACAAAGTGGTTTTGAAATGTGTTGTACCAATTGCAATACTAAAGTATTATGTCCTGTACTCACTGTTCCTCCACAGCCTCCCTCCCCTGACCTTACATCGGGTTTTCTCTCTCTTGCAGGAGACATTATTTTCTGTCTGTTCTGCTGCTGACCTCTCCCACAACAAATGGTACATGAAAAATACAGGGGAGGCAACTCCTCCAATGGATAAAGGAGCAAGTACAGCAGCATGTGATACATAAATGAATTTTTAAAAATCCATCTGCTGAAACAGGCTCTAGATGTATCAATGGATTGGAGCAGAAGAAGAGATACTGTCAATAAAAGTGAAAACAGTGCTGTCCAAAATAGAATGGAAAGGGGGGGAATATCAAAAACTATCTCAGGATCTTTTTCACCCTGAAGACCTGGAAGGTTTCTTCAGGACTAGTCAGACTATAGCTGCTAATGTAGGTACAGCCTCTTTTAATTGCCCTCAGTCCATAAAGCTGTAAATTCTTTCCAAAAACAGGACTTCAGCATTTTTATCTACATGAGAAACTTAACCAGCAGGTACTCAGAGACATAAATCCATGTGGTATTTGAAGGTTAAAAAACAGAGGAAATGTGCAGCCTGGGAAAACTAGGGACTTTCCATTCCCGGTGAAATGAAACGACAGATTTAAAGTGCAGAGTGAGAAAAGTCACTGCAAGGAATTAGGCTTCAAGCTTCCTGAGACACAGGCTTTGTTTTTCAAGGCTATTGATAAATCTATCAGTCTCCCGATTGCTGTCCCACGCGCCCCTTGGAAAACCCTGAAAAAGAGGAATTTGCTGCCTTAATTGGAAGGGAGAGGGTTCAGAGAATATCCACTGTAAGGTCCCTCTGAAGAAGGAAAGTCCCCGGAGGCAGAACAATAATTGGTTTTGACCTTCCGCAGTTTAAGAGGCGTCGGTAAAGACGAGACTTAAACGCGGCCTGACAACTGCGAGTTCCAATCAAACTCAGAAAGAGGCGGAAATTGGATAAGCAAATTCCTTTTTTTGTTCATGACCCCGGTCCCGCTTTCCTTTCCCCCTGCAGCATGACACATCAGAATGTGTGCCATAAATCAGCGGCGGGCCAGCCGAGCCCGTCCACGGGCAATGGCCGCGTTGCGCGCAGCCGGGTCCGGGCCTGGGCCCGGGCTGGGCTCGCCAGGCCCGGCACAAAGCCCAGCTTGGAGGAAGGAAGCCGGGTGATTTCATTGCTTGTTTTCAGCACGGTGTCAATTCCCTCGCTCCGGCTTTGGAAGGACTCTCCACAGCAGCGCTAGGAGCCGCTTGCCAATTTAAGGAAATTTGGTTTTGAATGCAGAAGCCCACAATCCTCATTCTGTCAGAAGCTGCAGCTGACAAAATGCTTTCCTTTTTGTTCATCTGAGCTCATAGAGGACACTCTTTGTCATTCCCTGCCACCGCTCCGGGAAACGTCATGTTTCCTGTGTCACCTTCCGCATGGCAAGTGCATCTTGTCTGGGTGTCCCTGCGAGCTCCTGGCAGAGCTGCAGGCATCTCTGTGCTTCCCACAGCTTGTCCCTGCCTGTGCCTGTCACCCCTGCTCTGCCTGCCACACTCCTCAACTTATTTGTTACCTGTTATTTGTTATTTGACCCCACACAGAACTTAAAACTCCTCTTTCTGCTTCAAGGACAGCTTAAGTTAATAAAGCCTCCAAGGCCGGCAGAGAAAAGTTTTCCTTACAATGGACCTGAATGCCAACATACAATTAAATGTCTTTAAAAACTGAAAGAGAAATGGCAAAGGCTCGCCAAATAAAACCCCATGAACTAATGGTGAGTTTTTCCACCAACCACTTTGAGATGGTCACCACTGAAACCCGAGCCGTGTAATTTGCAGATATGACTCACAAGAGCTGGAGGTCCAAAAGCAATAAGAGCAAAGATTGGAGAGATATCAAGGCTTTGGAGACAAAAATCAGTTATTTTTAGGGTCTGATGAGACAGAGGTGAAAGTGTCAGTGGTCCACAATAAGGTAAGTGTGATGTTCAGGCATTTTCACAAAGTTGAAGTAGTTTCAGTTTGTCCTGGAAAGGAGGTGAAAGCTGGGAATGGCTTTGTACAGATAGGGTTACATGAGTTATGAGCAGCAGGACTGTCCCAGGAGTGCCAGCTCCACGTGCTTTGACCTTTCCTCAAGTTTTGGGAAAAGTTGCTTCTCAGACATGCCTCTTTCAGCTGAACCTAAGCCCTGTTTCCATGAGCCATGGCTCTCCCAGCCTTTTCGGTGTCATGACAGCTGCCTCCTGCTGAGTCTGTGGAAAGGACTCTGTCCCAGAAGGGCTGCCTGGCTCTTTTAGGCCAGGAGTGCCCAAGGATCCAGTGTGACATTCCGAGCCTGACGGCCAAGTGGAATATCCCGACAGCCTCCAAAGCCACAGAGCAGCTGCTCAGCAACGCTGGGACTGTGAGCTGGCACCTCTCAGTGACCAGGGACACTGGGCCCCAGCCGAGTCCCACCACTGGTGTTTGGAAAGGCCAGATTTGGAACACGCTTCAGAATTCCAGATCTGTGCCATTTGCATCCTCCACGCCTCTGCTACCAAGATGCTTCCTCACCATGAGTCCTACCTTGTCTCATTCCTATTTAAAAAGTTTTGGTTAATTCATTTTGATTTGAGGAATTCTAGCAACAGACAACTCCCCTTCTTGCTCTGAATTTCATTCCACAGACTGAGATTTCTATGATTCCCTGCTCCCAGTTTTTCCCTCCCGTCCTTAGGAAGTATTACTGACTGTGAGCAGGAGAATGAATCCTTGTCTATAATGTTCAAGCTGTATGTAGACAAGGGGAATTACTAAAACTGGAACAGGTTCAGCACCAGCACTTTATGTAGGACAATATGTACCTCCTGAGCTGGGTGTCCTTGCTGAAGTGACACCTCTGCAGAGGAATGCTGACATTCCCAGGAATGTGTTGTGGTAGTGCAGAGGCTCCTGCAAAGACCCAGCAGGGCAGGTTAGCTGGGAGCATATAAAAAAAATCTATAAATAACATTCTATAAACAAGGTTCCATAAAAAGACCTAAAAATACCAAAAGGGCATTTTTTCAGTTGTTGGGATTTGTAAAGTGATTTTATTTATTTTTGTTCTGAATAGGAATGAAGTTTTAGAGCCAGATAAGAAAAGAGAAAAACCTAACATTCAAACTGCAAGATGCTGTGTACCTTTAATGCCCCAAGAAATCAAACTGTGCTGAGTTCCCATCACAGATAGGCACAACCTATCCCAAATTCATGGTCTAACCCATTATTAACTCTTTACAGTCATCATCTGATACTTGCTCAGAGCTCAGAAAGGATGATCCATTATTCCAAGAAGTCTCAATTTAAGTAGTAAGGAATACTTGCAACTTTTGTTTCTGCATTTTGTTTTTCATTTTCGTATTTTAACTTCCTCTGCTTAACATATCCTCTTTTACTTCCTCTGCACTTCACAGTGAACAACTGGCTTCAGCCATTGATCTCAAAATGGTTCCAAAATGTTCTCCCTGATTTCAGAAGACAAAGCAGAGTGGTAGCACACTGAAGGAATTTATTTGAGCTCCCTGGGCAGGTCAGGAGCAGAAAGAGCCCAGTCTCTGCAAAGTCACAGTGACTCCTCCATCTGCTCCTATTTTCAATGCTATGAGTCGCAAGAAGGAAAGCCCACAATGGCAGGGGTGACATTAGGGCAGGGAATGAGCCAAAACAAGTGTCCTGAAGTTACTTCCTAACACAGGAGCAGGGGAGGGTTTTCTGTCAGAATCCTTTGGCTCTCCCCATTGAGGCCACAGAGGTTCTGTTAAGAAGAAGGCAGACAAGGACCTGAGACAGACAATTTTCACATTCTGTTCCAGTGCAAGGCTGCAGGAGGGAGCCCAGCAGAGCCTCCTGCATGGCACCTCCTGTCTGAGCCCTGAGTTCTCCGTGCTCAGCTGTTGTGGAAGACACGGGATCCCCGGGGCTGCCGCGCGTCCGCGGAGTCACGCTGGAGACGCGGCCGCTCTCCTGCCTTGGAGGGCACCTTGCCCCACAGATCATTCTGGGTCACCACGTTTGTTTGCATGGTCTGTTGAACACCTCAAATGTACATTTTAAAGATCACCAAGGCAGAGGCTGCTGTGCTTTTGGTGGCATCTCTGTTGACTCACACTCTGCTTCGAGAGGGGCACCCGGCGCTCCCAGACATCCGTGCTATGGGAATGACACACCAGTCACACTGCTCACACCAACTGTGGCAGTAAACTCGAGTTCAACTTTGACATTTAGTTCCTGCACAGTGACTCATGGCTGCCCATGGTGCTCTGTTTAGGGATGCAAGACTTTAAAGCCAATGCAGGAAAAAATCAGCAAGCTACAGAAATCGGAAAGAGGCATTTGCTGAAATGAGGCACCTCATAATTTTTATATATTGCAGGGTAGAAACAATAGGTGAGCACAAGTGCCAGTTGCTTAAGTGCTCTTTTTGCAGTGAGAACTGACCATTTATATTTAAAGTACTTTTCACTAAGTGTACTTTTACCTGGTGTTCTTTTGATAAAGCATCTACCAGCCAGCAGTGTCACCAAAACTGCTCAGTTTAATGAAACCATCAGCTCTGCCAATTTCCAGAGTTTTAGAACAAAATGGGACCACAAAGTCTGGAGTGCATTGAATAAAACTATAAAGAACACCACATGCATTGCTTATCATGTTCATCCTGTTTATAATCCTTGACTGACTTACAGCTCCTGAGAGCCTGAGGTCTCCCAGGGCAGGTGGAAGGTGACAGCAATGAGCACATTCTGTTTCTGAAGGAACACTGAAGAATGTGGGAGCAGGGCTCCGTTGTCATCCCATGGAACCCACCATGGACATCAACCACAGCTGATCCAGACACAACCAAGTGTCCTTTGCCTGTCCCTTCTAATTTTACTAGCAATGTTCTGGGTCTATTTATGCAGCTGATGCAAAGAGAGCACTAGGAAAAATAGTAATTTTTAAATCCTAAATAACTTTCTATATATAGGTGTCTAGAATTACTTCACAAATACTAATTACAAAAAATACAGTAAGTTAACAACTAGAGATTGTTTTCTTAGACTGAATGAAGACATTCTGGAGATGAAGTAACACAATTCAGCATTTCCTTAAAATCTGTACAAACACACCTTACAAGGATGTGCTCTCTTTTTCAGAAGCTGAAAACGTGCTCCTTTGAAATGCTTCATTTCTCAAGGTACAATTTCCTTGTACCTCCAATGTCTCTGTGAAACCATGAACCCCACTTTAGAGATGGAGCTGGGCTCTGAGGTCTCTGATGACTTCATGAGCTGAAGAGCAGCCCAGAGTGCCCAGATTTTCCTTACATTTCCACCTATAGGTATAAGATGCATTACCAAACTCCTGCAGCAGAAAATCTGTAAACAGCTAAATGAGGGCATACACACATCTGCTGCCTGGAAAAAGTCCAAGGGAACGTGCTCAGAAACCCAGCTCCTTTCCCTCACCTGCATCACAGAATTATTCATTTGCCTAACAGCAGTTTGAGGCAAGTAGTACATTCAAAGGTTGGTTTAAGGCTTATTGACAGTGCTGGGGGGAAGAAAATGGCAGTGGACGTCAGTAATCTGAGCATTTTTGGACTCAAGCAGTCTCAGATTTAGGAACAGTGATGCTATTTCAAGGTTATGTTTGCTAATATTAGTAAGTAGTCAGACATACCAGGGTGCTGCTTTTATTTTTGTGTTGCTATTTTTCCTTAAAGTCAAAGTTTTGATTTAAGACAAAATACGGCCTTGGCAGCAGGAGTGGCAGAAGTGATAGCAAGTCACCATTCAGGCAAGTCATTTGGATTAGTGGGTTTTGGAACAAAGAGGTTTCAGTATATTTAATTTTCTTGTCTTAGATTTCTTGAGCTTGTTTCAAACCACTCAACCCTTAAAACCTTTCATGAGTCAATGTTTCTAACCCCAGACTCACAGGAGATATTCTGAATGTGCTGAAGTGGTTTAGGATCCCCTTAGGCTAGGGATGAATTTCACAGAATTCACAGAATGACCTTCAACATCATCGAGTCCAACCCATGCCCTAACACAACTAAACCCTGGCACCAAGTGCCACATCCAGGCTGTTTTTATACACATCCAGGGATGGTGACTCTACCACCTCCCTGTTGTACTCCCTGGAAAGTGCAAAATAAATAAATAAGTAACTATTCTGAATGGTTATCAATGGCTATAGGTAACCATTCACAGAATCCCAGACTGGTTTGGGTGGGAAGGGACCTCAAAGCTCATCACATTCCATGAGCATGGGCTCCTTCCACTATCCCAGGTTGCTCCAAGTGATGCCTCAGGTTTTAGCTTTTATATTTTTCAGATTCTGAGCTGCTGTAGTGTGTGGGTCTGGGCTTCATATTATGGGATGGTGAGCTCTCTTCACAGAGCAGGGAGACAAAACAATTCCTTCTCCAGCTGGGGACCAAGGACAAATGATCCAAACCTCAGGCCCAAGAGCACAAACAGCGTGGGCTGGAGAGAGAAAAACAAGCAGGATGGGACTGCATGGGCTAAAGCTGGAATGGGACAATGAACTCCAAAATGCAAATGGAGCAGAACTTATAAAAGTGAGAGACCTATGATCAGTTGTGCATTTTGTGACCACTTTGGGTCCATCTTGGGTGCAGCCCTGGCTGGGCTCTTGTGCTGCCCAAGGTGGATCCATTGAGGTCTCCTAATAAATCCCTGCTTTATTCTGTAACTCCATCCAGCCTCTGTTCTAGGCCAGCCTTCACAAGGCATCACAGGCCCTGTCCCACCTCTCCTTGAACACTTCCAGAGGTCCAATGGCAGCCACAGCTTCTCTGGGCAACCTTTGTGTGGTATCTGCAGTCAGGGGTGACCTGCTGGTGACCAGCACACTCAGTTAACACACACTGCTCCTCACACAGATTACATCACACAATCTGCATGTTGCTCATTTGCTACCCAGCACTGGTCATTAAATAAACATTAATGGGACAGGCAGGCATCTTAACCAGGCACGCAAAAATAACACCAGGTGTAAAGAAACAACTTATTATACACATACAAGTAGGTAATACAGCCCAGGAAGGCAGCAGGTAATACTGTCCAGGTGCCCTCTGGTAATCCCTTAAAAATAACCTCTTACATCTTTCACATAAGATTATTTCCCCACTTAATTCCATCTTATTACATTTTATAGAAAATTCAAATGATGAACCTTCAGTTTCTTCAACAACGCACTAGTGTGGTACAGATGCTCTGATTTGGGGTCAGTTTCAGTTCTTAAAAAACAAATTACTCATAGTATGTGGGAGCGAGAAGTGCTACTGTTTACCTACCTAGCCGCTCTGAAACCAGCAGACTCCCCTCACTGCTGTGCTACCTTTTTGCCATCATGATTGCAAGAAGATAACTGGCAAGTAATAATCTCTAAGCAACTCTGCCAAGAGGTAAAATTCACAGTTGAATATACCAGGGGCATTTATGTATGTATGTGTGTATGATGAGGCATGGGGATGTATGCAAGGCTAAGCCCTGAATTTGGAATTCTAAACCTGGACTGGTTTGTGTGAAATTCTCACTTCAATGACCTCAAATTCAGTTTTTTCCCTGGAGAGTGATCAGCTCTCACAAATGGAGTCTGTAAGGTGCTCAGCAGATTATTCAGAGGACCCAAGTAATCTCATTAACACTTCACCATCTAAAATCCCCATGGCCATTCTGGAGGGCTCATCCTCCAGAATTTGCTGTTAATGGCATTAAACCTCCCAAATACAGTCCCTATTTTAGACCCCAAAACTAACTCAAATATAAAATTTTCCTTCAACCTACTGCCGTTACTTGCAAATTTCCGTGAACGCCTCTGTAGACCCTGTCTGGCAGCACCCAGGGGAGCTCTGTAGGGCAGGAGGAGCCTGTCCTGCTGTGGGTGCTGCCCACCCTGCTCCAGCTCTGCCTTTCAGAGCAGGAGCAGCAGCGTTTCCCCCTTGGAGTTTGATGCCATTCCCCTTTCCACACAGGGAATGTGTGGCTGTGGAGGGAGGTGAACACTGATCCCAGGGCAGCATCTCACATTTCACTGCCTTTTAAAGCCCAGACCAACACTGTGCTGTCACTGTTCTGCCTTTAAACAAGCCCTTTCATTTTGGTGCCTTGTGCAGGGCTTTTTGTTTTGCCTTTGGGTTAAAATCCTTTTAACTTGGGATTCTTTTGTGAGAGTTTTCATCCCCCTCCTGGATGTCCCACCCACTCAGCATCACTTGAAATGAAAAGATTAGATGCCAACTGGTCTCCAAGTACAGAATGAAAGAGAACAACAAATTCTACTAAGGATCTCTCTCAGACTGCAAAAATAAAAGATGAGTTTTTATTGGCAAAGGCCTCTCTTGATCTGTTAATATCAAGGAAGACAAAATTATCTGTGTTCTTTGTGAAGCAGCAGTTGTTTTAGTGGGGAAGGAAGCCAAGACAGCTGTTAGATAGTTCAGTACAAAATACTGACAGCGACACACCAACAACAACACCAGCAGTGAGGGACTCGGCCAAACCGCCAAAACACCAAATATTATTGATTTTTCTGCTTTTCAAAGGTTTGACAGGCTGCGATAACTGAAAATTTTCAGAGTGAAAGATGACTTTTGAGTTCATCTTGGCCTATTCTGCCTAAAGGATGCTGTGGAGAAAGCAGCAAAATCTCTCAGCTACAAAAGACCCCATTGAGAAGAGGGAGGCAGGTCTTGGTCAGCACTCAAGATTCCGTGGGGAAGGAGCCATCCCTGTTTAGTTTGGATGCAGGACTTTACTCCTTTGAGGAATGAGAGGCCGTGAGATTTCAACAGCTTTTGAGGAGTCCTCAGGTCAAGCTACTTGAACAAATGGCTTTGTCCACATGACCTGCAGCGTGCCCAACCCCATGACAAGGGATTATGAAATCATTTCTTCCACTTCCCCAGGGCAGGATGAAATATGGGGTGCACTGAGGCCGGGAGCAGACCGGAGCTTCCTGGCTGGGACCTTGCTCTCACCCTGTCAGCTCGCTCTGGTGGCCTGACCTCTCCTGCACATCATTTCCTCTGTTTCTAACATCCCAGGAAAGGTTTATTTGCAGATCTCCAAGACTGTCAGATAGATCTAATATCTAAATACCAGGAATTTAACTCTGCTTTCAGTTGTCCCCTCATACACCCCACCAGGTCACACCTGTACAGCTACAGGTAAGTTGCATATTAAGCTCAGCAGCAGATATAGGAGGTAGGGAGCAAAATTTGGCCCATCAGCAGGAGCTCCAGTCACCACTGCAATACAGGCTGCTAAAGCCTGCAATAAACATGTCCTCTGGCCTTTTCTGGAAGGTTTCACATCCAATTTCTCCCCTTCCAGGCCCCTGTGTCCTCTGGAAAAGCTTTCTTTTACTCAACTACACCGTTCTACAGGGCACTCTGCTTCCCTCTCCAGCTGCACCTTCTAAGCTTTGCTAACTCAAATTACTGTCTAAATTGCATTTATGGGGAAAAATAAGTAATTTTCTATGAGTGTAGAATTACACACTGGCTGTTTTCTTATAGATTTGGATCATAGAAGAACTTAGAGAAAAAAACCCCACATAAACATACAGCCCAGCTTGGCTGGAACAGCCTTTGTCCTCCATCAGTGGATGTAGTAGAGAACAGAGTGTGATACATTTTTATAATAAGGAAAAAGACCCCACAGCTCTGATGGAAATCAAATTCCACCCCACTAACAGAAAACTCCCACTGATGAACCTGTTCCAAAATGGAGCTCTGCCCTAGATCTCCCCAAACATTCTTTGTGAAATTATAATGAACATCCTTTTTGCAGCCTCAGTGACTCCTGCAACCTTTTCCCCCTTCTCCATTTTTATAAGGGATGCATCACATCCTAAATTCCACAACAGATGTTCTTTACAAGGCTAGAATAATTTACAATGAGTGTTGTGTGGGTAAAGAACTCAGGCTTTTCAAAATCTCGCCTGCAGCATGCACGGTCAAGCTCAGTGAAAACTCCTGAGATCCTCTAACCTACATTTGGGAACTTTCCCAAACAGAAGTGGATTTGACAAGCCAGCAAGTAAAGAGAGATAATTCTTAGAATTCAAAACTCAGTAGAAATATTTAAATCTCCACTGCAAAATTCACTTTTGGTGTCTGTTATTTCCCATCTCGGTTTTGTGCTGTGGCTCAGCACGGTTTTCACTCAGGGAGCAGATCCTTTTGACTCAACAGATTGAAGATAACCTTGCCAAGAGGGAACTTTCAAGAAGCTGCCCACTGAATTCACAGGGGATGAAAGGAAAGTTGCAGTTCTAACAGCAACATCACCTGACAAAAGTCTTTGGCATTTTATACCTAAAAAAAAAATCTTTCCTGCAATTTCTCTTAGTGTTTTCAACAGCTGGATGTTTTACTATATTCATAGGCAGGTCTAAATATAAATAGTAGTTTCTCTACTGACCCACATACTTGGCCTATATTCAGAATCTTTTAAGATGTTTCCATTAGCTGCAGAAGAGTGTCAGGTCTTTCGCCAGTGAAATTTATTTATGAGGTCTTCTTTCCCAGCACAAAACAGGACTAGATCAGCTGGAGTCAGGCTCCTTGCTCACAGCTGGAAGCCTGTTTTCCTCCTATCCTCCATGGACATGTATCTTTATCCTCAGAATCCTCAGAATGGCTGCATTTTTAGATGCAATTTCCAGTGTTATGTGAAGAAAGGAGACTGAAAGAGGGGATAAACCATATCTGGGGGGAAGACTGAGAAAGTAAAAATCAAGGAAGGAAGCTAGTGGAAGCTGAGGCACATGGCCCCACAATTACTATTTTTTAAATATTTTATATCTACATTTACAATACTCTTAACTCATCTGGCCTGTTAAATCTCCACTCCAGAGAATCCAAAGTAACTGAATTAACCTAACTACAAAGCCCATGGCTCAAATCCTCTGGCCTTTGTCTGGGGAAGTCTTTCATTGGAGCTTTCAGCTGGAAAGAGACTGCAGGAATTAGTGGCTGTGGAGCATGCAGTTACAATAAATATATAATTCATCATGGAGGGGTTTGTTAAAACCGTTAGGAATAAAATAAATGTTCTTCTTTCCTATTGAAAAGCGATGTCAGTTTTTTTTCTTATGATTACTAAAAGAGCCAGCCAGGGAGAAGAAAGGCTTATTGCAAGGGAAAGCATATAGAGCCCTTTTATGAACTCTGGCTGCAGCCCTTCTCTTTGTGAGACTCTTTGTTTCAGTTTGTTTTTCAGCAGCTGTATCTGATCTGTATCTCGCACACTTTCATCCTGTGACAAAGCACAGCTGCAAAGTGACTGCAAGCTTCTCATCTGTCCATCTCTGTGCATTCTCACAGATGGGACAGGTATGAGAAGCACCAAACCCGGCTTTGGGGTGTTTAATCTGATAAATAATGGTGCAGTGAGTCACGAGGGATGGCTATCTCCTGGCTCATCTTTCTTGGAAGGATCAGTGATAGCACTCTATCACCAAAGATGCAGAAGTTCACCAGTATGAAGTGCAGGCAATTACTGGTATCACAGAGTGCCTGGAGTTGCTATCCCTTAAATAGGGTTTTTAAGGACAGAAATATTTTGTTTTCAAATGCAGGATAAGAAGACCCATCACCACATCCTTAAGCATAGGAGTGGCACAAACACAACTAATGCACAACAGTCTTGAGCATCTCCTTGCCCGGTTTTTGGTGACTTAGTTAAAATTATTACAGGGTCCCGTTGTATAAAATGTGCATGTTAATGTTTTGTTTAGACAAAGCTGCCCTGAGAGAAAATTGTTGATTTTACACAGGCATGGTTGCAGTGAATTCAGTGCATTTTGGACACCAAAGAAAGGCCATGGATATCCCATAACTTCTAGATTTGCCATCTCCCCCCAAGTATTCCCTTTTCTGAAGTTTCTCAGTTTCTCAAAGCACATTCTCTGTAATGAGCTGCTCACCACAGATGGGTTCCTCTATTCCAACCCTGCAAAAAGACCACCAGGCACAGCCACTCCCCAAACATTCCCATGGAGCCCTGTCCTTCCTGCCCCACCTGCTGCTGAAGAATCCCACAGTTGCCAATTGTGATTTACAGAGAGGGGTAAGACATACTAATGACTGCAACTCTTACCACTAATTACCACTTAATCAGACACTAATGGACTTCATTGGCCAATGCAAGTCAATGTAAAAGCCTTTGCAATTTGAAAAGAACGGTTTTAAGTTATGAAACACCGTGGGTCTCAGGCACTGGTAATGGCTCACATGCCCACATTTCTCTCCACAGTTAGAAAAAGGAATGTACAGCAAGAGCACCTGCACTGCCTGAGTGACCACGTTTGACCCGGGCTGCACTTACAGCTTTTACTGCTCTCCTCACTTCGAGGCTGGATGCAATCAGCAAAACGAGTAGACTGGCAAACACGGAATCAGAAAACCTCCAAAATCATCAGGAGACACCTTCCACTTGGAATTTGGACTTCCTGTCAAACCCAGCCTTGGACACTTTCAGGGATGAGGCAGCCACAGCTTCTCTGGGCATCCCCACTCTCACAGGGATGAATTTTTTCCCAATATCCCATCCAACCCTACTCTCTGTCAGTGGGAAGCCATTCCCCCTTGTCCCGTCACTGCAAAGCCTTTGCAAATACACTGTTTCCATCTTTCTTGTAGACTTTTCTTGTAACCAGAGAGAAAAGCAAAAAAATCAAATATTTTGCAGGATGGAAACTCCGAGTTATTTTTAGTGAAAGGATCAAAATTAGTTCATTAAGAAGTCCTGTCTGATAATGTCAAACCATTCATATCTATAATTAATCTTTAATATCATAGTAATTTTTAGAAGCTGAAAAGTGTTGAATTCTGAAACATGGAGTCAAAATGAAAGTTGCTTTCTCAATCTCAAGTAGTAGCAGTGTTTCCGTTGAAAGCTTCATCATGATCAACTTCCCCCAAAGTTCTGATTTTGGTGCCAAAACAGCATTTTCAAGAAGAAATTTATTCTGTTAAAATTAAAAATAAATTTAAAAACCCCAACAAACCAAACCAAACCAAATAAAACCCCCAAAACACAAAACCTGCCTGCCTGGCAGCCTCCACCTCTCTAAAAATAACTGAGCCAAGTCAAATCCACCCACCTTCCCTCTCCATCACAAAGGCAACCTCTCACAGTTTGATTACAAACCTCAGGGCACGCTGTGGTTTCACTTCCAGCCGTAGGTCCCGGAGCCAGGCTGATTACAGGAACACCCCATGCCTTCCTACATGAGACAGGATTTTCTCAGAAAGAATTGGCCCAGACTGCAATGCCAGTAGATCTGTCTTGGCAGATGGCTACGATGGACACTGTAGTGCAGAATAAGCTCGTTCCCCACATGGACTGGTTCAAGGTGGAAGCCCAATCCCATCACACATCTGGCAGGCCAGCTGCTGCTCAGAGGGATGAATTTCCCACTCTCTGGATGGAGGCAGCTGTGCCAGTAGGGCTTTTCAGTGAACATCATCGCAGCCATTCAAGTGAGCAAAGGCTTCTTTCACTTTCAGGACTGAATTTTAAACCGTAGCTAAGAACATTTTGGGATGTGAGCTCTGAACTTTTCATTTGTGGGGCTGAGAGAATGAACTAGTTTAATTAAGAAACTCAATGAACTCAAAGTAAAAAAGGAGCACCATTTCCAGAAACTGATTTAAATACTCTTTTAGAAATCGTTAATTATGCATTTAACTTTTTACTTACTGAACACTTCTTTCCACTCCTATACACAAATCCCATATTCCTCCACATTTGGGCAGCCTGGTCTAGTGGAAGGTGTCCCTGCCTATGGCATGGGTTTGGAACTGGATGAGCTTTAAGACCCCTTCCAACCCAAACCATTCAGGGATTCCATGATTTAGAGCTGTGCAAAACCTTCAAAATTCTGATTTGGTAGCTGATACTTCCATTTTGCACCCAGTTTCCATGGGTATGATTGACTTTAGAAAGAGGGAAAGCAGGGAGGAAAGGGAAACCCATGATCCACAGCAGGACAGGGAAGACAAGAAGAGCACACCCGCGTTTCTCAGCTGCTGTGCATTTACAGGCAGGAGGTCCAGGGAAGGAGAGAAATCAGGTACCCGCTCTGGTGACAACAGAGGTGTTTCCGGGTCACTAAAAATTCCAGAATTATTCCACATTTTCTCCAGTCTTCTTTTCCACTGCAAAGACCAAAACCTGCCCCGTCAGATGCCAACCAAGCTGTTACTTGTTTTGTTTTGCAGGTTGCTAAGGAACAGGGCTGTTTTTGCTTACTTGCCTCCCTTGGGCTATTTCACAACACTTTGTAATATACGCTGCTCTTTTTTGCTGCACATCTGGTTTTGATTTCAGGTTTCAGAACCCCCTCTGAAAACTGAGATATTAGTTTTTCATATCTATCATCTAGACAAAGTGCATCAGCCTGTCAAACTGAGTGCACCGGTGAGACACATTTAACCCTCTCAAGTTACCCTCCCAAAAGCTGTTTTCATTTGTTGTCGAGTTCAGACGGTGGAAGTAGCTCAAGTATTTTGTCTAATTTGCTGTGTGAAATTAGCTACAACCACCATTAAATTTTAGGTATGAAATAAAAACTACCCATTCCTTCAAAGCATGCCATTGGATTGGAAACCCTCCTGCCTCACAAATGCTAACAAAGGGAGAGCCGTGCCGTGGATTAATTGCTCACCACCCCATTAGATGCTCGACAACTTCTCCCAAAGCTCCTAATCTTTCATTTTCCTTGGAAGCAGCTACTCCCAGAAAGCAGCTAACCAGCACGGAGAGGGCTTCTCCTGTGTCTCTGGAAAATGGCATTGTGGCATGGAAGAACAGCCCAGTTTGTCCTTTGGGGCAGCAGCAAACACGTCCCTCAGCCCCAGCACTGGAGCTGGCCACAGGATCACGGAGTCACTGAGGTTGGGAAAGCTCTCTAAGATCATCAAGTCCAACCATTAACCCAGTACCACGAAACCATGTCCCCAAGTGCCACATCCCCATGTTTTTTGAACATTTCCAGGGATGCTGATTCCGCCACAGCCCTGGGCAGCCTGACCACACTAAAAGTGAAGAAACTTTTCCTAATATCCAATCTAAACCTCCCCTGATGCAACTTGAGGCCATTTTCACAACCACATACAAACAAAATGATGGGAATAACATGTATTCCTGCTCTGCTGCTACCCCTAAACCAAGTGCTCCTGAACTAAGGCCTCTCCCAAAGCCTTTCTCCATATTCTCCAAGCAAAACTCTGACAGAGAGGGGGTGGGCAGAGCTAACAGTGTTCCTTCAGTCTTCGCCCATCTGGTCCCAGCATCATTTAAAGTTGCAATTAAAATTTATATCACTAGGCTAAGGTCACTGGGAAAGCCTCTGCCAAGAACTACATACATTTGACACCCTGCAGAGAAAAGAAACTGCCTCTGCTTTATCCTGATAGTTTGCTTTTCCCAACACCCTGAGGATTTGGCCCTTCTCAAGCCACTCTGGTGACTATCTGAGCCTATAAAATTGTATATACCAGGGAATCCTCCTCTCTCAGCAGGACATGGGGTCCAGCAGGTCCCACAGCCCCGCAGCAGGACCAGGGTGATTCACTCCCCAGCCCTGCAGGCTCTGGCCCCTGGTCCTGCCCAGCAGTGCCAGGAAGTCCCGTTGTGCAGCAGGTTTGAACGACACAAGTTTTTCTAAGAATCGCCAAAACTATCTGGGATTATTTATCAAAAAATACCAGCCAGGAAAGGCAGGTCTGGCACCTGCACTTTGTGCTGGACGAGCACAAAACCCCAGACTGCTGGGGCTACGAGGGCAGGGTTTCCAGGTGGGAAGAGTGAGGTCTTCCACAGGGCATCCACGTTCTTCAGCAATACCAGACCAACCCTAAATCCACAACCTTCATCTTCAAAACTTCGAGTGAATTTGAAATTTGAAGTCTGATTGTCACTCTTCTCCTGAGACCCATTTCAGCAGTGTTAAACATTCCCTCTGAAAAAATAACTGATGCCATGGAGGTTCATACCAGTAAAAAATAAACTTGGAGACTCCCAAATTTTTGTCTTACAGACAGACTGCCCTTTCCTAAACAGGAGGACAATACCAGAGGACCACTCCACCATGGAGGTGATGTAGGTTTATAAGACTGCACAGATGCCAAATGTTGTGAATTTTAGAGACCCGCTGAGCTCTGGACACGATGCCAATGGCTGCACCTGAAGGTACTGTCCCAGTGCTGCCCAGCTTCCTTCCTGACGGGTGCTGAATGCAGCTCAGCAGCCAAAGGGAGATGCCTGAAGGACAGCTGGGCAGTGTGACGCCAGATTTTCCCTTCCCCACCTTCTCCTGGACACAGCAGAATTCAGCCAAGCATGGAGCTCCATGTGGCAAACCCGGGGCCTGGCAGGCAGTCCCCCTCCTGTTTAGGACTCTCAGGAGTGGGCCAGGGCTAATTGCTGCAGGGTCTCTGTGATCCACACAACCAGGGACACTGTGATCCTGCAGTGCAGCAGAGACTGAGAGCACACGGGATAAAAAGCCCCTAAAGGACAAAGCACAGTTGGTGTCATCATTATCCCGTCACTGCTTCTTAGCTGCTCCGGGGGCAAAAGTGGAAACAAAGGTATTACATGTGGTAAACCACATCTTTCCATCTCTTTTCATCAAATCTAAACCAACCCAACGCTTGGAGCCCTCATATCCAATTTCCCCCCACACCCCTCATCCCTTTGGTGTGGTCAGGCTTTCCCCTCCCGCCAGGCCAGCCTGGAACACTCAGGCAGCTCCCTCCACCCAGTGAGGGTCCTGCCCAAAAGCCGTTCTGTGGCGTGAGCTCACCGTGACCTTTCAGCAGAGCACAGCCCTTCGTCCCTCCCGTGCTCGGAGAGGCTGGTGGAGCCCCATCTGCAGCCTGGGTGCTTCCCACATAACAGAACAATTAATCCTTCTCCCCACGAGGCACAGGCTGGGCTCGGTGCTCCCTTCAGGCCAGTGGCTCATCCTGATGGATGGGTGGCAGGGCAGGAGAGGGTTAATGTAGCAGTGGGGACATAGGAGAGCTTAATCTGGAAGCAGTTTAAGTAACCTAAGGAGAATCTGATACAGACCAAATACACACAAGTACAGATGCATTTAATAGAAGCCTCTCTCTGCTCAAGATCTACAGCTGAGGCTCCTGCAGCAGAATGTGCTGCTTGGAACATCCCGTGCTCCAACCACCATGGCTATGGGAGGGATTGGAGCCAGTATTATGTGCTGGTGCTCTGAAGGACTGAATGTTCACTTCAGACTCACGTTTGGGGGATGTATATTTATGCACAGATTTTGGGATGCAGCACATCCCACTGCAAACTTGGACAGCAGCTCGCTCTTCCATCTAAGAATTCCTCTCCTAAGATATCCCAGTGTTGTGTAAATAAGGGCACAGCCCGGGCTGTTCCAGCAGCAGCTGAGCCAGGTTAAGACGTTTTCACCTCCAGCCTGCCCACAGCTGTGTATCCACTGCCCCCCATTAGGGGTTACCACCCTTTTCCATGAGCCTCATAACCACATCTGCGGACACTCCCAAATCTGGCTCTGTCAGAGGGATCCAGCTTAGCTTAAGTACTTTTTAGGAGATTATTTGTTTGTGCTTTTTTTTTCTTTCCTTTTTTTTTTTTTTTTTTTTTTTGAGCTAGCTCATCTTGAGATTGATAGTTTCTTGACTCAGTTCAGCTGCAACTGGAATAGCATCTCTGACCACACTCCAATAAAACTCTTGCAAAACTGCATCTGTCAGTCTCTTCAGGCAAAGCCTGCAAGAGTATTCTAAAGATAATATATTTGATATTATTTTGTGTGCTGCCTCAGTGTTTCCTAGGTAGTACTGGGGATTTAAATGCCTCAGGGTGGACTGATCACTTTTGTATGCAGCAGTCCTTATTCTCCAGCACTTTATTTAAGATAATGAACACTCTGAAGATACCATCACCAAAAAGCACTAAACCCAAAACCTCCAGTGCATGCCTCTTCCAGAGAATTTATGTTTTCCCTTAGGTGCAAGAATCCAGTAAGTCGCTGGGGAACCTGATCAGAGATTGTTGATGCATTTACACTCTTTGTATTATTATTCTATTTCATTTTCAGCTCTTGGCACATGGGACTGAGGAGGGCTGTGCAGCCAGGGCCTCGCCTGGCTCTGCCAGGAGGCAGGAAAGGTAGTTTGGGGAGACACAAATATTTGCTTCGCTGACCTCTGTGTTTGGCTCCCAAGTAGGTTTGATTTGTATTCTGGGCCGTGCTTGTGCTCTCAGGGAACACACAAAACTCAGGCCAGTTGTATGAGATGGGAGTACAAAGAGGAGCCCAGCTCAGGCTCTGACATTTAGCAAGCCAAGAGGTTTGAAAATGGAGCCAAGTCCATTGCCTGGCTTGGCTGTACGAACCAAAACACAGGCCTCACCACTGGAATTGATTATAGACACATGAAAAGAAAATACATAAAATGATACATAAGGTTCTTGTAACCTCCAGCAGCTGATGCCAGAATACTCTCGTTGGCTTGGTCCTGCCCTGGCTCGACACCACAGTGAGTGCAGAGCTCGGCCGAGGCCGCGCTCAAGTTTTCATCAGATTAACTCTTGAGCCTGGGTCACAGCAGCCCTTGTGCCTGCTCCCAGGTCTGAGCCTTCCCTCCAGCCCCGGGGAAAGGAGGAGCTGAGGGTGAGTGCAGGATTTACAGCCCTTCAGCTGGTGCAAAAGGTGCTAGAGCTGCCCACAGGAGGAAAGGAAATTGAATTAAAGGAGATTAGGAATCTCTAAAACAAAGTAGCCAGAAGGCTGTTTGTGGTAAATGTAAAATACTCCATGAGCCAGCTCCACATAAGGTGTATTCTTCCTATGCTGCAGATCCCAGGTATCCCTCAACACAAACTGGGTGCTTTGGCTGGCATTTCTTAGCTTAATTACAGCTCATAATTTAGCTGGGAAGCTTAACCCATACAGACCACTCCACTGATTGAACAGAACCCAGCAGGCACAAAAACGTTTGGCTTCTTGGAAGGGTGTGAGTTATTAACAGCATTCTTTCAAATGCAAAGATTTGTGCCTTTCTGTAGAGTCTCACTATTCTCCAGAAAGACACTTTTTTTCTCAGTTTGAAGTATTTGATATGATAGCTTGATATGATTAATGTGACACTTTCAGGAAGGGCTCGAAAGCAGACATCATAATTTTACTGCAATACCAGTGAGACTCAACGCTTCCCTGGAAATGGGCAGAACTAAGATGATGTTAAGCATTTTCCAGTAACCCTTGAGCAAAGTGTTGGGAGATTTCTGAACTGATCACTGAAGGGATTGTCTGAAAAATGAATTAAGCCTTTATCCAAAAACCTGAAAAACTGAGTTACCACAACTCATTTGCTTGTGGACAAGCACATTTCCCTTCTGAAACACCAAACCCAAGGGCTTGAAGCAAATAAAATATTCCTGGAAAAAGGGCAATGAGATGATCTTTAAGGTCCCTTCCAACCAAATAATTCTGTGTCCTCTGAATACTGGAGTCCAATATTCAGGAATATCATAACTTCTAAGGAATGAGTAATTTACTACTAACACAGTTGCTCCTACAGCAATTTCCCTTCAGATTTTAGAAACTCCTGTGTTCTGCTAACAGAAGGCAGGAGTTCAACAGTGCACTCAAATTCTCCCAATTTAACTTGAGGTTTAGTATTTTCTAATTCAAAGACATTTCATTTGAAAGTGTTTTTGCTTTATAATAAACAGATAATAAACAGATTCTTGGTTTCCTACAATAAAAAGAGAAAAAGACTGTAAACTTCAAACTTCTAAAAGGGCACATGGGACTATTCTCTAATTTTACTCTTTGGCTGTGGAATCTATACTCATTAAAAGTGAAAAGTTGAGCTCTGATTACTATGGGTGCTTTTAAAGCTTGCATTTCTACCCCAAATGAAAGGCAATGTGGGGCTGATGTGCTTTCACTTTTTGGTTTTAGACTTTTTTTTCCCTTCTTTTTGCAATATGGCACCAAAATCCAAAGTTTGGGTTTCCTAGAGTGCAAAGAAACAAACAACTAATGTAACACTCTTTTAAAAAAATCTTTCTAAAAGGAAATACCTGAATTTAAAGATGTAAGATCTTGAAAACATTTTACAGACTATGGATTTTAGCTAGTAAATGATAGAAAGGGTCATGAAATGGCCTTGCTATGAATAATATTTGATGATCCAAATCTGTAATTCTTCCCTGTTCTGCTATATTTTTCTAAAGAAGCATAATAGATAAATACTAAAAATAATATAATTGAGTTGCAGACATAGATGGAGATTGGATTCCTGACAGCTAGCATGAGATAGACAATAATCTAACCTGATGGGAGAGGGCAAGGAACAAGAAAATGTTTCCATCTCCTCATTTTACTATTGGAAATGGAAACATGACATCGCATGGAGGTCATATTTTGGAAGATGCTGAGCTTCTGTACATTCTGTTGTTGTACTATAGTAACAAGCATTCTGAGAGCCTGAAAAATAGGATTTTATTTGAGGCTGGGGAAGGGGTGGCAGAGGCAGGACCCACATCCCAGGCTGATCCTGCTGTGGATGTGCAGCATCTCCCTGATGCAGCTGCAGCCCTGCCCAGGCTGGGCACACCCTGCTCCCCACGGGCTGTGCCAAATCCTAAATGTCGAGCTGGCTGCTCTCAGCAGAGCCCAACCAAGCCTTGTGCAAATCAACAGCACATGGAGGAGTTTTCCCCACGTTCCCCACAGCTTTGGCTGCAGAGTTCAGAACATCTCACACTTTAAAGGGTGTTTGGGAACTCTGCTTTCTCCTACAGCTTGGGAAAAAAACATCTTAATTATTATTTCATTAAAACTGTTATTTCAAAACTTGTTTTCATTCCTAAAGCAGAGCCATAATGATCCAGCCAACACTCTGAATGCAAACATACTTAACATAAAGTGGTTTTTAGAACAAACCATTAATTTCAAGACTTCCTAGTAATATATATTGCTGTTAAAGCAAATATTTTTCCATAGGTTTTGAATCTGTTATCAGGGTTGCAATAAATTCTGCTATTCCCACATAAAGTCATTAAAAATAGAAAGGAATTATGTGTCAACTAAATTATTTCCACTGGATCAAATGAATGAATCTCATCCTTATTTTCCAACCCTAATTCTAAACATTTCTGGAAGGAACTGAAAAATATGCAAATAGGAACAATCACTTGAAATAAAAATATGCAGGGCACGTTCTGAAAATATTGACATGAAGTGATTGACATTATCAGAGGATCTCTTTGCCTCGAGAGCTCTCAATGAAATTAAATTGTTTCTGACAAGTTCCTGAAGAAATGTTTAGTTCAAATGAAACCATATTTTCAAAGAAAAACATTTTGGAGACAAATTGTGTTTCCCTCCCTTAGTGCAGTCCCACAAGACTCAGGAACAGAGGGGAGCTGTTTGCCCTGATGGGACTTTCAGTCTGAATTTGCCTATTTTTAGTGTCAGTGGCAACCTGGGGATTTTGCTTGCTTTTTTTTTTTTTTTTTGTTTGTTTGGTTTTTTCTCACTATGAGTAATTTGTGCTGTAGATTGATGTTGCTGCTGTTTGTAAACAGTGGGTTTGAGCTGTTCCTAAAAGCTAGAACAGGTTTTACCAGAAGGGAGCTCGGCCCTTCCTTTAGTTTTTCTTTCTCCTGTTCCCTGTGTGTTCAGCTACACACTCAATTCCACGTATTCCTGTAAATGCAAGAGCAGAATAAATGTGGGAACCACAACACTTTCAGCTGCCCCACCTCATTCTCACCCCAGAGGTTTCTAAACTGCTCCTCAGCCAACTTCTGCAGATATGCATGAGCAGCAAACCACAGCTGCCTCCGGGCCATGTCTTGTCTCCACGCTCATTTTGCAGCATTTTTCTTGGGACAAGTCCCGTGGGATGGATTTGGAGGCTGTTATTTATTTTTGCAACATGGCTGTGCTGAAATGGGGGAAATTCAAAATAGGACACGAGCAATAGAACCAGAAATGAAAAGACAAATGAGTTGCACACACAAACACTTCCCAAGTTGGGGTGTGCAACCCCCTCAGCCTGAGGGTTGGGGCTGGGTTTGGGTCCCCTTGTGGGTCCTGTGGGTTAAATTGTCCATGTGAATAAAACATCTGGCTGGATGCAGCTGGATTTCAACTTACAGACTTTGTAAGCCCTACTTTAAATATTCCCCCTCTTCTCCAGGACAAAATGATGGGAGAGGCTTTGTACTGCTTCCAGAAGATCAGCTGTGCTGCGTGTTGAGGCTCTCTCCTGCTGTTTCAGCAGTCCAGGCCAGAAACTGGAAGTGAAAAGGCATCTTGCTGGAAGAACCCACAATCAAGAAGTGTGGAGCCAGGTTGCAAAACCAGGAAAACAATCAGAGGGAAGTAGGTGACTAAAAAGGAGGAAGAAGATGTTTCTAAATAATGCCTGTGTTTGTCTAGCTGGGCAGCAGAGTTACCAACTGACCAATGCAATGAAAGGAAATCTGCATTTTAACCCTGTTTCTCACAGCAGTGTATGGAAGCATCTCCTGTTGGAGTCAATGGTCACTTCTTCTCTCCCTAAAGGTATCCATAAGAATACTGTGGATTTCTGCTGGTTAATTTTTGGCCTATAAAGGTGAGGGCTGAAGAAATGCAATATTATTTCATAAGAGTTTCTCAATAACAAGATTTTTGATCTTCCTAACATTATCCAGAAATACAACACATATTTTCTGCTCAGCTGAACCCAGCTGGCTGTGTGGAAAACATTTCAAAATCTGCCACAAATCTTTGGGTTTTTTTTCCTAATGTCTGTTAATTTAGTTAAAACAAATCAATTAAATGTCCTAATTACAACTGAAATATATAATTACATTGTGCACTCAGTTCAGCGCATGCTAATGAAGCAATCACCACCTTCTTATTAGTCACTCTGGAAAACTAAACCCAAGTGAGAGCTGAGAAATGTTTTCTTGTATCTTCAAATTAGGCACTTGGTCCATTGTTTGCTTGTTTCTAAACTTGAAACTTGAGTAAAACAGGCAGAAGAAGATACAGAATCATTATATTCAATTTTTTTTTCCTTATAGCAAGAATTCAAGAGGAATTATCATGCCCTAATGTGCATCAGCCCAGAAATTAGAGACTATTTTTAACATATATGTTAATATCTTGTTAAAAAGTTTTAGCAAATGAGTATAAATTTTAAAAGACAATACACATCTCTTTTTAAATTACTCTTCTATAATGTCTAACTCTGGATAAGCTCCTGAACAGGTAGGGCATGATTTTAAAGTATTGGGAAAATTATCTGCTGCTGAATATTAACATCTGTTGGAGGTGGAAGAGCTCAAACTGCTGATCCCTGTCCCTGTCAATGCTGTTCCCTATCAAGAGCAAGCAGCTCTGAACTCTTTTTACCTTGGATACATCCTCTGTTTTCATTCATCCCAAATCTAATTCAAATGAGAAGTATTTTAGTGAATGTGCTTCGCCTGCCTAAACAGAAATATTAGAGCAGCTACTTAGATGGTAATTGATAAATGCATAAAATTACTACCATTCAAACTGCAAATCAGTTAGCAAAATTCAATGAAGGTTTAAGCATTTCATTGCATTAATGATATCAATGCATAAATTTACAGAGAGCAGCATCCAGCCATTTGGCAGCCTTCCACTGTATTTACTTAAAGGTGATAATGCATTTAAAAAGCACTTGAAGCAGAATATGTATTAAACACTACTAAACTTGCAGAGATTTATTAGCACAGGCTTTTAGACTCTCTCTGCCCTGAAGCAAACTCATTTTTATTTCTGAAAATTAAAAAAAATTGAGCAATACATCATTTTAAGAAACATCAGCAGGGTCAGTATGGGAGTTATCTTAAAATCCAGTATTTCTTCATGACAAGTGCAGGTCTGTAGCCTTTAGCTGGTGTAGGACTGACTGATAACAGTGCCCCAGAAATGCTGATAATATCCACAGGATGTTCATTTACACATTAGTGGAAAAATGGAAGTTTGGAAAATTCTCTAGGATCTCCAGAGATTCATGATCTGGCACTCCCAGCACCTTAAAGTGCTCTGATTTCTCAGGCACCACTGAAATCTTGTCCTGTCCAGACAAAAATCAGGCACTGCCAATTCTTTGGAGAACTTCAGCTGATGAACATTATTAATTCTCACAGCAGATGTGAGCAAAGGGAACAGGAAAATATTTGCAGGTATTTAAATGTATTTGCAAAAGCGTTCTATGAGCATTTTTAGGGTAGAGTGGATGCAAAAGGAAATATCCTAAATATTAAATATGGATCTCAGGATAGACCAGTTTGGTACATGCCTGCACCACTGTCTTCACTGAACAGAAATTCACAGAGCTTGAAAAGCAAGTGGGGAGCAGGGCTTGGGAGTCCTCTTTGAGCTGGAATAAAACAATGTGGTTGAGGTGGTTGGTTGAACAAATGTGGGGACTGTGTGGGTTGTGTGCCCCGTCCTGGCAGCTTGGGATGGAACCCATGGCTTCATTTCAGCAACAGAACAGCAAACACTGTTTGTGGCTAGAGAATCGAGTCAGAGTAAACTCTTCACTCATGTGAAGAGTTCATCTGCTCCATCCCCACCTGTCAAGGCTCCTAAATGCACCCAGACCTTAAACACAAAGGGCAGCACCTTCACTGCCTTGTGGAGGACACGGATGAAGGGTGGCACTTCTTGTCACCCAGCAACAGCACAAGGCACAGCATTCATGTCCCAAAAACTGTGTCAGGGCTCTCTCTGAACTCCACCACACCATCCTAATTAGTGCTTTTAGTAAGGAATAACATAAATTAGTGAAAATTTGCAGCATGAAAATGGGAAACACTTTCCCACCAAGGTCAGAGGTGCTGGAGGCATCCTGAAGCCAGCAGAACTCCTGCAGGCTGCCATGGTGAAATTCTGTCTCGTGCCTGGTAGAGTCAGGAACACGTTGTGCATGTGTAAACACAGCCTGGCTCATCTGCTCCACAGAGACACATCCTGCCCTTGGGTTTTTGGGTCTATACTGACAGGGCAGGCACCCTTCTCCTGGCTGGGGCATGTTCTGAATGGCTGAGCTGCGATGAGCAGATGACTGAGATTTCTCTCTATTTTAATGGTTTTCTGGCCAAAATCCTCTCTAGAATTTAACTCAGCAAGACCTTTAAATACAACTGAGAGCAGAATTTGGCTCAGGGACTGTTTCCCCATTTTATTCCCTACAGCTTTTCATTACCACCTTCTAAATCTGTAACGAAACCAGGAGTGTTTTTATGGTGCTCTGTATGAGAGTGTTGCTAATAAGCAGCTCCATTAAAAATAGTAAACATAAATCATTTATTCATTTTATGCATTTCTAAGTCCACTTGAGAATATTTTTGGCTGAGCCAAGGCACAAGTAAGGGTGTTAATTATTATCTTACTAGAGCAATCAGTTAATAAGGCAGTTAGGAGAGATGTTTGTTAGGAGGTTCTGGGGTGCCCGGAGGCTACTGAAGTCATTGTCTGGGAAAGAACACGACCGCTGGAGCTCGCAGGAGTCTGGTGGCACCAACCCAAAGCCCTCGAGGCCTCTGTCTGCAAATTAGCTGAGAGGAGAAAGCAGACACCAGGTCTGAGCAGGGAGCTGTAAACAAGAGGTAGGAACTCCCGGCGCAGCTCTCACAGAGCAGAGCAGCGGCTGGGGCCCCTGCGAGGAGGCTGGAGAGGCTCAGGCAATGGGGTGGAGATGGGGAGGGAATTGGGTTCAGTTTCCTTCTCCCCACCAACAGCAGCAGCCTTTTCTGGGCTCTGCTGTCTCCTCAGGCCAAGGAACAGGGCTCTGCACCACTTAAAAGCTGAGCACCTTGAAGCAGCTCTGCTCTCCCTGGCCCGTTCATCCCTTGTGAGGATGCAAATGCTTTCAGTCTCCTCCAGGAGAGAAGAGCTCCTTTATTCACTGTCCTGGCCCACCAGAGCTGGATGGACATCCAGACCATCCAGTGGTACTGACCAAACCCATCGACTCACTGACCATGGCCAGAGGGCCTTTGCTCCCACTGTGCTTCCAGAGAGGTTGATCCCACTAAACCCACTCTGGTAAGTGGTGCTTCAATCCAGAGGCCAGGGACAGAGTGAATTTTCAGATTAAAATGCTAAAGGCTCAAGGAGAGCAGCACACTGGGGCATCCTGCTCTTCTTCTGCCTGATTTCTGCCTGTTCACTGCTCAGCAACTCCTGCTCTGCACTCACCAGTGCAGCAGCGGGTGCCAGGAGCCAAACATCTCCATTAGCGACTTGCAAGGAGGGAGGTTATCCCAGTTTCCCGAAACCGAAGGAAAACCACAGCTGTCTGCCCTCAGCCTAGGGTGTGTCAAGGAACCTGTCCACAAGGGAAGTGTTTCTGGTTATGAATTACATGCTACAACATCCCTGTGACTCTGTTAGGGATGCACTCCGAGGTGCTCCGGGGGAAGCCTGTTCTAGGAGCTAAATTCTCCCTGTGGGATGGAAGAAATATTAGAGGAATTGCTGGGGAAGGGAGGGGAAGAAGCCACTTTCTGATGTACTTCAAAGCCAAATAATCTGGCTCCTTCTGTCTGACATCCACAGGGGATGGTCTTATGCAACTTCAAAACACTTAAACTGATTTGCAGCACAGAAATAATTTTAAAATGCTGCTCCTTTTACTTGTCCTCCCTAATCCAGTTAGCCCTCAAAAATATGGCTGTAGGAGAGAGATCCTGTTTCACTTGCATGTGGGAAACCCTCTTTACTTGAGACAAAACAACAAGTCCAAGAACATATCCCAGATCTATCCTACAGTTTGGGATAGTACCTAAGCAGGGGTCTGTTCCTTGTCAGTGAGGGAAATACTGTCAGTCCCATTTTGCAGATGGGAAATTGAGAAAGAACGGGTTGAATAGCTAATCCAAGGACACAGGAGAACCCATAATCTGAAAATCTGGAAGTGACCCAACACCTCCTAACTTCATCCAATGGGATTGCTGTTAGGCAGATCCTTTATTCTCTCAGGAGATTCAGTAAAGCTTCCAACAAAGCTTCCAGAGCTGACACTGTCCCTGGGAGCTCCCCCTCCAATGGGAGAATGTAGATAAAAAATAAACATTAGATACATTTAATTCATTATTTAATTACCCATCGGGATTTTTGCTGGAATGGCTGGCTCAGGAGTACAGCTTTGGCCAACCATTGCCCTGACAGAGCTCCAGCATCTGTCTGCCAGAGAAACCCCTCCTTCCCACAGACAGGGAGATATTTCAGAATTATTATTCTGTAGAGTTCAATTGACACTCCAGAAGACAACTTTGCTTTTAAAGAGATTAAGTTGATTCCTTCCCATAAATTCAGTAGCTACCCCAACTATGCCTCATTGAGAAAACTTACTCTGACAAGAGTCATGAATTATAACCAGGATAAAATGTTTCATTAAAATACAGATAAGGGAACTTAGCAAGCAAGGGGTTTGTATGGGCAAAACCAATTTTGCTGCAAAAGCAAATCCATAGCCATTTTTCAGGTCACTAAGTTGAAGTCTGGGTGTTATAAATCCATCATCAATGTTTTCCTACAGCTATAGTAGCTGACACATCTGAATCCCTGGGAGCTAAAAGCATGCCAGGAGAAATGAGCACCATCAAAACACATCAGGAGGAGATGTACAGCGAGGGCTATAATGTACCTGACTGCTGACAGGACAATATTGGCTTCCCTTCCCCAAGAGTTCATCATCCACCACTGCCTGTCCATGAAGGAACTGATTTAAGGGTATCAATTAAAAATTAGCTCCAGTATCACTAGAGAGATGGGTTTAAGCATAATTAATGTAAAAAGCTTAATAGAATTCTTTTTGAGATTCTGTTGAGTATCCCTGATGATGGTGCATGTGTAGCAGTCCCACTTCCAGGGGAGTGAAAATTATTCCCTCCTGCACTGATCCATTGGAGTAGTTGTAAAATCTTGATTATATCCATGTCAGATGGGTTCAGTTCAGAATAAAACTGCCCAGAAAATTATCCCTCCTTCCCCCACAAAACATTACTATTTTATTTAAAAATATGTTAATAATTAAGCAAACAATTGTGGATAAAATCATCTCCAAGTTTTTGTTTTTTCTGGTGAAAAATGCGTGTGAAAAAAGAGCTTCTTCCTCACAGTGTTCAAAGGTCATGTTTATGTCTAGATTCAAGTAAACAACAAATTTGTCAGTAACATTTTGATCAAGAGCATTATTTGCCCTAGGTGATAATCCAAGTTAATTTACAGGCAAAATGGGGTCACAACTTCAGTGTGTGAAGGAAGAAAGTCCTGGGGATTACTGCTGTGCCATCATTAAGTGTCGGGCAGTTCTGCAAAAAATCCACGTCAGGGACAAGAGATTCAAATGGGTCTTGTCAGCTGAAATACCCTTAAATGGAGGTACCAAGGTTTTGAAATCGGGTGTGTCTCACACTCCCACAGTGCTGGGTGATTTTGTCCCTTTCTGCCCTGTCCCAACACGCTGCCATCCACAGTGTGTGACTCAGGACAGAGAAGGGGTCAGCTGTAGGGCACAATGATCCATCAGGACAAGTCCCTGCCCAAGCCAGAGAAGTTCCCAGGAAAAAGCACAGCAAAGCTGGGGGTGAGGAGAACCACTCTAGAACTGGTATTTCGGGTGTCTCTTGCCTCTGTCCTGAAAAAACCCTTCTCCTCATTTTTTCCAGAATTTTGCGATGCTGGCATGTAAATAATGAAGTCAGAAAAAGTTGTCTCAGTGACATCCGTAAAAAAGACTCAAATTCAGTATAATTTTTCCTTTTTTTTTTTTTTTTTTAATCTAATCTGGACAGTACTGTAGGAAATTGGTGCTTGAAAATCTAAGTTTTGCAATATGCTTTTGGAAGCCTTTATATTTTAGAATCCTATGTATAATATATTCTAATATGAGGACATTCCACCACTCTAAATGGATTCATATTTTAGGTATGCAATACTACCACAGTTTCAAAAATAAGCATCTGAAGAAAATTCTGAGGTTTTAAAAATAAGACATTTGTAGCTTAATGTAGTTTGAGGACATCTGGAATGATATTAATCATTTCAGTTACTCATTGATTTCAATACAAATGTACTGAGAGATGAATACGCATCTACTGGTCATGCTAACCTGCCTTCACCAAAAAGTATTTCATGTGATACAATGAAATGCTACAAATATGAATAATTACCTTCTAAATCTAAGCTAAGACCTTTAAAAATTGATATGGGTGATTTTTAGAAGTAACTTTGCCATATTTTTGCAATAATTTTGCCTCTATTTTTAATGCTTGATTTATCTATGCATTTAGAAATTTCTTTCTACAGCCATTCAAAATAATACTGAAAAGTCAGTGCCTGGTCACTCAGTTGTTCATAACCTGGGAGTTCAAAGGCCTGTGCAGTGTCAGGGGCTCTCAAAGCAGGGAGTAGGAGGGTGAATTAATGCAGGGCTTTTGCTCAGTACTCTGGAACTAAACCAGTTGTCAGTGGGAAAGGACAAGGCATGGGGCTCAGTTCCTCCCTTCTACAGACCTGGATCAGGAGTGCCAGGAGGGAAGCAAAGGCATCTCCAGGCTTTCAATACCCCCCTTGGCTGCTGCATCAGTCTGAAGAGCTGTGTTTTTGGGAGGAATAGGAAGCACCAATCTGCTGTGTAGCCACAGCTCCTAATCCTCGTGTTCCGCCCAGTGCCATTATTTGGAGACTGGATTGTGCAATATTCTCTATTTATTACTGCTTTGGTTTTCCTTTTGTTGCAAGAATGGAGCTGACAGCTGAACACGTGTACCTTCGTTATGAAATCCTGCTTAACAAGGAAGAGCTAATTAAGCTGTTACAGTGTTGGCCCATGCCCTGGACGCTGCCAGCAACGCCCCACGGCTGCGCTGCCCTGGGAGGGACGGGGACGTGACGCAGCACTCGGGGACTCGGCCACGGGAACCTGCCAAGAGAGACAAGTGCCTTTCCAGCCAGACATTGCAAGAGCCTTCCTGCCATGGCCAGAGCCACCACCACCTCCTCTCTTCCCAACATCGGCGTGCGCACAATAGGGAGCGCAGAAACTTCTCACGCGGCTTTTTGAACAAAGCGACCCCGAGGGCACAGCGTCGGAACTCCTGTGTGAAACTGCTTAAATCCAGCTGGTCACAGCTAAACCTCTCCTTGGAATTCTTGGCCTCGAAGTTTATGGTTTGGTACCCCAAGTCAGTCTCCTCCACAGCCTGGCCGGGATGACCACAGTCAGCAGCACTTTTGCACATTCCCAGCACTTCCCAGGAAGGTGTCTCAGCTGCAGGACTCAGAACCCTCCATGTCATTCCAAGAGGATTACATTATTCCCGATGTAGTAGGAATAAAAAACATTCTGTATTGTAAAATGAACACAGGGCAGCCTTTTTGCACAACAAAAGCCTCCAGCCACAACACCAGCAAGAATTAAAACCACACTTCCAAGATGTCCAGCTACAGTATATATTTTATCATTATTCTGCAGACATATGTTTTGTGTGACTTGGTTCATTTATTTCCTTTTTGTTTTCAAAAGCTACCACATGGCCCTGAACAAAAATTACACTTAATTTTTTATTTGTTCAACTCAGTTAAAATCACAGCACTTGCTTTGTAGAGTTTTACATAACAATGTGCTGCTTTGTATGACTTTTATGTAATTTAATTTCAGTAAACTAGCCTGAAATAATTTAGACAGTCTACAGAGAGTTTGTGTATTCAGTGTTAGGGACTTGCATTTTACACATTTATTCATGTCAGACTTAAAATTTGATTTGAATGTGGGAGTTAGCAGCTTCCCTGTCCCTACATAGAGACAAAATCCACAACAGGTGACAGAATAAATTCTTCCATCCTATCCAGGACTACAAGGGAGGGCTGCTAAACTCTGGTGCTCATCTATTCAAATGGAGGACCATTGGAAAAAAAAAAAAAAGATGGCCCAGGAAAACCATTTTACAAGTTAAAAGGGCTGGGAAGTGTCTTGTGGAAGGCTGAGATTGCCTGATAATGATGGTTGCCTGATGGACAGACTGGATGAAGGAGATAGTTGACAAATGAGATGATGACAGTCCCTCACTGAGCTGTCTGGACAAAGAACAACAAAATGTCAGCAGGAATAAGACAGACTCTATAAATCAGGGGAGAAGCTGGAGCAAACCTGGACATCTCAAAGCTGCTGACCAAGACACACAATACGCTGTGCAGCAGTCAGGAAATCGGTGCAGGTTTCCTCAGCTGTTGTTTTGTCCAGGTCTGTTGTTAATAGTTTTGAACAGACCCAAAGGATCCTTTCGGAAGAGCTGCCCCCCTGCTGAACAAGGCTGGATTTCTGGAGAAAGTGTGGCTGAACAGGGGGAAATGAGGGGATTAACACATTCTGAGGGTGAGATCCTGGTTTTGTGGAGGGAGAGCAGTGTGGCTGGTGCTCCTGAAAGCCAGGGAAAATATTAGTGTGACCACATAGTGAGGGGAGCCTGAGAGGGAGATGGCCCTGAGCAAGGGGGACAAACACATTGGTCAAGTTGGGGCTGCACTCAGGGAGCTTTTCCTGCCTCTGCCGTAGCAGGGGATCAGAAATGAGACAGAAGTGACTCACAAAGGATGAAAACATTCAGCACAGGCACCAAGGTGTCAGCAGGAGAACCCCACCGTGGGTCTGACTGCAGCAGGACGTGCCCACACGGCATTGAGCAGCCGGTGCCAGATCACTTCTGAAAACAGCAGCTGATTCTTTCTGAAATTTTCCCCCAGAACTGACTGTTTCTTGCGAGGAAGCCCCTGGAAATCAAACGAGCCGTCAGACTTGTACCACTCGAGTCTGCGTTTCTTGCCCTTCGTCTGCTTTCCTTCCTCTTTTTGTGCCTCTTCTGCTTTCGAAGGGACGGCGTGCGGAGCAGCGGGGCGCTGACATCAGAGCTGGAGGCGGCTGCGACACAGCGCGGGCTGAGGGCAGGGCAGGAGGAAGGGCAGGAGAGAGGAGGAGGAAGGAGAGCTGGAGAGGAGGAGGAAGGAGGGCAGCAGAGGAGGAGGAAGGAGGGCAGCAGAGGAGGAGGAAAAGCAGCAGAGGAGGAGGATGGAGGGCAGCAGAGGAGGAGGAAAGAGGGCAGCAGAGGAGGAGGAAGGAAGGCAGCAAAGGAGGAGGAAGGAGAGCTGGAGAGGAGGAGGAAGGAGGGCAGCAGAGGAGGAGGAAGGAGGGCAGCAGAGGAGGAGGAAGGAGGGCAGCAGAGGAGGAGGAAAAGCAGCAGAGGAGGAGGATGGAGGGCAGCAGAGGAGGAGGAAAAGCAGGAGAGGAGGAGGAAGGAAGGAAGGCAGCAGGGGAGGAGGAAGGCGGGCAGCAAAGGAGGAGGAAAAGCAGGAGAGGGGGAGGAAGGAGGGCAGCAGAGGGGGAGGAAGGAGGGCAGCAGAGGGGGAGGAAGGAGGGCAGCAGCAGGCGTGGGCAGCTGTCCCGTCCCCGGCACTGCTGTCAGCCGGGACCGCGCTCCCCATCCCGGCGCAGCTCCCACCAAGGACCGGGCTCCCTCCCTCTCCCTTCAGCTGCAGCCACGCCGCGGTTCCAAAGGCTCCAAAACGCACCTCACGCCTGTTTTAAATTACAGCTAATTCATTTTGATACGCCTTTTCCTTGGATCCGTAGACAAAAGCAAAGGCAGGTTTCCCTGGGAGATACACATCAAGCTCTGCCTGCAGCTCTGGAGTGTTGCAACTCAGCTCGTAGCAGCCAAGGGAGAAATCGGTTCTCCTTTCTACAGCAAGGGGTTGAAAAACAAAATAATTTCATTGTACCATAGGAAAACCAGCTTTGGCAGATGGGTGAAGGCGATTTCCTCTGTATTTTTGAGGCCTGACCAACATCAGGACCTCAACTCCAACACAGTCAAGATTAAGCCCATTGTCTACAGAGATCATTATTACACTTAAATTCCTATTAAGGTTTCATGGTCTGGAGAGGAGGGGGTTGGGAGGAAAGTAATGAAGTTACAGGCCTTTATTGTACAAAGGCAACTGGAGACTTTTTTTAGGATGCTATCTATCAGCCTGTCTGGCAAATGTCTGCCTAGTAATAATGTATCTGTCTGCTGAAACAAGCCTAAATAATGCATCATTATATCAATAATTAATAGGCACATGGGTCAACAAGTTCAAGATTGTTACAGGCAAAGGAGATGTGAAGGAAATGGCTCATTCCAAGCCCTGCCAGGCCCGACATGGCAAGCACAGCTTTGCAGAAAAGCGATGGAGGAGTGTTGGCAGCCAAATGCCAGAGCAGCACGTGCAGGGGACGTGGCTCGTGTCTGCTCAGTCCCCACTCCTCACCCAAAAGAGGATGGAACTTCCCACAGAACAGAGGAGGAGAGGCAGGGAGAGTATCCCATACTCTTGTTTTGGGAACCCAACTTCTCTAACCACATTCAACAGCCCAGAGGAAATGTGAGCCAAGTAGATATTGCTGGTTTTAGTACCAGCTGATGATAGCAACAGCTGAGGTCACCTACTGACCAAAAAATCTGTGCCTGAAGTAACCTGAGGTATTTTAAAATGGAAAGAGAAAAGAATCAAAGTTACCATATGAAAATGAAATCAAGATCAGAGGGGATGTCAAAGTAGAAATACAGAGGCTATATTAATAATAACATCTTTTTTTCCTAAGAGGAGTGCTGAAAACCAGGGTATTTTGGTAATTGTAATTCCTCACTCTCAAACCAGGAGGGTGGGCTTCCATCTGATACAGAAGCCTCCTGACATTTTTTGGGATCAAGGGACAGAAATGCAAAACTGAGGTTGCTATTTGTAAAACAAATAAAGAAAGGAGGCAAAATGATTGTGAAAACTTCATCCCTGCAGGTTTGGTCAAGTATCCACATGTCACACGTTCAAGGGGATCTATGCACACACTCCCTGCACACAACAGGACCCCTTAACAATGCAAATATTATTAAAAATATCAAATTAGATGTGAATACAATATCTTGGCAAAGCAATTATAGTGTCTGTGTTAAATTTGTCTTAATAGTAGTAGGGGGAAAGCTTGGGGGAAAGAATTAAGATTTTGGTTAGGTTGGGCTTTATGGTGGTCACTTGGTTTTTGGGTTTTTTGGATTTGGTTTCTTGTTGGGTTTTTTGTTGGTTTGTTTTTTTTTTTTTTTTTTTTAACACATCTTCTATAAGAAAACACAGCAAACATCACAGTTCCATTTTCAGAAAACCACAGCCTACTTACAACCGAGTCAGTACAGAGGGAAACTGAAAGTAGAAAAGAGAGTAACAAGTTGCAAAGGCAGTTCTAGTAACAAGTCATTTTAAAAAGCAGATGACCAAAATAGAAAAATCCCAAATTAATAGTTACAGTAAATTGTGCTTTTAAAGTTGTGTGATAAGTTACTGAAGATTCTGTCAGAGGGATTTTCTTCAGAGTGAAGTCCTAGAGTACAGAGAGGCTGATTTGTCCTCTGGCCTGTTTCTAACCAGCAAACACTGATCCTGCTCACTCAAGGAATTCCACCAAGCTCAGAGGAGTGACACCAGCAACAAGTGAGGACAATACACAATCTATTTCTGAACTAAGATGAATTAATAACAGAAATCTGTGCAGTCCCAGTTCATACAGTCAAGGCTCCCAAGATGCATTATGAAGCTTTCTTATTTTCTTCTTGCAGAGCCCCTGGTTTTGGGGTTCAAGTGTGCAAAAGCACCAGGAGACTTGTGCATCACCTCATATTCCAGAGACACAAGGACTTGGGAGTTAATTTCTAAAGAAATTTATTTCTAAATGCTGAAGCATAAACTTCTTCTCTCCAGCTTTTCCCCAGAAAACACTGTGCTGCTTTCTTGGGAGTTCCTGACCCACAGAGAAATGCAGCCATGGAGGAGTCTGTGTGGGGCTGTACTCAGTCAGCACACCCCACTGGGTTAAGAAAATCTGCATTTAACCATAGAGCTGTAAAGTTTGACAGTAAATTCCAGTGCCATTTAATGTCCTTGCCTCAGGACAGAGGTTCACATTCCCTAAGGAGGATGGGCCCTGGGAATTGCAAGGGGCTCTGCAATGGGCAGTAACTCAGGAGCAGGAACACAACACCCTGCTCCTGGTAAGGGCCATGTCTCTGTCCCCTCCTCATCCCCTCCCACCTTCCATGGAAGGAAAACCAGCTGTTTCCGAGCCCCACCTATAAATCTGAAATCCTATGGACATGGCTGGAGAGTGGAATGTACCTCTGAGGGCGTCTGCAAATGATTCCAAGATGCAAGACACTGAATAGGGAAAGGAAGTATGGCACCAAGACACAGATGGAGTGTAAATTTTCCTAATTAAAGACAATACAGTTCTATAGACAAGATCAGATGATAGGACTCCTGGCAAGAGGTGTAGAACATCATTTTATAAAGAGCCTTAGGGATGTAGATGCCCAATTCTCTTTCATTCCTAGTGGCTCATTCCCTTCTCCTTTGAACATCCATGTGGAATGGTGTTAGGTTCCCTACTTCTCTCCTCAGGATAAAATGATGAAGGCCATTTTTTTCAACATATAGAATTGAATTTCCAAGATTCATTTCTGGAGTAAGAGCAACCACTTCACATTTCAAAAGTAATTTGTCATAAAGGCACACTTCTCTCACCTTAGTTGTCCTGAAATCAGAAGGCACCTTCTATCAATACACATAGTCCTCACCATCTTCTGACTCTTGAATTGTTGTGTCTCTGACCTTTCATTTTTATTGTGCAAAGTTCCTCTGTTCTATTATGCAAAACACTTTTCATCCATTTAGACAAAAGAGATGGACTTCAAGGGATCCTATGTTCCCATAGCTGAAGTTTGGTAGTCAGCAAATTCACATGGCTCATTTTATATGTCCAGTTACTTGATCCCAACTCCTTTCTCACCCACATGATAGGAAGGATTATTCTTCTATTCATGCCTCAGTCTTTTAATGGATTTAGGGCACAGCTCTTAAAAATGTATAAGAGAGACAGGCATCGCCTGATTTTGCTATGGATATTTTATGAGCAAGTCTGGGTGCATGCTGTGTGCTTGAAACAAAAGACTGCACAGTGTGCTATCAGGGCAGGAGCTGTGTCATTACGTCTTGCATTCGAGGCTTCTGGGAATCTTGGGCAAGAAAAACAACAAAACAAAGGCATGGGAGAGACACCAGGCTTGAGTAAATGGGTCAAGAGAGCACCGACACAATTCGTTGTTATAAGACCTGTAATTCAGTCATTTGTCAGCGATTTAGGAAGCAGCAGCCTGGCCCCTCCTTTTTTTTTTTATTGGCTGTTATTTGGGGCTTGCATTTGTTAGTTAATTGACTTGAACTATTACCTTGGAAAGACAATACTGGTTCTTACCTGCTTGTTACTTCTGCACCTGCAGCAGCCACTGTGAGATGTTTTGGTACCAAGAACCACTTCAGGCATTATTTATCACTGGAGTGATTAATTGACATCTGGAGCATAAGCTTCCACTGGCATTGGCCTGATTAAAGGTGTTGGCTGACATTTTTCAGAGCATTCAGCCACCAAAGAAGACACCAGTGATGTTCAGGCACTTGAACCTTTCAGATGTGTTTTCAAATAATGCTCTTGCAATGATCTATTCCTTGAAAAGGAGGGACACAGGATGGTAGTAGGGATACAGCTCACAATCCACTGCTCACCAACCTTTCCAAATCTACTTCTCTTACCACCATTGCAAACACAAAAAAATGCTATTTGTATTTTCTTTATTCTCTTTGTATAATTTTCACTATCAGGTAACTACAGACATGCACATTCATGTGGTCCTTTACAACTGCAGAGCTGGAGGAAACTGCCCAGCTCAGTACCAGTAACAAATACCCAAATTCTAACTGCAATCACATGCATATAAGGGCACCTTCAGCTAAAAATGTGGGTGTTTTTCTTGCAATCTTACTCAGAAATGAACTTTTAAAGGATCAGCTTTGCCAGAGATATTAGCTTCAATCTTCAGTTTCACTGCAGCTTCATCACCAGGGAGGGCACGAAGGAATTTCTATGCGTTGCTTTTACACGTCACTGTTTTTCCTGTTGGGAAATTTGAGTCTCCTAACAATATATTCCATGGATCCGCAGCAACCCCATAATAATACTTAGAACATACACTGTCTTTTGTAAATATTACCTTATTATACTAAATGTAACAACTTCAGTTTGCTATTTATAGGAATGCTCTTTCTCAAGATGCTTCATAGTAGAGAAATGTAAATACCTCTGAAGTGGTAGTTTCTGTAGAGACTTATTTTTCCACTGAATCGTAGAATAAACAGCCCAATTTTCTACAAATCTGGAGAATCTCTCTAAAGTGGCAGATAATGATACTTTACCACTCTGTAGCCATTTATGTCTCTGAAGCTTGCTGTAAATATGAACCACTTGTGCCTTTGGGAGTGTCCTTAGGTAGTATCATTAACCTCACTAAGAAAGGGAGGTAGAAGAGCAGGTAAAAGACTTTACACAGAGCAGGGTGGCACTGCTCAACAGCTTGATGTGCATCACACTTTTATTGCTGGCTCTGTGACAGTCCATCTTATCCCAGCCTCAGAAAGCACCAGCTTCACCCCCAGCAAGGACAGGTCTCTCTCTGCAGTAGCTCTGGAGTGAGGGCTGAACATGACCCCAAAGCAGGCAGTAGGATTTTTTGGAAGCTCAGTCAGTTTTGCCCAGTGGATGTGTGAGGAGTTAGCAAGTTTATCTCAGGTTTGGCAGTGCTGTTCCATGCAACAGCCCTGGTCTGGGGTTGGTTTGTCTACAAAACTTCCAACTTGCAAGACAACAAATACAGGGAATCCATTTTTCCTCGTATAAACACAGCCTGAAGAAACTTCCATGAGAGTAACCATGAGGAATTTCTGTCCTCCCTCAGCCCCTTAGGCTGTGCACATCATGACAGTTGAGGAAAGAAGCTGAAACTCTCCTGGGCTGAACAATCATTCCTGATTTTTTTTTTTTTTTTTTGTTGCCCTTTTTTCCAGGGAACAAACACAGCAACACTTAAAACACAGTGAGACTGCCAAGCCCCACTTTGCACATGTCTGTCCCCTGACCCCTTCCCTCTGCACTGGGGCTGTTCCTGCTCCCCAGGCTGCTGTGGAAAGGTGCCTGGGCATCACCATTCATTCCCCGAGGTGTTTAGTGCCAGATCTCGCCGTGGCTGATTGTGCTGCACATCCCCGTCCCCACCGCCCCAGCCCCGCGCAGATGCCGCGCGTTAGTGCTGAGCTCGGCGTGGGAGTCGTCCCTCCTCCACACACCAGATGGTTCTGCGTTTGTTTTTAGTGCTCACCTATCTTCTCCTCGACTCCTGAGAGTCATGTGAATCTGGGAAGGGAAAAAAAGAAAATACTTCCCCAGCAGCTAACAGAAAAAAAAATAATTATCAAGAAGTTTCCTTCTCACGTGTTATCTCAAAACACAGAGAATGTACTCAAGAAGCATTCAGAACTTTCTCAGAAAGGAGGGAAATCAGGAGAGGGGCAGATGTGGAAAGTTGCTCAGTATCCAAACAGTGTGGACAGCTCAGGCAGTGCTCCCTCTGCTCCAGGGACAAAGGAGACACCCTTCAGACCAGCCTAGATTGGATTAGACTGTCCAGCAATCAGTGCTGGGCTAGATTGTCTGCTCTGGCTGCCTTCCAGCTCCACTGCATAATGAAGGGCAGGTATTTTCCATTTCAACCTTGTCTTTACTAAACCATCAGCATTCAAAAAATGGTGAATCTGCCTAATTTAGCAATGACAATCCATCTGATTTCACTCTTTCACTTTTAAGAATTAATACGTTTTGATTTTGTCTAAACAAAATAGGTCATATTTCCACACTACCTGTGCAGTAAATGAACCTGTAAATATATAAATAAATAGAAACTAGTACAAGTGAGGCATTTTATGTGTGACATTTCTTCTCTGGACTTTTTCAGTCCAGTCCTAACAACTGTTGTGATTTATTCTGCAAGTTGAATGAGATCCAGTTCCTGGGGGTATATAATTATATAAACATTTTTTTCTCCAACTTGATTGCATGAAGAAGCCTTAAAGTGCAACCAACCCGTCTGCATTCTCAAGACTTAAAACCAGGAAGACAAACAGGGAAATCTGCAAATGAATTTGTAAAAAAAGCACCTGAGGAACACCTTGTAAAAGCCTGTCTCAGGTCTTGCGTACCTGACACAGACAAGTGTGGTTATGCTGACATGCTAAGATAGAAGTTAGGTCATTTTATCCCTGGAGCCTTGGATCCTTGGATCCTGTCGGGATTGGTGTTCTTTCCCTAGGAACCCTCACTTAGCATGATAAGCAGGCCAGGAGCAAATCCAAAACACGACGAGGTCAAAATTGCATCTTTTATAATCACACTGCAGTGAAGGGAAGCAGTTAGAGGCAGCAGCTCAGCTCACAGCAAAGGAGACAATGGCAAAGTACAAAACCTAAAAATAGGGAGCTCTACAACGAAAACACCCTCAGCCAGCTACGCCAGCAGAGCCACTGTTCCCTGAGCCTTCCTTTCCTTTTGCAGATCTCTTCCACCTCATTCTTGGGCTTCTCAGCTTTCCAGGCAGAGCAATCACAGGGCACACAGAGGGGTGACATGTGCCAGGCACCAGAACTGGCTCCTGCTTCCTGCAGGGAACTGAAAGGGTGTTCAGCAAGTCCCAGAGGGGATGGCACTGCTGAAACCACTGCTGGGGCTGCAGGGATTTGGCCAGAAGTGCAGCATCTCTTCCAACCAGGGAGAACAGTTTTGGCAAGACAAGAATCACCTCAAATCATCAGGCTGGGTATCCTCATGGAAAAATAACAAGTCCTAGGGGTTTTTCCATCACTGTATTATCCTTCATTTTCTTCCTATGGTTAGGGCTTGATGAACATCCATTTTCCTTTCCCCTCTGCCAATGTCTGGTGCTCTCACATCCTGTCCCACTTCATCCATATTCTCCCATACTGCAGAACCCACTTCTCCCCAAAAGTGGTTTCATTTCCTCCCCCACTTCTCCCACCACCAGGAGCCCTCTTTCCTCCTATTCCCAGCGGAGAGTGCTTTGCTCCCCAGCTGATTGGAATTCCTCCCTCCCTCTGTGGGCGAAGAATCATTCAGAGCAGTGGCATTTCAAACCCTGCAGAGAAGGTAGGTAGACTCAATCCCGAGTGGGAGTGCATATCAAGTACAGTGCTAGTGGGTACATCCAACCCCAAGACCAGAAGTTCCCAAACTTTCCTGCTGTATAAACAGTGCCTAAGGGCTGGATGCTTCCTCCTGGACATTTGTGTTGATGGCAACTACCACAGCCAAAACCAGTGCCAGGCTATAGATATAAATATATCATATTTAATAAGTAATCTTTGTGTTGTGCATCATTATTATACCATATAATGACATGCTACCATTACCACAGATCACAGAAGATTCAAAAAGAAGTTAGAAATATTATCTAGAAGAAAAGTCTGTAAAAAAATGGGGAAAATATTTCCATTCCATTTTAACTTCCGACCATGAAATGTTTCTCTTTCATCAACTGTGCCCTTTCCATGAAGAACCACTGAATGTAACATTTTTAAACTCATGGCTTAACAACTTTCAGCCTTTTCTGCTGAAAGTGGAGATTAATTCTTGCCTTATCCCTGCAGAGATGGCCTGGGCTCCTGCATCACCAACAGAGCCCCTTCTAGTTACAGGGTGATTGGAACCAGCAGCCACAGAGTCTCACCACAGCCCATGCCTCAGTGACATTTTCATTCTGAGTCACTGTTTGATTCAAGGCAAGAAATAAAATTGCCACTGATGGAAGTTCTGCATAATTCTTTATCACCTGAGCACATGAAACAGAAGAGCTACAGAATGAATTAGTCCAGAACTTGGTGTGCTTAACAAATGTTGTTTAATGACTCTGTTCAGAACACCTACATGTTTTGTTCCTGTTACTTGTACAGCTCTTACATGTGACAGAGACACTAATTTTTTAACAGAGGAGGGAGGAGAGAGAAGAGTTTATGGATTCTTTTTTTACTGAGTATAATAATAGTAATATGGGGTTCCATACCATCTATGTCTCAGTGACTTCTTTTAAATATGTTCAGCCTATAATTGAAGGATAATTTTTCTTGTTGCCAACTCCATCAGCTCACACTGACATCAGAAAACCCAACAGTGTTCTGGCTTACGTTTCATCACCAGTAAAGAATTTTGAAAACTGATTTTTCCTCTGTGTGCATGAGGATAATCCTTAAAATGATGGCTTTGGTTGTACCCAGCAAAGAGGCTGCAGCACATACGTGCCTCACCAGTCCCTGTATGCACTGGTGTGTCCTGGACATAAATCACAGAACCCCAGAATGGTTTGGGTTGGAAGGGAACTTAAAGTTCATCCACATGTGCATGGGACACCTTCCACTATCCCAGGCTGCTCCAAGCCCCATCCAGCCTGGCACTGGACACTTCCAGGGATGGGGCAGCCACAGCTTCTCTGGGCTGCAAACAAACCTTTGCAAACAGAGGGTGACTTTTCAGGAAAGTCACCTCTTAGATTGAAAAATCTACTTAAAACCAATAAAACTTCTATTTTCCTTTGGTCATGCTTTTTCTGTGTCTGATCCTGCCACGTTTCAGATTCCCGTGGTGTAATTAAAGAGACCACAAGTGACAGAGAAAACAAAATATGTGCAAGTGTTACATATAAAAGAATCAAGGACAAAGGTTCTTTTAAAAGCTCATTTCTGAGCGAACTGACATTGCAGTTTTTCTTACTTGGATTTCAGACAGAGGCTAGCAAAATTTACAGTAACAAACGCTTTAATTCTCACTCCATTCAGAGAATGACTCAGCACTGCAAGGAAAAGCAGCCTAAATGTTGTGAAGTTTTGACAAACCAGACGAGGAATGAGCAAGCAGGAGTCCGACGTGGAAGCAGTCACAGAGTTTGCACCTGAGGAAAACTTTGCTGATTACATTTTGGAGGTGGTTTGTCACAGGGTGGCCTCACTGCAAAGTGAAATCCCGTGTGTGCATTGAATCCAGTGCCAAAGAATTCCCTTCTGGGTATAAAACCGGTCAAAGAATTACAGGAAGCCCTTCCTTGCAGAGGAAGCCAATTCCAAGTCCCCAAATGCATACCAAAAAAAATAACTTTCTTTCCACATTTCTCAATCTCAGGCACCTCTTTCTGCCTTCAGGGCACCTCCACCACTATTTTCGGAGTTCTCAACTTTCCCCCATAGCCACAAGACAGTTGGTCCCCAGGAACTCACCAGCCCAGCCTCCACTTGTCTCCAGCTTGGGATGACTTGCACTGCTCCCAGATACATTTCTTGAGAGCAGCCCTTCGATAACCTGCACACTGAGATAACCCCAGGGTCCCTTCCTGCACCTCCCATCAGACCTGTCCATTTGTCCAGCTTCTGGAGGAGACACTGTGAGACCAGCAATGGAGGGGTCAGATGAGGGGTATCAGAGATAAGGAACATGCCAGGATCTGGGGGAGGGCAGGGGGAAAGGGAAGAGGTCACACAGGACCAGAGGCTGGAGCTGATCACTGTGGAAGATGCTCTGGGGTGAACTTGCAGTGTGGGCTGCAAACCTCCGTGACAGCACAGCTGGGAAATCTCAGTGCGAATCCCTTCAGTTTCTACACTTCACATCCAAGAAGAGCATAAATATTTTTCTTCCTCTGGCTAATTCTTATGCAAATAGAGAGAAGTTACAAGTTATAAGAAGCTGCTGCTCCCCCGTCCAGTTTCACATCCAGTCTTTGCTTCACAGACACCAAAACACGAACACATCATGTCTGGGAAGAAACGCCTCATTCCAGATCCAGCCTGGATCTCAGACAAAAGCTGGCATAGCCTCAAATCTCCAGGAGAAGCCATCAGGGGACACTAAGACTGATCTCTTCCTGTGCCTGTTGCAACACATCTGCTTGGGCTGGGATTCCGGGCCACCCCTTTCTGACAAACGTCAGCAAGCAGCGTGTGCTCCTGAAGGCTTTTACATCTGCGTCCGGCTCACGCTCAGTCCAGAGGTTCCTGTTTCATATCCTGTTCTGATGGCTCTGTGTGCATCATGTACATTAATTTCAAGTACACACAGGGGGCACAAACAATTGTATAAAAGATTACAAAGTCTGAGAATTTGTTAGGGGCCAGCTTGGTTTTAAAACCACACTCCCACTCCACAAATATGCACATGGACACCACAGCTTGTATTTCAGGGGAAAGGTAAGGCACAAAATAAGAAATTTGGTTCCAAGCAACCTTCTAACATGCACCTTCAGAGACTTCCTAATTTTCAGAATCCTTGCCAATGTGCCAAACTGGCTGCTAGAGCCAGCAGCTCTTCCCCATCCCAGTAAAGTGCATTGCTGTAAGTCCTTCAGAGGCAGTGATCTCTGTGAGATGGGAACAGTGAGCAGTGTCAGAGACAAGTGCTGAGCTTGAAGGAAAACAGCTGAAGTGTGTTGCAGAACTTTGAAAATCTTGTGCTTCTTACCTTTGGGAAAGAGATGTTTTGATTTCTAACAAACAGATCTCTTTGCATCCGAGGCCTGCATGGACACTGTTCTGACAGGGAGCACAGCCCTTTTAGCCATCAGAGCTCCTGAGCTGCCTGTTCCTGCAATTCCAGACAGCAGAGATGGGATTCCAGGCTGCTGTGGGGCGTCCTCAGCTCACACCCACAGACTCTCAACACGCAATTCTCTGCCGACGTGATTTTTCCTACATCTACCCCTGTGCTGGGCACTAATCCAGGGAAGCTAAAATCCCTCCCCCATGACACCCACTCAGCACTACGGTATCTGTTTCCCAATCCTTCTGATAAGCATTCCTGTTATTCTGTTCTAATCTTGTCCCAAACACACCAGCATGCCCTGAAACGAAACAGCAAAGGAGAACTCAAATAAAGCTTTTACCTGCAAGCAATTTTCCAATAAAAAGCAGAAAAATACACCCCAGTCCAAATCCAACAGAGCATCACAGCTCCTCAATAGCAGTGACCATGCCAGGATATTCATTGAGTGCTACACTCAGCAATCAGACATGAAATAATTCCTGTAATAAAACACCAAGGGCAGGTTGTTTGGTTCTGCTTTTCATTCTGCAGCTTACAAATGTTTTGACAAATTTATCTGACTTGCAATCAGTAAATAAACAAGTCCTAGGACACTTGATGAAGGAACTGTATTTCCCTGATAGAAATACTTTCCCATGTCATCTCCACAGGGAATGTAAGTCTTCTGTGGGTAATACACCAGTCCTACTCCCATGGCCTACTCAGTCAGACTCAGACTATCCACATCCCCTGAGCAAGAACTCCAACACAGCTGCTGCTGCTTTTCACTAAAATCTATAGCCCAGAAAAAAAAAAAAAAATCATAGCCCAGACTCTCTGAGTTACCTGGTTAATGCTGTCACTCTGTAGCTGTGCTACAGATGTGCTCCTGTGAGCAGGGCTTACTCCTCCTGTCAGCTCTAAAGGTGTAAGAGTAAAGTGTATCCATGGAAAAGAATAATTAGAGATTCCTGTTTCAAGTTAATCTTCATAGACACAGCATTTTGGGCTTTAGGATTCACATGCATTTTCTCTCCAAGACAACAAGAAGATCTTCTTTCTTCCAACTCCTAACATCAGATGTGCCCTAAAAAATCTCCTGAATTGTTTCATTGCCAAAACAAGGATTTTTTTTTCAGATTGAGGAAGAGAGAGGGTTGTATACCACATGAGAAAAAGGATCCCCCCCTGCATCATTGGTTCTCCTTAGAAACTTAGAGGAGCCTGCTTTGTGTACAAAACACTGAGCTCTGGGAGCATGAAACCCCTCTCAGTTCACTATAGGCACAGCAGATCCAAACAGATCATGGTTATTTGTGTATATTTATAGCACCTCACAACTCAGAACAGGTTGAAGACTGAACATGCGAATAAATGCATCTGAGGAATCAGAGAGTATGGTTTTCTCAGTCACCAAAACTGCTCTGCAATTTTTGATCTTCATTTATAGCTGCTTTTCTGTCTCCTAAAAGTGCTTGTATATATTTAACTGTTTCTAATGTACTATAAAGAACTGTGAAGAGTTTACACTATCCTGAACGTGGCCTGAAGGCTTCAGATTTATTCAGATAGAAATCACATACTTTATTAAGATAAATTATGGGACTACAGAATCAGATATAATTAATATAATGTGTCCTCATTCTCCAAGGAGGTAAAAAAAGAGAGTGATAATCACTGTGAAATATCAGCCATGGATTTGACAGAGTAAGAAAGAAAAGGATTAAAATGTGGAATGTGGCTCTTGGTCAGATACTCATCTTTAGTGGGGCAAATTCCACCTAATAAGTCATTTTTCCTCCATCCACCAACCACTAATCTCTTGTAACTGTGTTCCAGGCTACAGAGCAGAGTGGGAATCCATGGAAAATGCAGGCAGGGTGCAGATCCTGGATACCTGTATTTGTGATGCTGTTGACACAGCAGTGGCTCGGGGTGCTCCTGCTCCAGCCACGTTTCCTGTTTCTATAAACATGCTCTGTTTGAAAAGGGGCTACTCTGGGCACACATGTGCACTTTATGGCCACTCCTGTGCCAACATAAATCAGCCCCAAATGCCATCTCAGTGACATCATGTAAGACTTATGCTTAAGGGACTCCACATCCATAAGTGAGTGGGTTCCAAAGTAATTAATTTGAGGAGTCCACTTACATTTCAATCTCTCAAGCAGACAGGCTGTCCCGTGGTTCCTTTGGCTTTTTTGCCTCAGACTCCCCAAATTTCACTCTTCCATTTCCTTCGCTTCCTCACCTTTCAGGGTCAGAGTTTAACACTGCAAAGGGAAATGAAACAGAGAAAAACAAAACAAAACAAGCTGTGAAGCAGATTAAAGCCACATTTGACATCCAGAGGTACATGGTTCCTTTTTCAGCTGCGGGTATGAAGTAGTAATAATTTTGTGCCCACAGCTCACAGTGTAAGCTTGTGTTTTGAAAAAAAGGAGGATTTCTAAGTGCATCTTTGCTAAAAAAAAAAAAAAAAATCATGGCTTTTAAAATCTATTATATTTAATGGATAAGTCAGCTGAATTCTTAATTGCTCTTTTTTTACTGCTTAGAAATGGCCTGGGAAGATAAACCCTCTTACACTTCCCTCCACTCTTGGTGCTCTAAATGCACCATCTCTGAGGGGAAGGTGTTTGCAGAGCAAGCCACAGAAATGTGTGCTTCTGCTTCTGAGAGAGGATGGGTCTGCCAAGGGCCTTCTCCTGAGCAGCACCAGGAGAATTGCCATCAGCCCATGGCTCCTGCAGAGCTCCTGCTCTGACTGCACTGCTCAGCAACACCCATCTGCTCAGAGAAAGTCACTCACTGAGGACAGAGCTCAGTTCCTTTCCCAGGAAAATCAGAAAATTAACTCCTACTGCCTTCTGTGGAGGCTGGATCAAATGTAAATGAGAAGACATGCAAGCAGTCATGGGATGAAATGGCCCACAGGATTCGAGAAGAGAGCTGCTTTACAGGAGGTAATTAGCTTTTGCTTACCCAATTTATACACAGTGCCCTGAGTCAGTGGGCATGAGGCCATTTCATGGGATCAACCCTGAGCCAAGGATTCCATGTTTCCCCAGCAGAGAAAGCTGGATCTGTTTCACACAGCCAACACAAAGGTTCTTAGCTTGGTCCCACATTTCCTCCTGTAAGGCACTCACAGCTCATGAGGTCACAGGGATCACAGCCCATTTCTGCAGATCCCAATCGATTCCAAAACTGCAGCGTTCCCACATTTGTTTGTGCAATACCAGTGCAGAACCTGTTTCTATCAGACAACCTCATTCAACCTTCATGTTTTTTGAAGAAGAGGGTGGTGATGATGTGGATATTTCTGAGAGAGATCTCCTGTGGTTCATTTTAAACACTCAACCTCACTTTCAGAAGGGATTTCAGCTTTGTTTCTGGCTTAGCCTGATGAGTGTGTAGCCCATGCAGGGGCAGACTCAATAATTAAAGCACAGATTTCCAGGACCTTCTGTAGAGGTCTTCATTCCAGCACGATCAATATAGAATGCAACAATGAGAAGCCAGTAAGAGAGGTCAGACTTCATGGACCTGGTGAAAAAGGCCCAGAAAAAGAGCATAAAATGCTTTAGCAGAGCATGAGATGGCATGGCAGGGACTAAGCTTTCCTGGTGAATGAATATTTAAACTTTTACTGAACTACTAACCAGGCAGAACTGAAAGACCCTCACTTCCAAGTGGATTATTGCATTTCTTTCTTATCTGGGACACAGCAAATCAAATTTCAAAAGCCATTGCCAAGGTTTTGAAAATCTAATATAATTTGCTGAACACCAGTGGCTTTCTCAACAACAGCTTAAATAAACGTGCAACACTTAGCCATGATTTTGGAGATCTGAGGGAGGAACAAGATTTTTATTTTTTACACTTGTAGTTCTTCCTCTGTACTTGCCTTATGTCTGAAGAGATTTAAACAGGGGGAAAATGTGGCTAAGGGAGTTATTTAAAAAAATTTTAAAAGTGCATGTGTGCAGTCACAGAAACAAAAAAAAAAAGCAGAGACTTGAATTTCTTATAAGAATCTCCTTTATTTTAGAGGAGAAAGATCGCATTATTTTTATGTTTATGTAAAGATAAATGAATAAGTAGAATAATTGAACAAAGCCATTAAACAAGACTAAACTTCCCACATACAATTTAATTTAACTCATGGTCATATTGGACCCTCTGCTCATGTTCAGAGTTTTAAAGGGTGGTTCTGGAGCTCAGAGGTGAAACAAAAGTAGCTTTTCCACACATCATCCCAAATTCAGAACTGAATTCTTCCTCTGCCACAAGGCAAATGGGTGATTCTTCCAAGCTGGAGGTGGAAGAGCCCTGAAAGAGACCTCAGTGCAGGAATCAGCCCCAGTTAACACAGGAACAAGCAAGGTGAGAGTGGAGGAGATAAAATGAGTGTGCAAGTAGGAAGGAAACACAGCACAGACTGGAGGCTTGTCTAGAGTCTTTGAGCTTTTAGGAAAAGAAATGTCTTCCATCACATCCTGTCTCTTGCTTTAGTGATCATTTTGCAACTTCCAAATTTTTATCAGCTGAAAAGGGAACAGCAGTGTACTTTGCACGTGATGGTCCAACATGCTAAACTGATTGGATGATACCCTGTGCCAGATTAGGGATCTCTCTGGTCCTTCTTGTATCTGTGGTTGCAACCACGCACAAAAATATAACAAAAAAGTAAAAGGAAGTTTGCAATAGGTAGCTATGGGCAAATCTGCCCACAAGAAGTTCCTTTCTTCTCCCTAAAAGTCAAAGCCTCATTTGGACTCTGAAGTAATTCCTGTGCCTTATACAACTCTTAATTATTTTCAATCCTTGCTGTAGTCCTTGTAAGTGTCCTCATAAACTGGATAAATGCACCTTTTGGAGGGTTCTCTTCTTCCTGGTAGTATTTTGTGGCAATTGATTTAAGATCCGGATAGATTCCAAGATGCCTTGATCAACAGCATATCCTGTCCTCACCACAAAGTTTGTATGTGTTAAGTCCAGACTCCAAGAATGCAGACAGGTGCCCACAGGAGGGGGTAAAAATGCCAGAATTTCCCGTGCTGGGGTAAACACGTGGCCCAGCTCCATGGCCACCAGCTCCTGCCTCACATTTGGGAAGAGGAGGTTTGAATCCAGCCCGTTATTCTTCCTTGCCCTGCTCCCCTGGAAGTGGATTCTGGCTGCAGGGAAAGACTGAGGGAGGAAGGAAGTGGAAACAGAAGGACTGCAGGGATACTCCCTGCCTCTGCCACTCCCCGAAGTTGTGCTCTTGGGGAGAAGGGGCAAGGAGCCTGAATTGGGGTTTTTAAGTCAGGGGAAGAGGTGGAACAAGTCTTAGGAGAATGTGGGAGGACCTGGGAAATAAAACCAGAGAATTGCTGCAGAGAACCAGAGATCCTTTGCTCAGCAAGGGATCATGCAACAAGCCAGCAGTGAAATCATGGCTTGAGCAATGACTTTGTGCCACCAGTAGAATCCTGTGGGGAGCCGATGTGGAAAAGGGGGGCTCAGCCTGGAGTTTTCACACTTAGGAGCACAGGCAGGGAGCCCAGCTAAAGAGCTGAGGGGGGATGATTTATGAGGACACAGCTAAATGGTTAAACAACAAGTAAGGGCAGACATAACAGTCTACAAATACCCACAGGAGTAAATGCCAAGGAGTGTGAGGAATTTTTGGAACAGCAAGATAAATTTGCCAAGACCAAGGTGCAGTGGCTTGTGACACACTTGGCCAAAGAGCTGAAGTTCTGTTGGTCATGACTGGCCTGGGCAAAGGACAGGCAAGGAACAAACCTGGGGTGTACAACAGGTAAAAGGGATTATTCAACTCTTCCATGTTCAGGTGAGCTCCAGGTCTCCATCACCAGACAAGCTACTGGCAATGTTCACCAAGGTGCAGGAGTGTTCACCAAGGTGCAGGAGTCAGAGACAGGATTTTGGAGCCCTCTTGTAGCTGCTTTTCCCCCTTTTCATGGTAGCAGCAATTACAAGTGTGATCTAATTGAGACAGTTTCAGGTTGATTGTACAGATGAAGAAGTCACACAGCTGCTGTTGCATAACACTCAGAACTAGAAAGACTGTCCATCACAGCAGTGTCACTACAATTAACATCCAATTTGGCCTGGATAAAGGATGAGTGTTAAAACTGTACCTTATCTCATGCCCACTTCACCCCCTGAAACAGCTCTTCACTAGACTAGAAGTTTGTTCTCTGCTGAGCACCTGCATGAGGGGTGAGATCCAGCACAAGGTCATGTTTCAGGGAGGGAAAGATTTCAGCAGGAGGCCTGGGGGATGTGCCTGATGCTCCACATGAGGGAAAAGAGCTGCTAGGGCTACACTGAGCAGGAATGCAAGGGAAAGGGAAGGAATGCAAAGCAAAAATCGACCAAACAAAAAGGACCTTTGAGTTTTGGTTCACAGCGTGGCATTGCAGCTGCGGCAGGGTCAGGAAAAAGAGACAGCAAGGTAGAAAGGGAGAATGGCTCTGAATCCCTTAGATTGCAAAATTATTGCCTCAGTAAAGGAAATAAATAAAGGTAAAGGGGAGAAAAGAGCTCATACACAGTCCTGAATTGTGGTAAGGGGGAGAGGAAAGGGATAAAACAAACCAAAGGCACAGCCACAGGAAACAAATGTAGCCCTAAGATACCTTCTATCTCCCTCTTTTCTGACAGATATCCCATTCCCAGTCCCTGGGGATTAGTTTGAGCACTTAGGAGGATTAAGCAGTTTCCTTACTTCTTCCTGCCTTGATTGAGACACTGGCTCACTAACATGGAGTGTTGCTTAACTCAGGGCAGGAACCTACTTCTCACTTAGTCCTGAAAAACAACCCCAACACTGGCGTTCAGTAAAGAGGAGCCACACAACTCCCATAGTGAGGAGGGGACTGAGAACAGCCCAGGGAAGCTGCAGGGGATTTATTTTGGCTGAGCATCTTTAGGTGGTCAGGGGATGGCTGTGAGGTTTCAATACAAGCACAGAATGAAACATTGCTAAAGTGTCCCAAAGAGAAAAGGTGGATTTCAGAACTATCTAACAACAAACTGTGCTTTATCTGCCATTTTAAGGCTTGGAAAGAGCTGACCATCCTCAGGGACATGCCACTAAATATCACAACAACATCTCAAAGCATTTTGGAGCTTTAGGTGTTGATTAATAAGACATTATTTTGGTTTACAGGTTTACAAGCTGAAGAAGCTGGGGAATTCTTTTTGCCAAAGGTTTACAAGTGGCAGGCAAAAATTACTGAGGAAGAAAGGCCTTGTAATTAAATGCTTAACTTGAGATTCAGGTTCTTCTTCTCACCTTAATGCCTAAAACACAACAAGAGGTGCCTTATATTTCTGCAAACACTGTGCTCCTTACAGGGACAGGGTACAGTGTACAATTCCCAGTCTTTGGCAACTTGTCAGGTCCCTACAGTGGGAAGAGCTGCCTGACTATGCAGAAATGTCATTCCTGTGGTAAATATTTCTAAGAAAATTCAGGTAGTGGCATGGTACCCAGAATTGTGCCAGGGACCGATTTTGAGTCTATTGTGTTTGTTTCCTTGCTGAGGAAGAAAAGTCTTCTCCCAGACCTCTCTGGGGCTTTTTCTCTTCAAGGTTTTATAGAGCAGGAAGCTAAAACAATCACCTGAACAGAGCCAAACAGTCTGTAAACTCTGACTCTCCCAAAGAAGCATTTTTTGATGTACAACAGTTTCCAATGCAAGAGACACCTTCTGCCCTTTAGTTTTGTGCTGCATTACAACACATCACACTGAAAACTCAGGTAGAACACACAAAAAAAAGAAAACAATCCTAACAGCGAATCCTTTTCTGGATGTTTATGGCAACCCATAAAGTTGCTGAAACATGCCTGCTGTATTTTTAATTGTCATTTTAAATGCCAAAACCCAGAAGTCCTGCTCATATTGTACATGAACACAGTGTCTGCTTATGTTCAAACCCTCAGGCACTTTAAATAACTCCGCTGTACACAGAGAACGCTGTTCATTTTGTTTTTACAATTTTTGCCCGTGTAGAAGGAGCTCTAAGATCCCAAGAACATAAATGTACGTTCATGAGCAAGGGGCGAGATCCCAGGTGGAAGCTCCCCGAGCCTTGGATCGCGTTTCAGCAGTGGCGCGGGCCGACAACGCCGCCGATTTCTCGGTTCCATTTACAAGAGCTGCCAGTGGAACAGCACATTGTAGACTTACTGACGTAAGGCACAGGTGAGTGCATGTCACAGGTCCAGCTCTGTGCCTGACCCACAGGGAATAGCAGGCTGCTCCAGCCAGACTTCAGAGCCATTACTGCTGCAGCCCTGGAGGAACCCAGGCTAAACCCTGGTGTGTTAGCAAAAGTGGCAGCTGCCACAACAGACTTCTGTGTGGGTTACAAATTTGGGGCATAAAATGAGGGTCTTTTTATTGATTCCAGTGAATTTCATACCAAGCCTCCATTGTTCTGCCCTAAAGAATAAACTATTAGAGAATTTATAAGCTAATTTGTTGGGGTTTTTTCTTTCAAAGATTAAACAGGAGCAGATCGTAATTTCCTTTAAATGCATCTATTATTCATGATATTCAGTAAGTTTTATTATGGGCTTAAAAACAACAGCATATATATCTTTATACTCAATTCCAATCTTCTACATGGGCTGTGAAACTCACATTTTATGTTTAGTTGTGATTGACCATGAAAGTCAGAGGGTAATAAGTGTTCCCTGAGTAAAGACACAGACAGGTATCTGGCCAATGTTCATTTTCAATGTCCACATTAGTTTTCTGTAAATAATCTTACATGCAATTTTGCCACTTCCTCTCTGCAGGAATCTCTGGGAGTAGGTTAGCAAACTGTGGCTTGCAGAGGGCTGACACAGTATTTATGAACAGAGAGGAAGTAAATTAATTTCAGCATTTGATTCAACATTGGAGAAAAGCTTTTTGTGGTGTTTAATCACAGTAACAAGAGGAGGTACAATTCCTCCTCTAGCCCAGCCTTATTACCAGGAAAGGAAAATTGTGCTGAGTTAGGACTGACAACAAGGAGTCAAAGAGACACTTCATTTCTCAGTGTCCATCCCATAATGCCAGTCTGTAACAGCTGCCGCTATTTGTAATATGTGCACAAGAGGGATAGGTGGAGAAATGAAGCCAAACACACAAGGTAACACCCCTTTTAAGCAACCACCACTTTTTGCAATGACCTGTACAAGGGTCATTTGGGGTTTTCCTTCCCTTGGACTCTGGGTTTCCTGAGAGGAAGGAGAGTTGAAATACAGGAACCAGTGGCTGCACACCATTTCCAGCAGCATAGGAGACCTTCCTCGTTGACAGAGGTTTAGGAACCACATCTGAATCTCCAAACTTCCTGGTGTTCTCCCTTTGAAAGGAGGGAAGACGGGGGAGGAGATGGGTGGAGGTGAAGAGGTGGTTCTGTCCTTTGAAAGGCCTTGCAAGCACAGCAAAACTGCTCCCAAACCCTCAAATCTACAGGGAAAATAGGTTGTGATACGAGTGGGAAAGACAAGGAGATGTTTCAGCTAACAAAACATGCTGGACTAGCAGCACACTTCTGCTTAAAAAGCTGTTTATGATGAACAATTACTTACAGTACCATGGCGAGATCGTTAGAGGACTCAGACACTGAAGAGCATCTGGTTCATCTGGGTGAGGCCTGGAAAACAGTGTCACATATCAGCAAACACCAGCAGTCCATGGGTTTTTTGTGAGGGCTGTTGGAAGGGGAGGAAATGTTCAAATTCTGGCTGCTGAGCCACTCTGTGATCTAATCCTGGCCAGGGAGAAGAAAATCTGCCCCTCACTAGATCTGATAAGAGAAAAACTTCAACTCCCTGGACAAGAACATCACTTTGGCTGGGTTGTGTTGAAGATCACTTTTCCTCCTTTCAAAGGGTTAATGGGACCCCAGAGATAATAAATGGATTAAGCAGCTGTGTAGGTGCTCAGGAGATGAATCTAGGTTGATTTTTCACAAACTTAACCTATGCAGAGTGAGTCATAATTTGCACCTTGCGTCACTCAATAAATGGGTCTTTTAAAAGTCAACCCACTGTGAATGGGCTGTGAGCTCTCCAAAAGCAAGAAACCTGCTCTCCTGCCCACAGGAGGATCAAAAAAGCTTTTCTCCCTAGGCTACAGTGTGATGGCAATAATAGGGACCAAACAAACAACTCCATGTTTGTGGGTTTGCCATGCCGCTCTTTAAAGGTCAAAAGGTTTTTACTGAAACAACAGTTTTTGTTTCATGAAAGATGAACTCTTAATCATAAATGTGTATTAATCTCATTTCTTCTCCTGCTGTGCCTTGCAACACTGCTTCTTTATTCAATTATGCCTCACATCAACTTTTTAATTAATACCTGTGTTAGGAAAACCTTGAAAGTTTTGATAAATAACATCTGCTTTTGTGCATTTCAACCGTGCACTTCTGTGAGAAGGAAATGTTTCTATTTTGTAGTCAGCCAGGGGAAAGAAAAGCAAGTAGAGAGGATGTCTACATGTTCACAGGGATCTCAGCACTGAGCAGACAGAATAATCATCTTTTGTTGAATACGAACCTAACGAAAAACAAATCCAACAATACCCTTTTGTTCTGAGCAAGAAAGGCAGGGCTTTAATAGTCTTTAAACGAGATAGAAAATTTCCATCCAAATGGAACCATGGACTAGGTAGACACATTACAATGTTTTGGAGTTCAGTGATTAAATTTAATACTGTGCCAGGCAGTGATTAGTTGATGAAGGGCGTTCAAAACTAGAATGGAAACAAGGGAATTGTGGCTCCAGTTTAGCTCTGGGTCTCTCGAGCAGTTTGGTGTTCAGCTTTCTACTTTAATAGCAGTGTCAAACAAAAAAAAAAATTGGTTTGACTTATTTCCTTAAGGAAACTCAGTGCAACTCTAAGCACATAAAGCATCAGCATTCAGGGCCAGATCCCAGAAAGGACCTGAGGTACCAACCAAAGCACAGAAACACATCCTTTTCTTCAGTACTTTTCCAGCTCCCTACCTATGCCTGCACTCAGGGTAATGGTACATGTGAATGCCATTAGTAGGCACTGAATTTTCCCAAATCACTGTGCAAGAGACCCTTAATTAAGGCTTCTGAATCCCAGACTCAGAGCTGGCTGCCTATGCCCCTTGTAGATCTTTGCCTTAGTGCATTAAACCCCTTGGTGAGCCCAATATGACACATTGTCTTAACATTGCACAAAGATGACAAATCCCCCTGGAGAACAGGAGAATAAATCCCTTTTAACTTGGCTGTGATCTCTCCTAAGCCAGCCCAACCCAGGCCATGAGCACATGGTGCTCTGAGAAGTCACTCACAACCTGAGCCTGGTGGGTACAGGTAGATCCAGCTTTGCAGAGGATGAGCAAGTTCATCTGCTGGATTTCTCAAATGGAGAATTACCCCCTAAATTCTGACCAGAGACCTTTAAAGGAATTAAATTTTTTACTTCAGTTTCTGTTCTGTCTTCATATGGACTGTTCCAGCACATCCCAGCATCTCAGTGCCTGAAGTCCTGGGTAAGACTCACATACATCTCACAAAATATAAGGAAAATTAAGCTGAGATCTTTGTGCTGCAGAAGACATGCCAGTTCTTTTCTTCTTCCTTTCCTGTCATCACCTGTTCCTACAGTCCAAGCAAAGGCCATCATCATTCTAATTTAAGCAAGTCCTCTAATATCTATTTTGGCCCAGACCTGCTCTTTGCTGCATTAGTATAAATCTTTTGTCTTTTAATGGACTTTCTCCAACTATATTCTGGTCTTAGCAAGATTAGAATCTTATTTTGGTGATAATTTGCAGGGTTATGCTAAAGGTCAGCATTGTGCCATGGATCTTGGTGAAATCTCATTGATTCAAGGGGGAAAGAATTTACTGTTATGATTTACTATAATAGTAACATGATTTTTTAAAAAAATGATAATTTGTAGATAATGTTTCAAGCTTCTCCTTGAAATTTTAAAATCCATCCATCAATTAACAATAATTACTCATCAAGCATATTAAGTATTCCAAAAAGTGAGGATATGGCGCTTGAGGACATATTAGTGGTGGTGCTGGGTTGACAGTTGGGTTTGATGATCTCAGAGGTCTATTCCAACCTTAACAACTCCAGGATTCTATGTAATGTGTGCTAAGTTAGTTGCAGCTTTCACTACAAGAAAGTAAAACAAAAAAGTCTAGGAAAAACTGTGTTGGAGTCTCTTTAACACTTCAAATGAATGCTTGTGTAAAGCTCCTCTCAGAATCTCCATCACAGGCGACTTCCCTGACTGCCAGAAGGCCTGGGAGCTTTTCCCATCAATGTGAGAAGCAAGAGATTTGCACCTTAAGAAAAATTTCCAACTTACTCTTCGCATATTATTTGTGCTCCAGGTGGTGGTAAGACATAAATCCTGGAAGCTCTCTCCACAATGGTCAAATGCCAAGAAATGGAGCAGTTTACTGGAACAGCAGCAGTTTCTGATGTCTTTGCAACGCCAGTTTCAACTAGAAAGGTACAATATTTTATGTTCTGAGAAGCTGAGCTAGACCATTTTGGCAAAGAGTCTGTCTGCCTAGCAGGGGTGGGGTAGGTATTTACTATCTCTGTAATGACTTCCTACTGCAAATGGGTCAGGTAGTTCAAATAACTCGCCAGGACTGCCCTTGGTGGAGTCTGGTGAAGTCTCGCCTGTGAGTAAATAGTCCCTGAGCTGCAGAGGGCACATCCTCTGTCATGTGATGTCTCAGCCGTTTCCTGGCACTGCCCCTCCAACAAATCCTTCACTTTATCTCCCTCCCATTGTAACGGTTTCACTGCTGAGGCTGCTGCTGTGAACTGGAAAAATACCTGCTGAAAAGATCAGTCAAGGACTTCAGTGACACCAGGGGCTTCTCCTTTCTCTGTCTCCATTATGGACAACCATCCAGTTTGTCAGTTCTGCTTGCCCAGCTCCAAACCAATTGTTTCAGCATCCAGCCTGCACAAGTAATCAGGTTTTAAACAAAAACTGCAGCAGAAGATCAGTTTGTTGCCTGCAATCAGTGCAGTGCTTGGCTCTCCCTCACGCTGAGCCTTGATGCCTGATATTCAAACACATGGATCATGTTAGTTCTGCCATTTGGAAAGGGGTAAAAGGCACAGGGGGTGTGTGGTGGGAAATCCCAAACTCAGCAAGATTGCAGAGGTGCTGCCTTGCACAGTGGTTGAAATGCTAAAGGAGAGGTTTGAAGTAACTCAAATGGTAAGAAATAACTACCAGATCCTACATGGCTCTTTGGGGCACTGAGGATGGAGAAGGATGCCCTGTCCCCTGGCAAAATAGGGCCACGAGTTGGACTCTCATGATCCTTGTTTGCCCCTTCCAACTCAAGATATTGCTTGATTTTATGGAATCTCCCTTTGCAAAAACAGCCTCACCTGAGAGCTGCTGGGGAAGGACACACTGGTCATTGAAAGAAGCTGCAAGTATTCATTATATTCCTGTTTGCCAAAAACACAGTGGCATGGCTTGGCTCACCACAAACATTTTGGGCAATGCTGTTCATATTGTACCAATAACTAAAACCAAGCAGCAAAACAAAAAGATGTTCAAAGACTCTTGTGAGCTCTGGGTTTCTGGGAACAGCTTCATGGATATTAGCATTTTAGAGTAGCTTTTTAAGACAAAATTTCTGAAAATTAACAAGTTACTTCACAGATGAACTGGTTTGTCATGAAAAGTTCTGCTTTTCTATCTTTCCAAAGAAGCATGCTCCTGCAAAGAACAAATGAATGTCAATATTATTCCTAAATATAGTTGAAAATTAATACTGTGCCCATGTGTCTCTTCAAAGTATTCTGTTTTGATCTTCCCAAGGTTATCCTCATGCCTCAAGTTTTAGCATTTATATTTTCCACATTCTGAGCTGCTTTAGTGGGTCTAGGCTTCATATTAGGGGATGGTGAGCTCTCTTCACAGATCAGGGAGACAAAACAATTCCTTCTCCAGCTGGGCACCAAGGACAAATGATCCAAACCTCAGGCCCAAGAGCAAAAACAGAGTGGGCTGGAGAGAGAAAAACAAGCAGGATGGGAGTGCCTGGGCTAAAGCTGGAATGGGACAATGAACTGCAAGGTGCAAATGGAGCAGAGCTGATCCCAGTGAGAGCCCCCGGGAGCGCTCGTGCATTTTGGGACCATTTTGGTTCCTCTTGGCTGCAGCCCTGGCTGGGCTCTGGTGCTGCCCAAGGTGGATCCATTGAGGCCTCCTAATAAATCCCTACTTTATTCTTTATTCTTTATTCTTTATTCTTTATTCTTTTCTGTCTAGTCTCTGTTCTAGGTCATCCTTGACAAGGCACCCATCCCAGTGGCTTTGCCCCACAAAACGAGTCACAAACCCAGCAGTGGATGAGCCAGGACACAGAGCTGACTCTAAGAGCAGGAGCTAAGGGTGCAGCAGTGTGTGCTACGAACTGGGACTGGCAGAAGGAGAGAACACCTTGCTGTAAAACCTTTCCTTCAAGCTCCTCCACCTCCCATCAAGGCTCTCTCAGGGCCTGGAGCACCCAACCTGACAGCCCCAAGTCTGCACTGGGCAGACGTGAGGCACACGATGCATGCCCTGAGCGGGAAGGTGGCCCACAGGCCCCGGCACTTCTGAGCAGGGCTTTGAAAAGACTTTCCAAGGGCCCTACACAAAAAGTCCTTTCAAAAGTGCTCCATAAAACACACCTGAAGAAAGCCCGTTAGCTCTGCGCTCTCTGTTTAGCTCAGGTGTTGTTTTTTCACACACAGAAACACATGTACAGACTTAGTGCAGCGTACAATGCCCCACTAAAGGCATCAAGTGCTGGTTATAACTCCATCCAAGATCAACAAGGTCTTTTTCCACAAGCAACCCTTTGTGTTTGGGAAGCCTTTGCCCTGAATTTTACTGTCTCCAAGTCAACCAACAGGTGCTCTGCAGTCAAACGTGAGCTATTTAAGTGCAACCTGCATAACAACTTCCCAGGCTGGCAGGCAACCTTAAATAGTAGTTAGGGATTGGAATGGGTAGGTTTTATGCAGACAAACAGAAACACTCCCAACAGGAAAAGAAGGGGGGGGGGGGAGGAGGAGGAAAGGAAAATGATATCTTTCTTGGTTTGCATTTAGTTTTCTCTTTCATATGTTGGCATAATAACCCTCAAAGAAGAGAGCAAGGCTCCCAAAACCAGATGCCGTGATAATCTGACATTATACAGTGGTTGTTCTTAAAATTTTCCAGTTTTGTTTTGGACAACAACATAATGTGCTGATTGTGTATGGGATATTCACTTGCACAGGGTACAGATAGCCTTTACTGCTAATACTGAAAGTATGTTATTTCAGACAAGTTGACTTATATTTTTTTTTCCCCTGGAGAAAGCACTCTGGGGTAGGAAAAAGAAAAAGATAAAAAGCCCTCTCAGCTAGATGCCAGATGTGTCATTTTGCATCGTAAAGCCACACCACAATTTGTAAGCCATGCAACTGCTCATTTGTGTACCATTCCCAGATCAGATTTTTAAGTCTGTTTCTAGGATCAGTGCATTGTAAGGCATAAAATGTGATGTTTATCAAACAAAAATCATACCCATTTGAGATGTTACACAATTACTCAAGGATCAAATGCATCCCTGCCTAAGTGTTAAGTTTCCAGGCAGTGAGGGAATTGTATTATTCAGGAGGTTGTGATATTCCTGTAAGTGTCATCATTTCTGCTACTGGGATGTTTCAGTCTGCATAAAAACAAACTCTTACCTCTTCTCTGTCCTCTTCTTCCCCTCTACAAGTACTGGCACTGTGGTTTCTTATATTTAATCATAACTATTGATATTTGTGGGGCATGGGCAGGAGAGATACAGAAGAGAGATGTTCCTGGACACTGCTGGTTGTGAAACAAGACAGGCACAGGAAGAAAATCAACTCCCTAAGCAGCACCTATGGTGTTATAATAACAAAAAATAGATTTACTTTTTTTCTGTGGTCTTAACACAGGTTATAGCAGGGCTGGGAGCAGATATAGGAGGAGTCACTCCAGTGAGAGCCAGCAGAGCTTCAACTATTGCCTAAAATCCCACAGAGCATCACAGATGCAGCTGGAAGACAGACAGCACCTTTCCACAGGCAATGGGACATTAATGGCATATGCAGATCTCTGCACGTGACCTGGCTCTGCTTGCACCAAAAAAGGCATTTCTTGTGCACAACTGGCTGGAATTCAATAGCACAGGGAGGGCAGATGAGATTACTTCACCTGGCCTGGCCTGCCAGACAGAGCCAGCTCAGCTGGAGCAGTTTTGCTCTTTGAAGACTTGCTCAGTATCAGTTGTGCAACAGTTTATCAGCGTGGGCTGCTTCCGTAGATACGGTCGTGACCCCTAAGAGTGGAAAAACTTGTTTTGTTGTAGTGGAGGGATTTTCCTGAACTAGGTTAAATAATATTTATTGAACTAAAGTCTGCAGTTTCTGGAGCTGCTCTGGATTGACAGGAGCATGGCTGAGATCTTTCATCTTTTCTTTCATCTGCTACGATGCAGAAAATCACTGTCTGTTAATTTTTGTATTCCTTCAACCTTCAAACCAGAAACTCAGAACTGGCTTTTTGGATCCCTTGGTCCTTCAGACAGAGAAATCTGACAATTCCTCAAACCACAGGAAACTTAAAAATAGCACTTGTTCCGGCACAGCTACACATTGTTGTTCTTGAAATCTGGGTTAGAAAATACTTGCAGGGTCTGAAAGAGAG